>NC_142203.1:53100041-53418652 GCF_049639895.1 Pseudopodoces humilis | reverse complement strand
CAGGAAAGAGTCTCTGTCTGTGAATCAAACAAGAGCTATGATAATACACAAGTAAAGTCAACCATAGATAAATTGAAAAGCTGAAAGGTATTGTAGTCTTCCCACCAGCACTATCACCACCAGAAGTATTGAAATCAATATAACACAACTTCTCCTCTTTTGCCCTTCACTCACAATATGGGCAAACTTAAGCCTATACGTAATCCAATGACTATTATTTTCAATGAGTTAAAAAAACCCAGAAAGAACAAAAATAAAACATCACCACATCCATATCATATAAAGCCCTACACTGTGACCTGGAATATGCAGAAGAAGCAGATTAAATGAGTTAAGATGCTACCAACTCAATATAGTCACACTTCAATTTGGTTTCATGTTTCCAAGTGTTAGGCAGCATCAAATCACAAAACATTAACCCAGTGTACTACAAGAGCACTGTTCAAATGGGACTGCTGTCCACCACAGAGTCTGCATCTGGTTATCATCAAGCCTTAAGTAGTGTTTAGAGTAACAGCAAGCAGAATTTTGGTGGATTTTTACAGAGACAAAAGCTGAAAAGTTATTGCTCTCTCACAGTCTTTTATTGTCAAAAGGGAGAGACTTGGTGCCAAACATACGAGGATGAAAAGTTGTTTACTGAACATTAAAATGTAGGTCACTCAAGAGATCTGCCAAACTTGTTACATACATAGAATGAAACTATCATTTGTGTGGTTAGGACTCCAGTTTCCCAAAGAACTATACTAAACTTATATTCCTGCGTCTGAGAGTTTTGTTGCAGCACAACACTTAGTGAAAAAAGTATTCTAGGGGGATAAAAATTTTAGTCTACTTTGTTAGTGTTGACTGCTGAAATTGTACTGCATAGTTATCACATATACAGTAACAGTATTCCATATATGTATAGCTGTATGTATAATTTATGTATGGAAGTTGCAGTTTATTAATCTAGACCATTTTTTTGCCCCAGTATCTGAGTATTGCAGTCTCAAATGCTGTTTGGTATTATTCCAAAAAGATGCTCTAAAAAATTATTCCTGCTAAGCTTATAACCTGAAAAGAACGAAAGTGAAAGATAAACAGCAAAGCATTTTGTCTGCAAATCAGATGCAAGAGAGAGAGGACTAACATTGTTAATCACAGAGATGTTCAAGGTTAGGGGACAGCTTGATGGATGAGAAATAGAGGATGAATTCTACTGTTCTGGAGTGTTTTAATCAAAGATTCTGTAGAGGAGATCTCTTGTCTTGGTGAATGTTACTTGCCTTCTCCTTACGCTGCAAAGAAAGTCTCTGCAGTAAACCCTAAGAAAACATATTATGTAACTGTTAGACCAAAGGTGCTTTTAGCCCACCGATTTGGGCAGTGCTCAGAAGTGGATGCTTAGGAATTTTAAAAGGCTTTTTGAAGTTTAATTATTTTAAAGTATAAATGGTGAGAGTAACTGAGCACTGGGCACAGATTGCCCAGAGAAGTTGTGGAGTTTCCATTCTGTGAGAAACCCAAAAGCTGTCTGCTAGGAGACACTCAGATGCTGTCCTCAGTGGAACAGTGTTCTTATCTTCTTTCAGACTTCTTATACTCTTGAATTTTGAGGAAAAATGTAATGAAATTTCTAAATTTATTTTTTTCTGAAAAGCCATGCAAAAAGCAAAGTTGAAATTAATTCAAATGTGTCCTGTCTGGGTTGCTCCTTTGTATAGATGCTTGGTAGTGAAAGAAGTTATTATATATGTAAATAGAGTTTACTTGTAAAAAAAAAATAATCTTCTCAAACCTATTGCACAAGCTATTCAAGTGCTATAAAAATCTAAAAGGTATTACTTCCAAATTCTCTTCCTACCAACAATTTATGGTATATGCTGCATAATCCCTGAGTCTAACTATGAATACTGAAAATGGTTCAATAATTCCTTGAAATGAAAAGCTTTTTTTCCCCCTCTAACTTCACAGTTATCATGAATATTTTATCCTTTTTTAGAGAATACATTTGTAAATGTAACTAAACATCAACATTTTGAATTCTCTTTACCTTTTGAAATTGGAAATACCTGCTATATAAACATTAACCCTTTCACAACTCAATCACATGCAGAAAGTTTAGATTTTGCATGGATTTGGTTTAATATATATACCTTATTCATGTATATGCATAATAAACATTTGAATCTTAAAAAATATCTTTCTTTCCATATATTGGAGACTAGAAAAAAACTAACAACTTCAAAAATCATCCTATTCATCACCATTTTGATAAGGGTATTTTTGGCTTGCATTGTAGCAAATCCCTGTGGAAACAGAGTTCATAGGCCTTCCAAGACCAAAAGCCCTCTCAGAATTAGAGGACTGTAATCAGCAACATGTTGAGAAATAAGTGACTGCAGCAAATCTTAAGTGAAATCTGAAGTGTACCACTTCAGAAACTTAATTTTATCCCTATTGTGATTACAAAAGTTTGACATTAAATTTAGTAAATATCTGAAAATTTAATAAGTTAGTCCAGTGAAACATGAGGAGGTAGTCTGTGCCTGTGTTACTTGCTTTCTCCCAGGGGACTAACTCAAATTTCATGGAGCTTATATATATCCAAATGCATACATGTATTTAGCAGAATCAACAGTCAAGAGAAGAAATTATTTATGATGACCTTTTCCTTTTTCTTTTCTACTGCCATGTTGATTTTGTGCTTTTTATGTTTGTTTATGAAAACCAACCTTTATAATTGCCTGACCTTGGTCTGATAATATGAAAGCAGAAATTATTGACATAGTTTCATAAACACTACGAAAGAGATAGACGTAAGGGATTAAAATTGCAGTGTTGTCACTGAACTGCTATTGCTTATCAGGGATCTGTACCTTGCTTTCAAATTTCCTACAGCACATTCTGTCATTATCCTACAGCTGTCTCAGATAATACACATGAAAATTGTTCAGACACTTGGACAATTTCAACTAGGTATGGGTACCAGAGAAATCAGGCCCCACAGAATTCCCTCCCCTGAGAAGGAATGGAACATCAACAGTCTCAGTAAAAACTGGCTTTTTTTTTTTAAAGGGTCTAAGTCTTTTGAAGTGGTGCTCACTGCCCTTCACCTGTGTATATCCCAATAAACAAATCACACTTCTCTAATACCTCTTTTGGCTGCAAAGACCATTACATTATTTATATAGCATTTCAATATTATCCATTTGAAGCAGATATCTGGCAGATTTTTATATATATCTACTGGCTAGAAAACTTCTAAGTAATTTTTACTTTACTGGATAGAGAAGATTCCTTCAATTGTTGTCCTGATGTATCATGAAGATCAGGTAACCTCAGGGGTATGGAAAATTTTCTGATGCTAAACACTCACAGTTTCTCCTGGCTGTCCCACAGTTTCCTAACAGCATATACTCTGAGGAAGAGCTAGCAAAACTTCTTGGCCATTCGTACACTCTCACTGAAGAAATTTCAAATTCTGAATGCAGGGACATTATCTCTGCTAATGCCCATTACATTATTTCTAAGGAGAGCTATTTCTGCCACTTCCCATCCCCAGTAATCTGGGGATCACAAAAGGATAGATAAGACAGTGTCTTGAGGATAAGGTTTCACTTAGCATTCAAGTGATTTCCCAATAGGTTGAGGAGAACCAGCATGGAGAACATAGGTCGGGCATAATGTGCTGTAGTGCCAAAATGAAACATTGTCCTGTGAGTAATGCATTCTGATAGCTTCACACTGTATTTCAAAAATTCAACTGGGAAAAGGCAGACTTCAATGTACCTTTAAACAGCCATTGTTTTTCATGACAGGATGCAGTCTACTCACCATCAACGGGTCATGATACAAGATCAACAGAAGAATATCTATGTTGGGGGTTGGGTGTCCTTCCTTCTGTTCCATCTCACCTATGGAATTTTTTGCCCATTAGTTGTGCAGAAACCCGATTGATGGTATTTTGTGGGTGCTTGAGAAACACAGGGAGTTTAGCTGGGCACAGGGGCGAAGGTGGGGGCAGCTGGGGACTGGCTGGTTCCTCGGGCAGGAGAGGGAGACACTCTCTAGGAGCTGTTGCAGTTTGGAGAAGGGAATTCATCATTACCCAGATGGAGCTGCTGCTTCTTCTTCGTCTCCTTCTTCCCTCTTCATTGGTGGCCTCGCACCCCCTGTCCTGCCGGCACGTGTGGCAGTGCCAGCCACCACCTCAGAGCTGCTGATCCACCTCAGCCACAGGCCCAGGATCTCTGCTCATCCCTGCTGTTCCAGCTGAGTGTTCCTCAGAGCCCTGCAGGAGCACTGGGACTGCCTGCCCGAGGGGGTTTGTGAAGCAAAGCCTCTCCTCCATCCTTTCCCGTCTCAGCCAAGAAAGCTCTCACGGGGTCCCTGGTTCTGTTTTCTTGCTAATGCTGTAGTTATTGTTGTTTGCCTTGTTATACATACTAGTAAAGAACTGTTATTCCTATCCCCAGATCTCTGCCTGAGAGCCCTTGATTTCAAAATTACAATAATTCAGAGGGAGGGGGTCTACATTTTCATTCCAAGTGAGTCTCCTGCCCTCCCTAGCAGACACCTGTCTTCCAAAACCAAGACATTCTATCAGTAAGCATGAAACCAAGGAGTTAAAATTAAGTTTCTTCCACCAGAAGGGAAAACATTGTGACCAAAACAAACTCTGAGATTTTCCTTCTGACAATCAGCGTAGTCTGTCTTTTGTAGCTTCTGTTGTACCCAGCTGATCTACTTTCTCCCATATTTCTTGGCAAAGTATTGGGCTATATTGGTGGTGTTCTAGAACTACTCTGTGTTACAGAAGACAGAAGGAAGCATGAAAATTCACACTCAGTCTATTCACTGCCAAATCAGCACATTCTGTGTTTATGATTATTTGAAAGTGTCATACAGAAAACTAATCTTTATGAAGCTCCAGAGGTAGGGGAGGTACAGTATCTCAGAAGGACTAATACATCTCTTCTCTGCAAAAAACACTAGAAATTTCTCCATCTCTCTCAGACATGTTATTACTAGCTCAGGAATAACTGATTCAAAAATGTTTGTGTACTTTTTATCAATGGCAGGAGAACTTCCAACAGTGGAAGAAGATTATTCCTGTCCTGTGTTTTGATCTAAATCCGGATTTTGCCAAGTTAAGGATTATCGCCTGTACTTAGACTCCCAGAATCCTTCCCACAAGTTTGGTTCGAAAAAGGAGGATTTGGCAGTGGCCAGTAATTAACTGACTCATGACTCTTCTGAATTGATCATGGTTGTTTATCTGAATTTGATTGAGCTATTTATTTTGGTGGGAAAGAGCATCATCACTACTTCAATCTCAGTAGTAAGGCAAGAGAGAGACAGCATCATCCTCAAAAGTTATCCATAAAAGCTAAGTGACTTAGGAAATTGACTCCTTATGCTCCAACCATCTTCCTGAATGTGGGTGATCTCTTTGGCAGATGGACTTTTGATCTTTCCCTTGGATTCCCATATTTCAGTTTAATTTATTTACTTAGACCACTCTGCAAGACATTATTAAAGAGCTACTTCAAAAGCAGAGCAAAAAATTGTCAGTGAATGGAATCTTTTCATAGGCTTAGGCAATTTCTATATTGCAGTGTCTGCTTTTTCTTTCGTTTCACACTTCCATCCTTCTGCCTATCTATGGCACAATACCTTAGAGAAAGCCATATAATAACAGTCTACATTTTCAACACTTTGATTTATAGATTTCGTCTACACTGCAGTGTCTTTTTTAAATCTGATAAAAATCCTAAGCCAAGATCAGGTACTTAAGTCTTTTTTAGATGGAGAAACACTACTAATTTAATGTCACTCCACAAGAAAAAGTCTGTGTAGAGATAAAAGCCTCTTGTATTTACAGATTATATAAAAAGACATGTTACAATTGGCACTATATACAAACATATGGGTGACAAGAAATCTCTAAGAAGAAGTGAGAAAAGGAATATTTGGACATTTTCTTTTAGTTGTTACAATAAAGATGGTGAAGTCTTTTAAAATTATGAACCTCATTGGTAAGACTAAAAGCCTTGTGAAACTTTGTTATGATGGAATTAAAGTATTAGCTTAGTGAAGCCTCTGATTTCTGGATGTTTTAGATATGTACTTCCAAAGTTCTGGAGTTAGAAATTCTGGGTTTTTTTTGAAGACTCTGAGTGAACTCAATAGCCTACAAAGATTCAAGCTAAAACCACAGTTGTCATGTTTCCTCACCAATTTTGAAGATTTTCTCACTCTACCTGTTTTAAATGCATGGTCACCCACACAGTAAAGAAGTTCTTCCCCATATTTAAATTGAGCTTCCTGTGCATCAGTTTCTGCCCATTGCCTCTTATCATATTGCTTGGCACCAGTAGGAAGAGCCTGGTCTACCAGGCTTGACAGCCTCCCTTTAGATTCTTACAGACACTGATGTGGTCCAGCCTGCCGCGGTCCTTCTGATGGGCTGCACAGCACTCTGGGGTATTGGCCGCTCCTCTCAGCCTTTTGTTGTCAGCAAACTTGCTGAGGAGGCCTCTGTTCCTTGATCCAAGTCATGAATGAATAAGCCAAACAGCCTCAGGCCCAGTATTGAACCTTGGGGGACACCACTAGTGACAGTGAAATACTGGACAAGACCCAGCAAAGTGCACTCACAGCCCAGAAATACAATTGTTTCCCAGGCTGCACCAAAAGCAGCAGGTCAAAGGAAGAGATTCCTCCCAACTACTCTGCACTAGTGTGACCCCATCTGCATCCATCTCTGGAGTCTTCAGCCCAGGAAGCAGCTGAACTTGTTCCAAAGAGGATTGATTCAGATTAGATATACAGAAGATCATTGTGCACTAATGGTGGTGAAACATGGGCACATGTTGCCCAGAGAGGTGGTGGATGCCCGCCCCATCCTTGGAAACATTCAAGGTCAGGTTTGATGCTCTGTTTGACACCTCTGAGCAACCTGATCTAGATGAAGATGTCCCTGCTCAGTACATGGGGGTTGGAACAGAGAACATTTAAAGGTCTGCTCCAGCCCAAACCATTCTACAGCTCTATGATTACTCTTTTGGTGGAAACACCCGTACTTGATTGGATAGTTTCCTTTGTATCAAGCAATAACACTCAATTAGAAGTCAATAAGATGCTTGGATAAATTGTTGTCACACATCAGTGGAAAGTAGTTGTATGATAAAACCCTAATTTTGTATTAGTAAATTAACAAATCCTCTTAGCATGAAGACATTTGGAAAACATTATTCACTGGGGGAGTAGTTCAACACTGGAAGAGGTTTAACAGAAAGGTTGTTTAATACCTATCTTTGGAAGTATTCCAAAGCCCTGAGCAACCTGATCTAACTTTGAAGTTAGCTCTGCTTTGAGCAACATATTAAATTTCTGAGGTCCCTCCCAATCTAGATTTCTCTCAATCACTTATTTAAATGAGGCATACATGAGCATCTGATTACCAATTCTTGACCACAATCAAATGTTATTGTGATTAAATATTTTGGATGGGATTTGCAATAAACTCAGAAGCCTTACAGAGAGCAGTCTCTTACAGGAGTAAGTGCTTACTCTGTAAGCACTTTCTTACAGGAATTATGTATTTGATTAATTTCTGTTGTTTCTGTTGTTGCTAGTAAAATACCCATGGAAATATGTCCTTATCTTTTTTTTTTGGTCTGCAGATATACACCTCTAGTTGTTAAATTAGGCTGCTACTGTAGTGTTTGCACATGGCAGATTTAAAGTATATAACAGTTGTCACCAAGGCAAGCATTTGGTTCTTAGGGGGGACTTATGTAGAAGAGCCTTGGAATCTAGGAGAAAACAGTGTTTTTAGAAACAAGCTGTTTTACAGTAATTGCTATCTGGTAAATTTTTTTTTCAGATCCATGAAACAGTTTCCATTCATGTACTCCTCAAATTCTATTTGTTGTCACATTGCTTTTGACACAACACAGTATAAACAAAGAAGGTGCAGGTAAACGTTGAGGGGTAAAACTACAATGAAAACTTAAAATGTGAAAAGGCAAAATAGTGCAAATGATGAAATATTCTTCATTTTTTACTGCTTAGCTCATTTGGACTAGACAACTTGAAAGTGTCTCCATTTGTACATTCCACTATTTCACACCCTCTTTACTTTTTTTTTATTTCCAGTCATGTTTTAAGCAAAAAATATCTTGCAAATGATTTGTGCTAACTTGCTTTTAGCAATAAAAGAATTTAAGATCATTTCTCAGTCATGTACATTGAGCGCCACTTCCATTTACTTCAGAATTTGGCTAAGCACAAACACATTTGTCACACCACAGCTGACACAATGCAGCACCACTCCAGCACCAATTTCCAGTAACTTTTCTGCAGCGCTCACTTTCATAATGCCCAAGTGCAGGTCATATTTTATCTGACTGATGAAGAATAGCATGTACCCACTCAAAGTATGGGCTCAGTCAGCTCAAAGAGGTGTTGTTATTCATGAATAAGTATTCAATTATTTTGGGAAGTATTGAATCATTGAACTTCAATTAGACACATTTTAACTACTCCATTTCAAAATAAAGTCAATGTGAGAGACATTTAGCTTAAATGCTTATTAAGAAGGGAATAGCATTTCTAAAAACAATGTAACTAAGTTAAGGTTTATGGGCAATTTTACTGATTTAGTGGGTCTTTGTAGATAAATAGTATCCTCCTACAGCCTTCTTTCTAGTGGCTATATTGTTAATTCTTGTGTTTATTACTGACCATTATTTCACTTGTACTTGCTCCTATAGGTCAGTTCAAAGCTATATTGCAGTCAGAATGCCTCCATGATGCAAACTAGACAAGGAAAAAAGTTTGAATGACTCCTCCGCTCTTGCTGAATAATTTTCTTCCCATTTCTTCAAGATTTATAGATCTTCACCTCTGGATACAATAGATAACTAGGAAGATGAGTTCCTTTTGATCTTCTCATCCAACTCTCATCAGACTGCAACTGTCCCAGGCTTCTGTATCTCATGGATTACAGAACTGGAGATGATTATACTTCTCTATATTCCTGCAATGGATAGATACCTTAATGCATGTGGAGTACTTAAATGCTGAAATGCTGAGAGACAAAAAAATTGGTAGCTGGTGGATGACACAAGTCAGGCTGTGCACCGCACTCAATCACTTTGCTGTCGCTGGCTGAAGTCTGAGATATAAGGCAAATCCTGCATATATTAGACACCATAGTTGCAATAGCAACAATAACAAAGGTAAATAAAATAAGATAGGTATACAGCATACAACTGAGAGTCAAAAGGTGCCAGAAAGGTCAATAGCTCTCAGCAAGGAAATGTCAAAATCAACCTGGATGGCATTTTGTGTATAGAAAGAGATGGTCTGTATAAAACCCTCCAACTGTCTTGGTGTCTTGATGCTGAACTCAGGCAGTTTAGTTCAGGGAGTGCTCAAACTAGATACTGATGTAGTCTGATGTAGTCTAGTAAGCAAGCAGAGGTGTAATCCCTTTCCTTGATTTATGGTCTGTGGTCCCATGAATACAGCCCAGGATACCATTGGCATTCTTAGCTGCCAGGGCACACTGCTGGCTCACATTCACCTTGCTGTTCTCCAAGACTTACAGGATGCCATGGTTTAACCCCAGGCAGCAGCCAAGCACCACATAGCTGCTCACTCACTCCCCCACTATAGAGTTTAGGAAGAGAATCAGAAGGGTGAAAGCTGGAGAACTCATAGGCTATAAAACAGATAGTTTAATAGGGAAAGCAAAGGCAGTGCAGACAAACAAAACAAACCAAGGAATTAATCCAGTGCTTCCCATGAGCAGGCAGGTGTTCAGCCATCTCCAGAGAGTCAGGCCCCATAATGCAAAATCGTTACTTGGGAAGAGAAATGACATCACCACAAATGTCCCCCCCCTTTCCTGCTCCTTTCCCCCACTTCATACACTGAGCTTGGTGCCACATGGTCTGGAGTCTCCCTTTGGTCAGTTTGGATCACTCTGTCTCCTCCCAACCTCACAAGCACCCCCAGTCCCCTCACCAGTGTGGCAGTACCAAAAGCAGAAAAGGTCTTGGCTCTGTGCCAGCTCTGCTCAGCAATAACAAAAACATCTCTGTGTTATCAACCCTGAGTTCAGCACAAATCCAAAACACAGCCCCATGTCAGCCACTGAGAAGAAAATTAACCCTACCTCAGTCAAAAGCAGCACACAAGGCATTTTCCACAGCTTCTCCCATGCTGGTCAGGCCCCAGCCTGCCTTCCTAAGCAAAATAATTTGCATTTGCCCTTGCTGATATTCGTTAAATCCTCTGTCAGCCCATCCATCTAACCTGTCTGGGTGTTTCTGAATGACAGCCCTGCCCTCAAGCATATAAACAGGTCTCCTGTTTTGGTGCCACCTGCAAACTTGACAAGTGCACTCTCACCACCTTCAGAACATTGATGAGGGTATAGAACAGGATATGCTTCACATAGGTCCCCAAAATACCACTTTTGAGGTAGAGCTGAAGTAGAGTATAAACCATTACCCACCCACCTTAAGGCCTGTTCACCCAAACTGTCTTTAAATCACTGAGATCTATATCCATGTAGACTACAACATTTGGCTGCAAGAGTATGGTGGGAGAGAGTTTCAGAAGCATTGCTGTATTCAACATAAAGATCACCTACTATTATCACCTCTACTCTCATCAATAATGGTTCATTATTGATTATTTGTTTAACCATGTTAAAATAAATAAAAGTTTAACCAATGGCAATTTAACCAACAAATGGTTACAGACATTTTTTTCCTAGGATGGAGTTATGAGATATACCACCAAATAGCAGAAGCCTTCACCCAAAGCTGTGAAGTTGCTTTCTTTACTTTTCTATGCTTCAGATTTCTAAGAGCTTCCTTAAAATTTGGTGCAAGATGGGATGTAGCAAAGTAAAACCATAAAAGAGAGTATGAAATAATGACACTGCAGTTGAAGTGGAAAAATTCAGTTCCACTATGGTATTGCATTAGGTCAAAAGTCTTACACATGATGGACATATCGTTGAGAATTCTGGGCACAATGGCAACAGAAGGTCATTCTTTAAAATGCCAGGTTTCCTTCAGTTTATTTCATGATCTACTTTCTGAAAACCAGTAAAGCTTGAAATTAGAGATCACTGGTAGTATCTGCACTTCTGAGGAAGCCAGAACCTAACAAGAAATTAAAAAAATTAAGGCTTCAAGACTTACTGAGCAGAGTCATTAATACAACAATACTTGTTTTTACAACCCAAAACTTACAAAATCTGAGAGCTTAGTACACCTGGACAAGAGTAATAACACGTGTTAGTAACAGTAAATATAAAAATTCTCATGAAAATCACTGGCAAATGTGAGGTTACACTTTGTACAGATGACATACTGAATTTTGTTACCTAATTCCCTCTGAATACTGTGGTACATACAACTTCCTGGAGGCAAAATAAATCTAACTATATCTGAAAGTCCAAATATCAAGGCTCTTTATTCTCCCAGACAAAATTAAATGTTTCAGATTCAAAGATCTAAATAAATTAGAATTAGTATTCACAGTTATGAAACTACTAACTATTAGCAACTACCCATTGCTAGCTGTTATCAGCTGTTAAAGATGGTGGTGAGTATGTTCCAATTTGCCATTGAACTTGAAGAAAAAAATGTACAAACATTCTCTAAAGTTTCTTTTCCCAAGCAGTCCAACCATGATGCCAAATAACAACAGTGCCCTCTATAACTGGTCCACCTCTTGCTGTGAGCAGCTGGACGCTGTACAAGCTGTCATCCCAGTTCAGGACTCAAATTACAGAACTGAGCAACTTCTAATTGGAACTTCGATAATCTCCTAGGTTTTAGTGCTGATACTTCCTAGAAGTGAGACTAGTTTAGCTGGTACATAGTATGTGTCTTTGACTGCTTGTGTGCATATAATCACATACATTTATGGTTCTGAGTGCCTTCATACAGACTTACTAAGGAGCAAAATTAGATTTGAGACATCATTTCAAAGAATCTAAAAAAATCTAACACACCGCTTGCCCACCTCTGAAATAATCGTTATGTAAATAATTAGTAAAGTTTATCAAAAGAGATTTTGTCAGATTTGAGGTGAGGAATAAGGAAAACTCTCACTTCTCATATGGCCCTCAAAGATGGCTTATTTTTACTTTAAAATTAACATCCACTGAGGAACCAATACTATGAAATAGAAATTCTGCAAATTGATGCGTAAAATAGACTAGAAAAGACCTTGGACATAAGAAAGTCATCAATTTTTTTTTTAGGACCATATGGTTTGTTTCATCTCATCTGTAAGTTATTTAGCAGGTTTGGATTTCCTATTTCTAAAGAAAGAAAGACAGAAGGGAAGAACCCCTTAGTTACCCCCTCTTTTTCCAGTTCCAGAAGGGTATATGACATTTCTAGAAAGAATACACCACACAACGGGAAACATTTTCAAGCCAGATTAATTTGAATATGTGCTTGTTAGAAAATAATACAAGCATAAACATCTACAAATGTTCATTAAGATGACACTGATCAGTGTTAGTCTTCCAAACTAAAAACTAGTATTTCAAACCAGATAGGCTCCAAATTACATTAACACAAGATAAACTTGATTGCCTTAGAGCTATCTTGGAGTTTATTACTTATAAAATTATACCTGGCATGATTATTGCAGAGGGATAAAAAAGACATGCAAAATAAATTATTGAAAACATTACAATGAATAATGTATCTCTTGTTTTCTTATGAAAATTTCAAGATACATCCAGGTTCAAATCAATTCCAGTAACCGTATGGATTTTCTGCGCACATGTAAGATAAAAACAGCAGTTTTTAAATAGAATTTTACCCTTTACAAAGCAGTAATGGAAGAATATATATTTAAGTTTTAAAAGTCCTTCATTAAATTGTTTGCCTGTGAACATTTAAGTCATTCTGAATTGCATAACAAAGGAAGAAAAAGGTTATGTACCATTGAGGTATGGAGAAGTGTCAGTGCCAGAAGGCACTAGGCAGAAGGGAAAGCTGGTGAAATTTCCTTCCTCAGTTCTAAATTTTTCTTGGATAATTAAATAAAAATTTTATATAAGTTTTAGGAGCAATTGTGGAGACCAGTTTTAGTCTAAAAGGGTTAAGTCTGGACACACATTTGACATCTCTTAGGCTTTTGTTTTCAAGCTTTTTGTATTCAATTCAATTCCAGCAGTGAAAGGTGAAAAGGATGAAAGAGACCCTCTCTCATATATAATGAAATATATCCTAGAAGGAAGCAAGGATGATTAAGGGATAGAATCATAGAACAGTTTGGGTTGTTGGGGTCCTTAAGGATCATCAAGTTCCAACCCCCCTATCAAGGGCAGGGATGCTATCTGCTAGACCAGGTCATTGAAAGCCCCATCCAACCAGGCCTTGAACACTTCAAGAGCTGGGTAGTCTGCAGACCCTCTGAGCAACTTGTTCTGGTGTCTCACCACCCCCACCAGAAAGAATTTCTTCCTCGTATCTCATCTAAACCTAACCACCTACAGCTTAAGGCTGTTGCTTCTTGTCCTGCAGCCACGTGCCCTTGTGAAACATCCATTTCCAGCTCCCCTGTGGGATCCCTGTCAATACTGAAAGGCTGCCTCTTATAAAGTCCTCCCAGAGTCTTCTCTTCTCCAGGCCAAACAGCCTCAACAGCTTCCTCGTACAAGATCTCCTCCAGCCCTCTTATCAGCTTAATGCCCTCCTCGGGGTTTGTTCCAACAGGTCAGTGTCTGTCTTGTGTAGGGGGTCACAGAGCTATTTACCTGAAAACGTCCCAATAATCATATGGACAGGGAACTAATCTGGGAAGTAGGAAACAAACTTCAGTCTCTTTAGAGACAGATTGAATTGAAATTCAGCCTTTCTGACTCAGAGTAAACAGACTGATCATGGGTCTTAAGGAAAAATATGGTCACTACTCCTGGTACAATGCTGCACCAGCGTAGTGTAGTCTAAGACACAGATATTACTTCTGAACTTTGGAGAGCTTGGATAGAAGCCAGACAACCAACTTCTTCCCACAGGCAAACTTTGACACCCTTATGTGTATGTCCATTGACAACTGCCTAAATACTTTGGGAGTTTTCTAAGGAAAATATTATCAATCCAGTCGGGTACTCATGAATTCAGGCCATGAACTGAAGATGGGAGAATCATGTTTTCTCCTTCAGCATTCAATTTTTATTTATATATCTAAGCATTGGCACATAAAATAGGGATAAATATATGGAAATCATTAACATGAAGAGTTATGAAGGCACAAGAGGGAAAAATCCATCAGTCATTTTGATAGTGGTGAGAGGGTGATTCTCATAGAGTAAAGTGCTCTCTCTACAGTGCAGGAGAAATGGGTCCCCGTGGAAGGGAGACCAAAGGTCAAAGGCACAGCACCAAATGAGAGAATTACATATTTGGCTTCACAAATTGATATTCAATCAAAATGTCTGCAATAACCGCCTCATGCTTCTGCCTTTTAAAATAATTGTTGCTCTTCCACAGTATCTCTGATGTACAAAGAAACCTAAATATTATACTCTTATATAGTGAGTATAAAGCAGCTACTTTAGCTCAAATTAATTGTTAAGAAGAAGAGTTTGACCTCCTTTTGATAACCATTTCATTCCTTTCATTCTACAAATAGTTCCTAACTGAAGCACCACACTAGGGACTGAAAAAAATAGTTATGATTTTCCTTGGCAATGCAGGCTAAGCAAGGAAAGGATGTTTTTCAGTGATGAGGAAAAGATGAGTCCCTCTTACAGTTCCCAGTACAGTTCCTACGTTTTGGTGTGTTGGTTTGGTATGGATAAAGGCAGCCTTCCTGAAGGATGGAAAAGAGGCTTTTTTGCTCCAAGGCTCTTCTCTCAGTCAAAGGGAGAAGCAAAGAAGAAAGAAACTAACAATCAATTACTGGGTATCAGCCAAGGAAAGATATGCCTGAATCCATTAGGCTAAGAAGGTTTCATTGTGTAGCTGTTCTAAAAGATTAAGTAGCATGGCTGACTTCAGACTAAAGAACCTGTATTAGAATTACAGAACCTGTATTAGAATTACAGCATTCATTGATGTGACTGACAACAGACTGCATATTGTACTTTATAGGCCAGTATGATATCTTATCATAATGTAAAGGTGACTCAATGGCCAACAGCCAGAGAACACCATTTAAATATCACAGTTTGTACTGAGGAAGTAAAATTGAACAAAATGGTAAGAATATTTGAAAATCAAAATATGAAAAAAAGGTTGTGTCTCTTTTGCTTAGAGACAGGTCTAAATTCAAGGTGGCAGGGCACAAAAGTCATAAATATTACTGCATTTTTTTTCTGCAGCTTGCAGTGACAATCCCTTCTTATCCCTCTACCTGTCCCAGCATTGTCCCCATGCCTTCCCATTTCTCAGCACTGTGCCCAGCTTTTTGCCGTGCCTGTCCCAGCACTGTCCCCTCCTTGTCCCTGAGCCTGTACCTGTCCCAGCGCTGTCCCCTCATGATCCCTGGACCTAATTTCATCAGACAGAACTAAAGATGAAATTTTGAAAATCAGCACTGTTTTAGTATGATTTTCTCTCTGTCCCCTGACTTACACAAAAGTGAAAAAAAAATCTACATCTAAAGTTAAGACTTCCAAATGTACTAAAATCTCCATCAGCTTCCACCAAAAGCACAGAGCTTTGCTTCGGAATTCTTCCCTAGCCTTCCTCACTGCGCTGTATAATCTAATGTAGTAAATGTGAGGGCAGCAAGAGAGAATACCTTATATCTTCGCTGTATTTCAATCCAGGGAAGAAATCACAGCTTATAATTCCTATTCAAAGAGCTAAGGTCAAATAAGACTGGGTCACCTCATCTGATTCAGTATATCAGAGGATACTACATTTGTGGTCTTTCAATTTAAGTCATCCAGCTCAGAAATCATTTCTGTGATGCTTCGTTTTTAATCTGTAAAGGTCAAAACCACATTATTTCAGCATGTTTCACCAATAATGCATACAGAGGCAAATAGTCATTTCCCTTCTTGTATTCAAATGATGAAAAATTTCATTTGCATTTGATGACACAGTGTTACCCCAGGAGTTCATATAAAGATATTTGTCTATGAATTTCCTCAAATTTAACAGTTAGAGATTAAGCACAATATGATTCTATTCCCTATCTCTGGATTCATGACATTGTTACTGCCTATACATAACCATACTTTGCTTCAAAAGACCTACTTTACCAAGTGATATAAGTGATTATTACCATTCTTCCAGTGCTTTTAAGCAATCCCAGAATGAGATTATTCCAGGTCACTGATAGAAATGTGATAAAGAAATACAACACTTTCAATGATGACTCCCCCCTGTATTTTTTGAGGTCCACCAGTAAGTTTGTAATGTTCACCTGTATTTGGTCTGTCAGTACTAAACAGCTATAGTATTTTAATCAGGTTTCTATTTAATAATGAATTAACCCTTATAGATGCTTATTTGTTACAACAATGTCATTATTTTTATGAATTTAACTTTAGTCTCCTCAAAAAAAATCATGCTTGACAAGATGCATTTTCATTAAATTAAAATTGTGAAAATAACTGCATTCTTTTTCATCTGAACACTATAGCAGCTTTTCTGTTATTTTGCCTCAGACTGGGAGAATTTCAATTGTCTTATAAAAATAATTACATTGTTGGTGTATTTTCCTTGAACTGATACAAGGCCTTCTAACCTTCACTAGTGATTCCTATAGTCAAAAAATCAGACAAGTGTTTGGAATAGCACTTTCCAGATCTGGTAGCATGTAGTTACAGATCAGTTTAAGCAGAAATCCTGTAGTCACATAGATATCACTCACTGAGTATAGAGAAAACAGAGATTTTAAGTTAAAGCAAAAGTATTTGATATATATGGGGTTGTCTTTTATATAAGCTGATATGACATATAAAAATGAGTATCACTGATCACTCAGCTTTCCTACCTAGTGTAGAACTCTGCCTCACCCTCCTTATCCTTGTATTACAGGATCATAGTTTAAAGCTTCTTCTTCCAGAAGCATCAATCCCTTCCAAAATAAATACCAGTTCAAAGAAAGAGAAGAGGGGAAATTAATACACCTTTTCTTGAAACAGATTACTGGATTCTTAAGGATAAGCAATGAACTTGACAAAACAGATACACGTAAATGTCTCCACTTTAACCCAGCAGTGTTCTTACTTCCACTGCTAGGAAAATAAGCATGCATCTTTCCCTTAAGGCAGGTGGTCATGTGCTGATGTTCCTGTGCTGCTAACTAACCAGAGTTTGCCCGCAACACATAATAGACATTTCTGAAGAGCAGTTTGGGGAGGAGGTGCTAAAATGTGGTGCTGTTTGGGTCTGTAATTGCACACATTTATAGAGACAATATTATGGGGAAACAGAGAAAAACTGAGTAAATTTATTCCTCTGCCTCATGTTCAGGTTTAAAAAGAACCATTGATTTTTAGCCTAAGAAGGAGCCATTCCTATGATATAACTACCCTAATGATTCCAATAAAAATATTTTTTTTAGCTAATGAAAGAGAATCTTCAACAAATAAGAACATCAGATGGTGTCTCATAGAATTTATGAATTTTACAGCATTTTGTGGCAGGCATATGCAGAAACCATACGTTATGCACAAAAATTAGGAAATAAAAGCAAGGCGTGTTTCAATTCGTAGGCAAAAATGCCAAAAATATCTCTCTTTGCACTGAGACAGTAAGAAACACAAAAGACAAAAGTGATTATGAGTCATTGCTAATGTATCTCTGCCTCTGTGAAAGCCAAATAGGGATAGAATATATGAAAGTCACTAGTCAGCATGTGTGAGGGAAGCCCACACGAAGATAAAACTATTCCAAAAAACAAATTCTGTGAAATGCACAAGGAGAAGCTTGGGTCTTTTGCAATACTTGACAGAAATAATCCTACTTAGCTTATGAAATGTACAGTACTCAAGCTGCAAAAATTCCTTTGCTTCTGTAAAGAGACAGTGACTTAAAGAAGATAAACTAAAACAGAAACTCATTTCCATACCCCTGCAAAACTGGTGGCATATGTGCTACTCCCAGATTGTATGGAAGTGTAAATAAATTCTACATTCTACAGATATATTTCTCTTTTTATTAAAAAATTATAGCAAGTTTCTCTTAAAAGACAGAATAGTATTGATTTGAACTTCTAGTAGAATGGCTGGAGTGACAGCCATTAACTGTTGTGCTAATATTTGCTTACTTTCTTCTTAAGTAAGCTTGATTTTGAAACAATATTTCATGGAAGTCGTGTTAGATTAAAAATTTATTTTCTTGGTAAAATGCAGCCTACTATCTGAATTTTTTTCTCTTACAGTAGTGTCCCTTGTACATGGTCTGACTGCCAAAAACTAGAGCAACAACTAATAGGTTTTGCTTTGATGGTCCTTAAAGATGAAGGGAGAGGTCTCTGGTTTCATTTAGTTTCATTTAGCCTTCATTTAGTTTCTTATTGAGAAAGTACATCTTTCTCATTAATTCTGCATTGTGAAAGAGGTCAAAACACATGTAGAACTGAACTGTGCATAACAAACACTGAAGATTCTCCTTCATTTGAAAATGTTTATTAATGCAAATCAGGTTCAAAAACATCCAAGAAACCTGAATGCACCAAGTCTGTGGAATCTGATGAGGTTCATCCACAGGTCCTGAGGGAGCTGGCTGACAAAGTTGGTAGGTGACTATCCATAAGTTTTTAAAACTTGTGGCAGTCAGGTGAAGTTCATGATGACTGGAAAAAAGGAAATCATAACCCCTGCTTTTAAAGTGGAAAGTGGAAAACACAGGGAACTGCAGACCAGTAAATTTCAGCTCTGTGCCTGGCAAGATCCTGAAGCAGAATCTCATGGAAACTATGCTAAGGCAAATGGAAAATAAAGAGGTGATTGGTAACAGCCAACAAGGCTTTACTAAGGGCAAGTCATGCCTGACAAATTTGCTACAGCACTGGTGGACAGGGCAGAGCTAAAGACATCCCCTACTGGACTTACGCAAAGTGTTTGATACATGACATCCTTGTCTCTAAATTGGAGAGACATGGATTTGAGGGATGGACCACTGGGTGGATAAAGAACTGGCTGGAAGGCCAGCCACAAAGGGTTGTGGTCAAGGGCTCATGGTCCACATGGAGACCAGCAATGAGTGGTGTCCCCCAGGGGTCAGTGCTGGGGACAATACTGCTCAATGTCTTTGTCAGGGACATGGACAGTGGGATCAAGGGCACCCTCAGCAAGTTCACTGACAGCACCAGGCTGTGTGGGGCAGTCAACACACTGGAGGGAAGGGATGGCATCCAGAGGGACCTGGACAGGCTGGAGAGCCTCATGGGGTCAACAAAGGGAAGTGCAAGCTCCTTCAGCTGGGTCATGGCAATCCCAGACACACCAAGAGCTTGGGCAGAGAAGTGATTGAGAACAGGCCTGTGGAGAAGAACTTGGAGGTGATGGTTGAAGAAAAACTCAACAAGTGCTGGTGGAGTGTTATTGCAATCCAGAAAGCCGACTGTGTCCTGGGCTGCACTTGAAGGACCATCAGAGAACTTGAGCGCATCCCCTACAAACACAGGCTGATAAAGTTGTTCAGGCTGGAGAAGAAAAGGTTGCATGGAGACCTCAGAGAAACCTCCCAGTACCTGAAGGGAGCTTACAGGGAAGAGAGAAAGGGATCCTTCATTGGAACTGTAATGGTAGGGCAAGGAGTAATGGGCACAAATTGAAAGATGGAAATTTTAGGCTGGATATTAAGATGAAATTCTGAACTGTGAGGGTGAGAAGATAGTGGTTGTCCATGAGGGCTGTGGGTGCTCCAACCTGGCAGTGTTCAGCCTTGAGCAAGCTGGGCTAGTGGGAGGTGTCCCTGCCCATGGCAAAGGGGGTTTGGACTAGATGTTTATAAGGTCTCTTCCAGCCCTTAATATTCCATGATTCTGTGAAACGCAAAACCAAATCAGGCCTGTATACTAGGTGGTTTATATGTAGTCATCTATGATTCTTTATACAGATACAGTTTCAAAACTAGAACCTAGCATAGGAATTGTTGAAGAATTTTTAAAGAACCAGCTCCTGCAAATTAAGAGGAAAAGGATATTAAGGTAAGGCACTGAGAATGTGTACAGATTGTAAGAAATTTACTGTGTGAAAACATTCTCATACTAGGAAGGTTTTTTACTACTAGAAAAACATAAACATAAATCATAAATTATTTCCATCTGATTGAGGAGAAAATTACAACAGTCATGATGGAATGGATGAGCAGCTTGAATGATTGTCTCTCATTTCCGAATTCTGAAATCAGGATTTACTAGTTACCTGGAAATTCAGTCATATTTGATGACTAAGAACCCTGTAAAAGTAAGAAGTAGTAGTGCTTTATATCTGAAGACTCAATTGCAGAGGTAACAAATTGAAATTTCTCACACATGACTCTGGATGATGCTGCTCTTGGAAGGAAATCTTGATGACCGTAGAAATCTCTGTACCCTTCAATGAAGTTAGAGAGGAAAAGCTATCCAAAGAACATGCAGAAGAATCTGTCATTGATTTATTGCCTTACAGAAATGATTTATTAATTCTGATTTCCAGTTGTATCTCTTAGATTCTGTAACACAATACAACAATTCAAACAAAAATCTTTGAAGGTTACTGTTAGGGCAATTTTTAGTAGATCATCACAAAAATACTCCTGTCATTTCCTAAATCAATTAATCCTTAAAAACGGGATTTTTAGGAGATCAGGAGATCACCTATCATCCTGAACCAAAGTGTTACATGATAACATCCAGCATGGATATCTTGCCTAATGTTTTTAGAATAGTCATAATTTCCTTATATAATTCACTCTGAAGAGCTAGGAGGATCTTTTCAATATGTAATAAAAGAACCCTTTTCCACAAATTGAGTTAATTACTTTTCATCCTGTTCCTAAAGACAAGTTCAGATTTCAGGAAGGGGTCACTGATTGTACTGAATTCTTTTAGATTAGTGAATTGTATTAGGCCCCAAGTGAGAAATTACAGCTGGGTCACTGACAAACCCTGAAGAAAAGGAACTTTGTCACGTATTTCACATAAGCACTAATACAGATTAAAGAGGTAATAACAAAACTGAACTGTCCCAGCCACTTACTGCACTGATTTGACTCTAGACAGAGCAGCATGAAACTTCCATTGCTTTCCTGGCACTCTAATCCAATCACTATTTTATAGCATCTGCAACACATACATCCCCAGGCACTCCATATAAAAACATAATTAAAACAAATATTACACTGGATAAGCTTTTAGAAATAAAGTATCCTTTTACTGTCAGTTCCTTCTAGTGGAAAGACATATATTTAAAAGATTTACTATGAAAATGAATCCAGGGAACATTTAGAAGACATGAATCAAATGAGCATGATGTACTAACTAATATGCTCAGCATTCACCATGGGATAAAGACACTGGTGAGTCTGATATACTGACAAAATTCACATATAAATTCCTAAAAAAATTGACAGCCAATGCAGTGGAAAACCAGTAAGAGCTACAGCATGTGGAATGAGATTAGTTTACCTTAACATGAATGCACTATTCTTCGTAACCTGGGGAAAAGAGCTTGGGCAAAATCACAGCCAGACTAAGAGAGATGTTCATTCATTTAGGTCTTTATTTAATAGGTTTTAATATTGGCAATATACCTTCTCCAAAATTGCATTAACCCATGTGAAGAAAACTAAATTTGAAACAGAGCAGAACTCTGTGCCCTTAACCAGTATTATGTGTAGTTACAGAACCATTTCTTTTAATCCAATAATTTTGGTTTTAGAAGCCCAGTGAAAAAACTCTAAAGAGGCTGAGAAAACAGAATGCAGTCTGAATGTTCTGTTTTAAACCTGTACAGCTTCAAATTCTGTTAAGACAGAACTTTTTGAGGGGTGCTTTTTCTTGTATTCATCCTGAAAGAGGCTCCCAGGTTACTGAAGAGCTCTTGAATCTCCATCTTACATAATGTCTTTATCCCTTTACCCTTCCTCTTACACTACAAAAATAGATCTCCCTATTGAAAACAGGAATTTGTAATTTTAAAGATGGTTAGGTTGGAGTATTCTAAAATGGCTTTGAAATTGGGACATACAGTTTGATAAAATTAGGACTACTATATAAAACCGATCAAAGCTCCTGTCCATCATAAAGGAATTCTGTGCATATGCATACCAAACAAATAAACAAATCTGAAACAATTGCTACATCGAATTTTGCTACATTAACCTGTGTAAGTAAAAATAGTTACAGTCAATCTCCATTATATAGACAAATATATATATTTTATAGAAATTATATAGAATAATTATTACCTATTATATAGAAAAACTCCTTAGATTTTCTCTAGCTGTCTGAAATATAAATAAACTATACCCATAGAGACATAGGATATCAGTATAATTTTGTTGTCAAACCCCGGATGCCTTGGAAGTGGCCCAATATATAAGAAAAGAATAAAAATACAAAAATAAATTAAAAGTGAGAATTACAATATAAGAAAGTGTATAAACAATAAACAACCCACCAAAATACAGTGGAAAAATTAATCATATCTTTGAGAACAAAAGAGTTTCACCTTTCTGAACTTTAATTCTATCTCTTTCTGAATATTGTCTTCCTTCACTTGCATCCCTATACCTTCAAAACATAAGACATGCTGGCATGTGCAAGGGGCAGTCACACTTCGTCAAAAAACATTTAAATTATTACTTTTGTGAGACTAATATACTCATGGCTTTCAGTTTGAGCTATTTGCAGTCTTCAAAACAAAATAATAGCATTAATCGATCATAACAATTTCCTTAGATCTTGAAACACTTCTAGAATTTATATAAAAGAGAATCTTAGAAGCCCAAGGAATATTTTGAGCACAGTGGCATTTTTAAAAACTGGCTTATTCCCTTTCCAAACCTAGCAAAAGTCAGCTCAACTTTAACTAGTTGTATATCAACAAGAAAACTCTAGTGTGTAATGGAATTTTTAACCTCAGACTTGGCAGACTTCCTGGAAAATATTGAATCATGAAAGGTTTAACATCTATTTAAAAGCAAAATTCAGAGTTGATCTCTAAGCTGACCCCTTCTATGCACATAGTACTGGAAACAAAACTCTTCAGACCAATTCTTTAAGGTCTGTTTGCCAGAGGAACATGGTCTTTCTTGATCTTAATAGGGAAAATCTTCACCTTCTCTCACAAATACTACTAAGTAATCATGGAAATAGATATAAATGAGGAATAGCAAAAGGCAACATTTCATTCAGAGCAGGGATGGGCTTGTAAAGTGCAAGGTCTTCCAATTGATTTAGTAAGCAAGGACAATAGTGTGATCGCCTATCTGGGAGCAGCAGAGATTTAAAAGCAGAATATGCAGAAAGAAAATATGGCTGTCCCAGCCGTCAGGAAGTGTTTCCTTTCTCTGTGGCAGAATTAATGAAAAGTAGTTGTGATACTGAAATCATCTAGGAATCCTTCTCTCCAATTTTCCTTTGGGACTTATGTTCCAGAATTCCTCATTTCTACTACTTTGGTTTAGCTTACCTGATGTTTGGTTAGTGTTTATATTGTGTTGGTACTAGAACAGAAATTAAAATACCACAAGCCCTAGATATCATATAGTATGAGCCATAACAGAGACCATGAAATCATATTTCAAGTCAAATAGAAAAATAAAGAACTTTATATAAGGCAGTTATGAAGCCTGTCTGGAGAGCTAAGTCTGACAGAGCAGAATGTACAGACCAATGATTGTTTATTCCTATACTAACATTGGCAGATTGGGCTATTAACTCATTATGACAGTGAGAACATTTCTTAATTTTTTTGTTTGTTTCTGGTCTTCTTTTCAGTCACAGGATCCACCTGAAGGAAGTGGAAGTCATTTATACTCTTTTTTTATGCTTACTTTAACATTGGAGACAGTTGCCTGCATGTTCATGGATTTTATAAATGTTATTGTGCATTGTTGAATCCAATTTGATTCAGACAAATGGAATCTTCAGACAGATTCCATTTGCTAATTAAAAAAAAAAAAAAAGTAAAAATGATACTCATGAGGAACATATTCATGTTAGGATTTAACTTACCATTTCTTTTATTGGAGAGGACAAGCAGAATAGATTAACTGAAGCTACTGGAATTTTTTGGGTGCTGAATCTCCAGCTTTTCAAAATGCAACAACAGGAAAAGCTACTTTGTGAGGGCAGAAAATGTTTTTTATAACATTTATTCTAATTATTAATAACAATGTAATCAAAATTATATTTTTAATGATGTTGTTTCAGACTTGAGGCAAGTCTGCATCTTTTCAGGCTTCCTATCTAGAAAGTTAGTCAGCACAAAGAATTTAATATAAAAAATGCCAAATCAGTGTCTTTCTCAATGAATAGTTGGATGGCCACCTGAAACTGTGCAACAGAATTAATTATTCTTGTTTTACTTTCAAAATGATAAAGGTAATTTTCAAGCACAGCACAGCAGTGGCTGCTCTTTCTTGTATCCTTAGCAACACATCCTGTTCCCTGTTTCAGATAGTTCAGTGCAATATAAATGTACCACAGCCTTTCTACAGGGGTATTGCCAATTTCTTTCACCCACTATGCAAATGCAGGGAGCAGTTAAAGAGTTCATCAGGAACATATGTCATTCAGGAGGCCAACTGGTGTCATAAGTCCAGCAGATATTGTTTAGAGTTTCAGTTCAACATAAAAAACTTATCTCTGGATCTTATCTCCAATACAGACAGCTTCATTATAAATTGCAGTTTAGGACCATATTTAAAATGTCAAATAGATTTTAAAATTACTGTTTTGTTGGGCTTTATTTTGACACTTTGAAAATTATAGGGGTAAGTAATTTACAAAACTCAGGATCAGTCACAAAAACATGAGCAAGATAGAGCTACCATTAGCTTCCAGAAAATATGCAAGATTAATATCTCTTTCATAATAAATTTATATGAATATTCAGAATGCAAAAGGGGAGTAATATTGATTTAAAAGATACTAAAAATATTACATTTTTTTCATTGCTTCATACAGACCTATCTCTTTCAGTGAGAATATTCCATCATTATCTCAAGTGAAAAAAAGGTCATTTATTTTTCATTCATTTTATCTCAAGCAAAATCTGACTGATATTCTTTGAAGAGTTATAAAACTAAATATAGAAACTTGCAGAATACTGCTATAGGTGTTACTGCTAGCACATTAAATCAGAATGAAAACTTGTATATTACATTAAGGGACAAGGGTTGAAAAGAAGTTTTACTTTTCTTGATATTGTTGGTTCTAGGCAAATCTTATAATTTTTTATATCTATATTATTTAGAACGGAAGCAAAGTGATTGCACTAGATTTTTCAGCTCATAACAGTAAGACCACAGGAAATCTTTCCTTCCTTCATTGATATGTTTCTTGGTGTGTTTATGGTATTCAATTTTTCCCCTATCTCACAGCTCTTCATCAAGGCAATCTGTGGTACAGGTGCTCAGAGCAAAATCACTCTTGAGCATCAGATATCATTGCCATTTAGAGATGTGCTCTTTGGAAAGATGATGGGAGAGAAAGCCTTGAAGATTACTGCATTTTTCTTCCCACACAATTAGGCTTCCATGAATCAGACCTATCTTTCTATACATGAGCAGAATTAAACTGCCATGACAGTTAATTGTGTATCTCTGAAGCTGAAGGACTATGGGGAGCATCTCCCCATTGCAGAGCTTCTTCACATTTATTCCATTTCTGATAAGAAACACAAGTTAGGACTCCTGTGTTTCAGATTACAGAACCATCTCACAAACCTTTTTTAGAATACAAGATAGCTGTGACCACACAACTTTTGTCAACTGGCCTTACATAGTTAGCTAGTCAAGGTTAATTTGCCTGTGGATCTCTGAAGGTGCTGTCATGGCAAAAAGAAAAACCACACATGAGTCTGAAAACGGTTGGTTTTAAGTACATTCTGTAATTGATCAGCTCAGACCAGTGACTAGTCTAGTGTTGAATCACCCTGATTCACAAAAAACCGTATTTGAATAGACATCCTGGTCCTTTCAGCTTTGGAAACATATTTCCACTGCAGTTCCCCCCAAATCAAAAATGCCTATGCAAAACAAAACCAAAATCAAGATAAAACCACAAAAAAACTGCCTAGATAAAGAGAATTAAAAGCCATAGAACTTGCATTTTGGATCTTAATTACATTTTTGAAACCTTCCTTGGCTGCTTCCAGAATGTCTTTCCCCTCCACCTAAATCCATCTATGGTTACATGAAGCAGAATCAGACAGACCTAACATAGAAGGTCTCCTGCCTGTGAGTCGAAGGCATTCTGTCAGATAGATTGATACTCTCATCAGTTGCCTGACCTGATCTTTCAAATGTTTCTTCTAACCTAGTCCTGTAACAGGGTCCAATATCCCCATGAGTAGTGACAATAGTGACCTGTCCTATCTGTGAAGAATCTGACAGACTATTTCTTCTTATTGTTACCGTCATTGTCTGAAATCCTCAAAATCATATGTGATACTTAGTTAGTACTGAAAGTTAGTACTGATATTTCCTTATCAATATTAATTAAAAGAGGTCCCTCCTAAAAAGCAATTCCCCTTGAAAGAGGGATTCTGATTATTTGGTATTTAAAAACTTATTCAATAAGTCATATAAACATCCCTTTGTTGCATGTTTGAAACATAGTTTTTAAATATAGTTACAAGCAAAGGAAAATTCATATCATAAACAAAATTAAGAAAATAAAGGAAATAGTCTAGACATCAAATATATCAAAGGTATAGGACCTTTCTGTGAAGTGGTGTTACAAATGCATTCATTCTTTGAATGATACTATCTAATTGCAATCCATTTTTGCATGGAAGAATATCCAAAGAAAGAGCATACAATGAAACACTTGCTAGAGGAAGTACATGTAATGGGAAGACAATTCTGTCATTGCATAGACTTGAGTTAGCAGAAGAATAAACACATTAATTATCCCAATTCTATTACATCATTAAACAAGTTAATAATAAAGTTAATGTGCATAAATGAATGTTTGATGAAGGAGTACTGGAAGATGTACAAAAACATTTCCACAAAATGCAAAACCAGAAAATTAACACCTTAGTGAAAGAGTCATACAATTTTGCAAGGTATCTTTAAAACTCTATTCAAGGAGTTAATTATATTCAAATGCAGTCTACTGATCAGTCAGCTTTTCCCTCTTTCCTAGGTAAAGTTGAAAAACATGCATGATTGATTAAGTATAGCTAAGAAAGGTGGTAGAAAGGAATATCCATTTAAAAAGAGCAATGAAAGGACATGGATAGCTTTTCCAAATGCTCTTTGTTCACAGTGCATTAAATGCAGCACAACACAAAAGCCAGAATGCAATATCACACAATATAAATGCTTTATGGTTTTAGAAAGTTTGGGAGGGGTGGGGAGAGGAGGTGGGCAGGCCTCTACTGAAATGCTTTTTGTCATAAGGAACAGGCAAGCTATGTACTCACTGTGTTTTTTCCATGTAATTGCATTCAGGATGGTCTACTGACAATTATCCACTAGAGACTAAATTTAAGAAAGAAGCATCTCTGACACACTATTCATTACAGATGCTGAGTAGCAGTCTAGACTGGGGACAGAAGAGAAAAACAGACTTCAGAGCCTTGTTTGATCCCATGACACATTACAACATCTTACCACGTTAGGATTCTGTGCTACATAGGACAGTGGCAGATACAACAAAAACTGGGTACAGTAAAAAACTAACCACAAGGTACTGCATAACACTAGACTACTGAAAAAGGATCAAAAATTTTAAATAGTGATAATTCATGCATATCTTTTGTATATTGCAATTGCACTGGCCACTATTTATCTTCTTCAAAAACTTCTCAGTACTCCAAAAATATTTGAACAATAATTTATTTGACTGCCAGATATTCTTTTAGCTCTTACTAAAAGAATATCTGGTGATCAAATAAATTATTGTGCCCCCACCCACAAAAAATTCAGTGATCATAGTATTTGGG
This sequence comes from Pseudopodoces humilis, assembly GCF_049639895.1. Lineage (NCBI taxonomy): Eukaryota > Metazoa > Chordata > Aves > Passeriformes > Paridae > Pseudopodoces > Pseudopodoces humilis. Next base: position 53,390,541 of record NC_142203.1, on the reverse strand, counting down.
CAGACCTGTTGCAGTGTACAAATACAATGTATGTTCTGTCAAGTCAAATATGAAAAGATAAACTAACAAGTGATGCAGACCCTCCTGCTGATATAAGCTGTAAAAATGTATTTTGTGTTAAATGCATATACATGTTGTAATGGGGGATCTGGGGAAAAATAAAAATTGTAATAAATAAAATTGTATTTATTACACCAAGATTCAAAGTCATAGAAATATCTAAGACTTTGCATTGCATCTTTTTCTTGTTATTGATTTTCATATGATAACAAGTTGCTATTGAGACATTAGAGAGGATCAACTTATACCTGAAGAGTTAGAGATGTCTTACTGCAACTGACTATTTGGAGAATCAGCATTTACCTCTTAGAGATGCATTTTAGTCTTCCTATAGATAAGAGAGAAAAAGGTCCCACAGTTGTAATGGTACAAAGAATGGCTAGCATGTTTGTATGATCAATGCGGAAGGGATAAATAGAAATAATATAGACCGTAGTTAGATCCATGATGTATTTGTGGGTCATATAGAATGGTATTTCTCTTGGGGATGAGTTAATTCTTCTGTAGAGTTCACTGGAGAATATTCTAAAGGAGAAAATTGTTCTGATATTTCCTTAAGGATTCAAATTTACTGTCAATTATTTCAAAGAACCAATTAATATTAAGGAAATAAATCAGCCAACTTACAGAACCAACAAAAAAGTAAGATACAATGTTTGCTTAATTAAGGCAGCAGAAAAAAGTCTGAAGAGTAACAGCTAATTGTTCATTATTCATTTTCTGCTATGGTGGCAATCAATATATCACAAGCAAGATTACTGATATGTATGATGTGCTGTGGGCAGACTTCCTGAATGCACTGTATTTTTTTGAGAATTCTAAGAAAAAATGATGCTATTTATGAAACAGCTTGAAAGACAGCACATTCGTCTTCCATCCATGTTACGTGAAATTTGCTGTATAGACATCTGAAGCAAGAATGTGAGGACTGAGGTTCTGAAATTGATCTTTGCACATCCATCAAATTTGTGGTATGAGTATGACTTCATTGTGATGAACACAAGTTTCTTATGAGCTTCTTTTGTCTGTCTCTCATGCCAAGTGAGTTGCAAGGCCTTGTTTTGAGCCAAAGCCCCAGCAAGCAGGAACAGAATGTAATGAGCAACAACAAATAGGTGAAGTATATGCAAAGGCATGTAGAAAAATCATCAGGGGCCATCTTTATGGTAATCTCTAGCCATGTCCAACGCCATGTAGGGGAAGTATACCCAGACAGAGGAATGGTAACACAGTGAAGCTAAGCTGTTGCCCAAGCTAAGACTGGTCAGAGGGAGGGTCACACTGCCTGAAACTCAGGTGCACCACCTAGTCAGAGTGGGAACTGGGGAAGGTCTAAGTTGATTATATATGCCTGTGTGTTTATATGAACGAGACAGTCTCCCTGACATTGCCTTTCACCCACCTAATAAATTTCACCTAATAACTTATGTGAGTTTAATAACTTGTGTGATTTGCATCACCTCTTTTTGCACCATCTTTCCACACTATCACTAAAATTCAATCAAATTAGAAGGGCCACTACTAGACCCAGGCTGCTCTGAAACAAAACTACAGGATCCTCAAGGTTGGAAGAGAACTTCAATATCATCTAGTCCAACCATCAACCCAGCACCATTACAATCACCCCTGAACCACATCCCCAAGCCTCATAACCAGACACCTTCTGAACATTCCAGAGATGGTGACACTACCACCTACCTAAGCAACTTATTCCAGCACCTAGCCACTCTTTCAGTGGTTTTATTTTTTTTTCCAAATATCTAATCGGAACCTCTCATAATGCAACTTAGGAGCATTTCTTCTCATCTTTTCACTTGCGAAGTGGTAGCAGAGACTGTCACTCACCCTGCTACAACCTCCTTTCAGGTAGTTGTAGAAAGTGATAAGGTTCCCCCCTTGACCCTCCTCAAGACTACACAAACCAAGATGCCCAAGTGAGGATCCCAAAACTTTGAAGTGAGGGTCCCAAAACTGAACACAGGATTTGAGGTATGGCCTCACCAGTGCCCAACATAGGGGGACAATCCCTCCTGTCCACACCATTGCTGGTCCAGGCCAGGATGCCATTGGCCTTCTTGGCTACCTGGGCACAGCCTGGCTCATGTTCAGCTGCTGTCACCAGCACCCCCAGGTCCTTTCCAGCCACTCTGCCCCAGCCTGTGGTGCTGCCTGGGGTTCTTGTGACCCAAGGGCAGGATCCAGCACTGGGCCTTGTTGAACCTTACACCATTGGCCTCAGCCCATGATCCAGATCCCTCTGCAGAGCCCTCCTGCCCTCCAGCAGATCAACACTCCCACCCAGCTTGGTGTCATCTCTGAAATGACTGAGCATGCACTCAATCCCCACATCCATATCATTGATACAGTTGTTAAAAATGACTGACACTCAGCCCACAAGTGACCAGCCACCAGCTGGACTTAGCTCCATTTGCCAGCCCAAACCTATCAATCAATATTCATAAGTAAACTGCAACCTCAAGCTTGGAGATAAAAAGTCTGTCTAGCCTCTACATATTTGCTTTCGTTGTATTACTCTGTACTATCATATTAGTCACACAAGGAGCCTTGGTGACGTATGATGGCTTTGGAAGAAAAAAAGTCTACATCATGTTTTGTTAGCCAAACATATAGTAGTAAAACTTCATTTCAATTTCCCCCACTTCTTATTCATAATAAGGCCTGTTCTTATGCTGTTCAAGTGACTTAAGAATTCTCAAAAAAAATTAATGTGTTATAGAGGAAAGAAAATTGCCAACAAATTGTGGTAAAGTAAGTTATGATCCAAAGAGATGGGGAGCATTAATTGATTAATATTCATGGCAATAAGTAAAAAGTGGCCATCAACTTCTATCTACTTAACTGGGAAGTAAGAAAAGCATCCTCAAGCTTCCATGCATTCTCTACAGTGTACATAAATTAAACTAAAGAGAAGATTTTGTTGAATGAGAAGTCATCTCCTCTTTGGAAACTCGGTGATTACACCATGGAGATGTTTTTAATCCTAAATTAAATCTGAGAAAGGCATTTTACTCATTCTGGGAAGCACAATATCCATGAATATTTCCTGTGTAATCTATTATCGTTTCAGTTGACTTTCTCACTGAAAAATAAAAATGGTAATTTAAGTCTACTGCAAAATATCTCTCAAATTGGTATGCCATTACTTGTTTGACTCCATACACGCAGATATTGAAATAGTAAAATACATTACAAGTTTCAGTCAGATGATCCAAAGTCAATCTTGTGCTGTTGTAAGCCTAAAATAAAAACTGACTTTTTGGTTTTATTTTCTTATTATGTTCCTGGAGTTGAGATTTACTCTTTCATGATAATTTTGCTGTATGGTATGAAGTATTGCTGGGCCCAGTATGACATTTAGAAATATTCTGTTCTCAAGTATCACAGGGAGCTCTTACTGCTGTTGATGAGCTCTGAGGAAATCAAATTTAGAACCTGAGATTCCTCCTCCAGATATTCATTAAAAAAAGACCTCATTTTGCTTCTGTGAATTGTAGTGCTGTGTCCTGGTTTAGGGCAAATTTGGGAGAAAACCTCCAATGGGGGCCCACCCCAGGGAAGCAAACCCACTTGGCCCTTTTCTCCCACCCCCCAACAGGTTCGGGAAGAGATTTCTCTGAGAGAAGTGGAAAAAAACTGTTTATTTAACAGGCACAGCACTACCCAGCACAAGAATGAATGATATCAAATTACAAAACCTCCCGCCATTGAGAAGAGATGGCAAACTTCAGAGGGTCTCTTTCCTGTGGGTGTTCGCTCTGGAAAATGCCGCTGCCCAGGTTGGTCTCCTGGTAGTCCACGGGTGCAAGCTCCCGGTGCTCCCCCGAGTCCCCAGTCCAGAGCAGGTTTGATTCGTTTCAGAAAAAGGGAAAGAAAACAGTCCAGGAAGACCTCTCTGCTCTGGCTAGTTGGAAAGCCAAGGCGATCTGTCCCTTGTCTGTCTGTGCTGTAGTCAAAACTCCTGATGCGGGGGGAGCAAGTACAGTCTCTGATAACAGACTCGGTGCTTCTTCTCCACTCACTTTTACTCTCAGATGGAATTTTAAGAATACAAAACCTGTGTCTGGGTTAGGTGGACGAATGGGGATACAATTTAACATCATCAACCCAGGACATTCCACCCCTTATCCCCATATCGTCGATTTACTGCCAAAACTAACATTCCAACTCTGCACACATTTACATACATAGAAACTTCCCCTCCGTTCCACCCAAAAAATACTAGCAATATATCCATCGTGCCCCTGTCAAGCCCCACAACAAGCTACTGAATCCAGACCCCCATGCTGGAGAGCTGCAGGATTCCCCACTCTCTCATTTTACTCACTCAAAACACCATCTTTCACCTGCTCATACCTTCAACACTTACACATTTCCTTCTATTTCAAGTTTACAAGGGTGGGTTGCATCTCCCTAGAAGTTCTGAGGTCATCAGAATCAACTAAAAACTAGAAACACAGTAATGCCTGATGACTAAGAAATCTCCTAAAGCAAAGACTGACAAGTAAAATGGGACTTATTGAGAAGAGGAGGCTCCAGCAGACCTTGCAGCCTTCCAGAAACTACAAGAGAGCTGGAGAAAGACTTTTTTGCAAGGTCACATAGTGATAGAACAAAAGGTAATGCCTTTAAATTGAAAGAGATTAGGTTTAGATTAGAGACCCAAGGAGAAACTCATCAGTGTGAGGATGGCAGGGCACTGGCACAGATCACTCAGAGAGATTGTGGATGCCTCATCCATGTATTTGTTCAAGGCCAGTTTGGATGGGGCCCTGAGAAACCTGGTCTAGTGGAAGGTGTTCTTGCCTGTGGCAGGGGGGGCTGGAACTAGATGGCCTCTAAGATCCTTTCCAAACAAAACCATTCTATGATTTAATGTCTCCATAAAAAGAGTCTGATTGAGGTCAGGACTGATGAGACTGACAAACTAGAAAGTACTAAAGCATAGTCATTCAGGCAAATGTATATTTTGTGTGAAATATATTAAGCCTAAATATTGGTTATTAAAACAGATAGGAAGGGAAAAAAAAATCACAGCTTCCAAAACAATGTATATTACTGACAGAGAAGTGTATGTAACTTAAAGTTACACAAAGGCCCAAATTAAGAGATGTCTGAATCAGAACAAAATCAATATGTGTTAGAAATTATTATGGAATGAAAAAACCCTGAATCTTTGGAAAATCTGAAGGAATGTAAGAAAAGTTCCATCTGCCCACAAAAATACTTAGGAAAATATTTCTATGAATGAAAAATCCCCTCAGATATTTTTATATCCAAAGTAGGTTTTAAATCATAGGTATGATTACCTATATATTACCTATATACCTTTATGATAGGTATTAAAAGAACAGAACTGCTTTGACCTTCTAAATCAGTGTGTTGCTGCTTTATCCTAAGCCACTCCTTTATTTTTTTTAAATGGTTACGTACCCTTTTGACACCAGAAATTAAGAGTTTTATTTCTCATTGCTTGTTAAGATATTTAGTTCCAACTGGGAGATTTAGGCTAGGCATTGAGAAGACTTTATTCACAGGAAGGGTTTAGGTACTGGAATGGGCTGCCTTAGGGGGTGGTGGAATCATCATCCAAGGAGTATTTAAGGAAAGACTGCATACGGCACTCAGGGCCACTGATGGCAATCATGGTCTGGTTAACACCGTGGTGTTTGGTCACAGGGTGGACTCAACGGGCTTGGAGGTCTTTTCCAGTCTAATTGATTCTGTGACTCTTTGTGACTGATGAAAATTTCCTTCCACAAGGAGACTAAGTATCTGAACTTGGAAGGACAACGTACTATTAAAATGAAAAATAACGAAGATGGATTTATAGCTGCATAGGGTGGACTCTGAATTCTTCATCAGATTGTGAGGCTACAGTGTTCTCTTGCTCAATTTGCCAAATGAATGCTCATTCCACATTTTATGGTGATATGGTAACTTTTAATAACAGAGGAACTCAACAAAACAGAAAATTTCTTCTCACTGCTTTGGAGTGAAATAACATTTCATTTCATTTCATAACATTGCTCTGGGCAAATATGAACCAAATAGGCAAATTCATTGCCTCTGTTCACCCAAAAATCAATTAATGTTTTAACTCAAGACATAAAGATCTGGATTCACCAGACCATGTTCTGAACAGTAATCTTTTTATTAACTTTCTACCATAAGTGAATTCATCTTGCCTAATAGTGGCATACACATTTGCATTTATACTGGCTCTGTACAGGCACAACTGTAATGTGATTTCTCCTATTTCTCATAGACACTTGTCCCAGGATGTAGTGATTCCCATCCTAGACATACCTGTCTCTCCCTCCATCAGGTATTGAGGAAACTCAGAAAATTAGATAAGACTGGCTGAGGTCTGATGAGGTCATCATCAGGTATGGATTAGTGAATCAGGGAGCACACAGGTCTGTGTTTCCACAACTAATTAAAAAGCTGGTGACTATTCATGCCATATTTTGTTGAAGATTCTAGCAGAAACATGAAGCTCTAACAAATGACAGAAAGAGGTAAAATTGATAATAATGTGTTGGTATGCTTTGAATTTTGTGTTCTTGAAATGCTTGGCTTCCAAATACACAATTATTTTTGTACCAGACCTTCAGAACATCCTCTTGTTAGGAGACATTTGTCCATGAGAGCTAACACCTCCTTCTTCTTCAGTACAGATACAGCCAACCACTTTGTCTTTTCAGAATTTATTTTATTTTCTATTGAATCTCGACTTCATATTACTAATAATTACATCAAAAATCAACACTTTACACATAAGAGATTGTATAGCTAAAAAGAATCATAGTCTTATGAAGTACATAACAAGAGAACTAAAATTAAAAGCTTTTGATTCTTTCAATATGAAGATATAGAAAGGCTGTTTTCTGTTCAGTTATACATAATCACATACTAGTAGTAATAGCTGTGTGAGCATTATCTAATTTTAAGTAACAACCTGATCTCAATTTTTTTTCTGTAAGCCTCATTGCAAAATCTCATGAGTAGATCTGGAAAGATTCTTCCAGTTATCCACCTTCTTGTTGTCTGGATTTCATAATTACTAGAATTTCACATGAGAGCCCTGGAAAAAAATTCAGAACCAACAGTCTAGAAAAGCTACTGCAAGAAATCCCTGCTACACTTTCTGTATTTTCCAGTTAGCAAAATGAAAGACTTTAATCTTAAAATTATAGTGTACTGCATATCCTCATAAATATGCCTTCATATGTTGACAAATGATTCTTGTTTTTTTCTGAACAGAGAGGATATAACCATATAATTTCACAAATAGAATTATATTTGGTTTTTGGTTTTTCAGTTTGTTTTGGGGTTTTTTTTGTACTTTTTTGTACTTCTGTCACTTCTTTGACAGTTTTGTAATTTTGACATTGTGTAATGCAGTTGATCGAATATGCAAGTATGACTCATGACTTGCAGAGTAAAGTCAGTCCATAGCCAAAAGTTAAAGAACAAATCCTAACCAATAAATTACACAGGACTCCCCTGGTTATGCAAGAGGGATGTTATAAGTATTTATAGTGTTATGACTGTAATTGTTAGTCTGTTGGTATGTTCTTGTTCTCCCCTATTAACTGTGTTGGTTTTGACCCCAGTTGTCAATTATGTAAACCCCTCCCCTTATTCTCGAACCTTCCCTGCCCGTCACCCTGGCCTGCCCTAATCCCCTATCCATCATTGTAAACTCGACCCTTCCTTCCAGAACCTTCCATGCTCCTCACCCCTAGTTCGGTTCGCGATTGGTTCCCTAGTTGCCGTCCCACCCATGACATGTCCCTATTGGCTCCCAGTAGTGCAACTGCCTCCCTCACTCCTCCTCCCCTGATCCCTCATTGGACCCTGAGTTGTACCCTCCCCTGGGGATGGAGCGGTATATAACCTTGTGCGCAGCTGTGTTGGGGGCTCTCCTTCCTCGTCAGGTTGTGAGTTGCAGGGATTCAGGCTAGCCTGTCTCCCTACTCCTGTTGGTATTTTTGTCATCGAATAAAGGTTTGGCTACTTCTTTTAACATCCAGAAGAGTCCAGACCCTTGTTTTTGACAATTTTTGGTGCCGAAACCCGGGATATTCACGCCCAGAGGTGGTCCCGGAGTAGCACAGATTTGGGTGGCGTGCATTTTCTTTTTATGTATACCCCTGGACTACATCGAGACCACGGAAGGGTTGCTGGATAGAACCCTAAGACCAGCAGGAGTGACAACCCGGTGAGAAGGACCCCCCTCTCCAGGTAAGGTGTTGGGGTGAAGGGGGAGGGACCCCCTTAGGCTAGGAGGGAGATGGGCAAACCCCAGGGACCCAGAGAAGGGAGACGGGTGACCCCCTAGGGACCCCGAAGTGCCTGGGACAACACCTGAGAGAGGGGCTCCCCAGAAATCCAACTGGAAGTCCCGAGATTGAGAAGTTTGAGAGAGGACTCTGAAGCCCTTAAGGCTGGGAAGGTGCCGAGTCCGTACACCACAGTGCAGAGACCTAGGAGGGAGAGGCCACCGACTGTGGGAGGGTCCCCTTGGTGGTTAAGACCAGGTGGGAAGGTTTTTTTGTGAGTTGGACCATCTGGGGAATTAGGACCCGGAAGTGGGGAGGTAACTTTTCTCTAGACAGGGGAGAAAGGGGGTACTCACTCCGGGGTTTGTGCTCCTCGAGGGTTGAGGGACAACCTGGGGAGTTAGGACCCCGAACTAGGAACCTAGCCCGGAGTTTTTGGGGTTCATAGGGGGAACCTCACAAGACGGAGACCCTAGAGAGGGAATAAGGGCCACCGGTTGTGGGAAGGGCCTCCTACTCATTAGGATTAGGAGGGAATGGTTTTGGAGCCTGTCATTATAGGGTTCTTGTATAAGGTTCTTTGAGTTCTGGTTATTTATAAGTTCCTTTGTTGTTAGTTGAATTTCCTTTTTTTAAGAGATACTCTTTTTATGATAAAAGGCCAAGAAAAATTGATTGCGATTCAGATTTGTCTTGCCCGTCATTAAATTTTAGTTTGGGTAGGGGCACATTATCCATTTAGTTTAAGGCTTGGTATATTGAAATAATCTCGGTGTGCCAGAGGGATGTAGTTCTGGGGTGAGGCTCAGCCGAGAGTCTCCAGATCATCCCCTGGCTGTGAGGAGCAGAAATCGTGTGGCTGGCAGGGCAGCTATTTTGTGGTGAATTGTGTGACTGGTCAAGCAGCCTGTGGACTCTGTGGTGAGCAGAGATTGTGTGGCTGGCAGGGCAGCCATTTCGTGGTTAATTGTGTGGCTGGTCAAGCAGCCATTTCGTTGTTGGTTGAATAGCTGGCAGAACACTCATTTTGGTGTGATAAGCTAAGTGGCTGGAAGGGTGGCCATTTTGTTGCTGTGGCTGTATGGTCGAGAAGGCAGCCATTTTGAATTGTAAAGGTTGATTGCTGGTTAGACATACTAATTTTATAATTTAATCATCGTTTTCTATTGTCTGGCATTTTGTTTTTACTTGATTACATTTATATTTAATTATTGTTTTCAATTGTCTGCCATTTTGTTTTTACCCGATTACTTTCGATTGTCCGCCATTTTGTTTTTACTTGATTACATTTATATTTAGTTATTGTTTTCAATTGTCCGCCATTTTGTTTTTACTTGATTACATTTATATTTAATTATTGTTTTCAATTGTCTGCCATTTTGTTTTTAATTAATATTTTCTATAGTCCGCCATTTTGTTTTTACCTGATTACTTTCAATTGTCTGCCATTTTGTTTTTACTTGATTATATTTATATTTAATTATTGTTTTCAATTGTCCGCCATTTGTTTTTACCTGGTTACATTTATATTTAATTATTGTTTTCAATTGTCCGCCATTTTGTTTCTACCCGATTATATTCAGAGATCGTATTTACATTTAATTATTATTATTTTCAATTGTCTGTCATTTTATTTCTATTCTAATATATTGATAACACTTTGTGGGTATATTTGATTCTAGTTATTAAAGTGTGAGGTCACGGGTGTGCTATCTCATTTTTGTTTGAAATAAATACATATCGATTTGCATTACCTAAAGTGTAAAAAGGCGATATGGGGCAATGTGCGGGGAAGAGTGGCAGTAAGAAAAATAGAAGAGAAAAGATGCCAAGAGAAATACCTCCGAATAGCCCACTGGGAAAAATGTTGAGTAAGTGGGAGAAGGAGGAAAGGCTAAAGGAATTAGATAAGGTAAAAATGATAAGATATTGGACGGAAATATGGTCAAAAGAGAGCATTTCTGAGGGCCCGGTGTTTTGGCCCTGGTATGGGTCGGGAGAGAAATGGTTGTATCTAGCCTTGAATAAACATGTAAGTTTAAAGGAGACATCAAATGACGAGGAAGTAAAGTATGCTAGCTGTTGGCTTCATGATGATAAGAGAGAAGAAAGAGTTAAAGTATATAAGGTAACTAAAGAGTCTGAAAAAGGAGAGAAAGAGAAACTGGAGAAGAAATGGGACCTTTTAGAAAACCTCCCACCACCTCCTCCCCCAACTCCACCTATGGTGCATCATCCTCCTCCTCTGCCATTAACATCTTACCCCACGCTACCTCAAGCTTCCCTGGACCCCTCGTCCGTATCTTCATATCCAATATTAGAACCCACTACCTCTTCTTACAGAGCCTCTAATTTCCCTGTTGTCTCCCCCATGACACTGACACCCTCTTTGGAATTACCAGTGGAGATTTCAACCTCAACTCCTCCACCAAGGCCTCCTCCTAACATCCTTGCAGTTCCTGCAGGATCTCAAAGCACCCAATTGACTGATTCTCTCTCAACTAACCCAAACGTCCCTGTATCCCTTCCAATCTCTGGTAAACAGAGTTGGGATGAAGGGGGACATAGATACAATACCAGATTTCCAAACAAAAAGAAATGAGGACAAAAGTGGAATAGCAGAAAAGTTGTTCCCATTGCGGGAAGTACCCATGGGAGGTGCCAGAGGGGGTATAGGGTTTGTGAATGCTCCTCTGACCGCCTCGGAGGTGTGGAACTTTAAGAAAGAGATAAAAACCTTATTGGAAGATCCAATTGGAATCTCTAATCAGTTAGATCAATTCCTAGGCCTGAGTGTGTACACCTGGGAAGAACTGAATTCAATATTGAATATCCTGTTTTCCCCAGAGGAAAATCAGTTGATTAGAGCCGCTGCAATGAGGATATGGGAGAGGGAAAATTGGATTGGCCCCAGAGGGGAGGAGAAGGTTCCAAATCGAGATCCTGGGTGGAATCCCAATGAGGAAGAAAGAAGAGGGAATATGAGAGATTACAGAACATTAATGATTAGAGGTATAAGGGAGGCAGTACCGAGAGCGAATAACGCAAAGTTGGCTTTCGATAGTCATCAGGAGAAGGAAGAGACACCTAGTGCATGGTTGGAGAGGTTGAGAAGAAACTTTCAGTTATACTCAAGTGTCGATCCAGAAAGCCCGGAAGGACAGGTGCTAGTAAAAATACAATTCGTGACCAAGGCGTGGGTGGATATAAGAAGAAAATTAGAAAAATTGGATGATTGGCAGGAGAAGGGGTTGAATGAACTGCTGAGAGAAGCACAAAAAGTTTATCTGAGGAGGAAAGAGGAGAAAGCAAAAGCAAAGATAATGATAACAGTGGCCAAAGAGAGCATGGGGGGAGAAAGAGGAGGAGCCAAAAAGGATGACAAGAGAGAATTCAAGAGGTGGGAGGAGGAAAAGGAAGGAAGAGATGGAGAAGAGAAAAAGATACAGAGGTCAGAATTAATATGCTATTACTGTAATGGGAAAGGACATGTTAAAAGGTTCTGTTAGAAAAGGCAATAACATGAGTACATAGCCAAGGAACAGGATACTCTAGAGAAAATATTAAGAGGTGATGATTAGGGGTGTCAGGGGTTCTATGCTCTGAGGGATGGCATGAAACATCGAAAAGAACCCCTGGTAAAATTGGAAGTAGGCCCTCAGAGCGAAGAATATGAATTTTTAGTTGATACAGGGGTAGATAGGTCCAGTGTCTACAAGGTTCCAGAAGGATATAGTTTAAGTGAAAGGACTTGCAAAGTAAATGGTGCTGAAAATAATCCTTTTGAGGTTTTTATTATAGAAGGGGTAACAGTTAAGGGGGGTTTCCGGGAAGGATGTGTGGATCTGCTATACATCCCGGACATAAAGTGCAATCTATTGGGCCGGGACCTACAAGTGCAATTACAAATAGGGGTAATACCAACAGAGGAGCAGATGGTAGCCAAGATGTTGTTGTTAAGAGAGGAAGATGAAAGTAAAATAGATCAAAGAGTGTGGGCAGAAAAAGGGCAGCATGGGTTGTTGGATATTCCTCCAACAGAGGTAAAAATGAAGCCTGGTATACCGTCTATTCAAATACGACAGTATCCCATATTGGTAGAAGGGAGACAAGGGCTGAATGGCATCATTAGTGAGTTGATTGAGGGAGGGATACTAGAACCATGCATGTCCCCCCATAATACTCCCATTTTGCCAGTAAAAAAATCTGATGGTACTTACCGGCTAGTGCAAGATTTGAGGGAGGTTAACAGACAGACCATCACTCGATATCCAGTGGTAGCCAACCCTTATAACCTACTGAATAGGATACCGTCAGACCACAAATGGTTTAGCGTAATCGATTTAAAGGATGCTTTTTGGTCTTGCCCGTTGGAGAAAGAGAGTAGCAAATGGTTTGCCTTTGAGTGGACAGACACCGAGACTGGTAGGAAACAGCAATTGCAATGGACTAGGTTACCGCAAGGCTTCACAGAATCCCCGAATTTATTTGGGCAGGCTCTAGAAGAACTGATGAGTGAATTCAAGCCCATGGGAGGTGTTAATATTTTACAATATGTTGATGATTTATTAGTTTTGGGTGAATTAGAAGATGAAGTACGAGAAACTACAATCAGCCTATTAAATTACTTGGGAAAGAAAGGACTAAGGGTGTCCAGGAAAAAGTTGCAGTTTGTAGAATCTGAAGTGAGATATTTGGGGCATTTGATTGGGCAAGGATACAAAAAGTTAGATCCAATCCGAGTACAAGGAATATTGTCGTTGTCAGCACCGAAAACTAAAACAGATATAAGGAAATTGTTAGGATTGACTGGATACTGCAAATTCTGGGTGGAAGAACACACAAAATTGGTGAAGTTTTTATATGAAAAATTAGCAGAAGAGTAACCTATCACTTGGGAAGAAGAAAAGAGGTTAAAGGAGATAAAAGAAAAATTGGCTAGTGCCCTGGTTTTGAGTTTACCTGATTTAAATTGACCATTTGAGTTATTTGTTAATGTTAAGGAAGGCATAGCATATGGTGTTTTAGTCCAAGAATGGTGTGGAGTTGAGAAGCCTATTGCATATGTATCAAAATTATTAGACCCTGTGGTCAGAGGATGGCCAAATTGTCTTCAGGCCTTGGCAGTGACAGCAGTCCTCATAGAAGAAGGTTACAAACTAACTTTTGGAAGCAAAATCAAAGTATACACACCACATGATTTAAAATCTATTTTGAGCAGAAGAGCCGGTGATTGGGTATCAGATAGTAGACTCTTAAAATATGAACTGATGATAAATAACAGTGAGAACTTGGAACTAGCAATGACAAAGATTCAAAATCCATCCCAATTTTTGTATGGAGAACCAATGGAAGAAGGACTAGAACATTGGTGTTTAAAAATCATTGATCCACAAACAAAAGTAAGGGAAGATCTACAGGCATGTCCATTGACGGAAGGGGAAGTTTTGTTTGTAGATGGATCTTCTAGAATGATGAATGGAAAAAGGGTGAGTGGTTATGCAGTCATTAATGGAAAGAATATGACCGTTGTAGAGAAGGGAAGGTTACCTGATGGTTGGTCAGCACAATGCTGCGAAATCTACACATTGTTAAAGGGCTTAGAATGGCTAAACCGAAAAAAAGGGACCATTTATACAGACTCTAAATATGCCTATGGAGTGGTACATACCTTTGGCAGAGTATGGGTTGAAAGAGGGTTCATAAGTTCAAAAGGGAAGACGTTGATACATGAGGGCATCATAAAAGCTGTGTTAAAAGCCTTGAAGGGACCAGAAGAAATTGTGGTGGTCCATGTAAAAGGGCATCAGAGAGGGGATTCGATGGAAATAAGAGGGAATCGTATGGCGGACCAGTCAGCAAAAGCAGCAGCATTGGAACAGATTGAGAGGATTTTCCAGTTAAGAGAAGTGAGAAGTGAAGATGGAGGTGGTCCAGACAAAAGTGAGAAAGAAGTCCCTGTATTTAATGAGAAGGAACAGAAGGAGCTACAAAGAATAGGTGCGAGTAAGAATGAGAAGGGGGAGTGGAGATTACAAGATGGGAGACAAGTTCTGAACAAAGCGTTAGCAAGGAAAATATTGGAGGCTTTACATGCCTCTACACATTGGGAGGCACAAGCAATATGTGACCATTTTATGAGGACCTATGTCTGCATTGGGGTATTTGAAATCATCAAAGCAATTACACGGGAATGTATGATATGTCAGAAAGGAAATAAAAAGGTAATGCGAAAGACATCATATGGAGGAAGAGAGCTAGCTAAAAGGCCATTCTGAAACATACAAATAGACTTCACGGAACTACTCCAGGTTCAAAGATTTAAGTACTTGCTGGTAGTAATAGACCACCTGACCCATTGGGTAGAAGCATATCCAACTGCAAAGGCAACAGCAGAGGTGGTCAGTAAAATTCTACTAGAACAAATTATTCCCAGATACGGAATAGTAAATACCATAGATTCCGACAGAGGTCCTCATTTTACCGCCAATATTTTACATAAGATCACAGCAGCTTTGGGCATTGCTTGGAAACTACATACTCCCTGGCGACCACAAAGTTCAGGAAGAGTAGAAAGGGTAAATCAGACACTGAAGATCACTCTCACAAAATTGTCTGAAGAAACCGGAATGAATTGGATTAGATGCCTTCCATTAGCCCTATTGAGGGTACGGACACAACCGAGGGCAGACTTGGGGGTGTCGCCGTACGAGATGATGTTTGGGTTGCCCTTTTTGACTACTCTAGATGGCATTGGAACATACGAAGAGGGGGAGCAAAATCTGAGGAAGTATATGCAAACAATAGCTAATAATTTACAGGAGTTAAGAAAAAGGGGATACCTTCCCCAGACCACCCCAATAGACTTCAAGATTCATAGAGTCAACCCAGGGGATTGGGTCCTCATTAAGGTTTGGAAAGAACAACCACTGACACCGAAGTGGGAAGGTCCCTTACAGGTTCTATTAGTTACTGAGATTGCTGTACATACACGAGAGAAAGGATGGACACATGCCACCAGAGTGAAAGGACCAGTTCCGGCACCAGAGGGACCAGGTCCAGCTCCCAATGAATGGACTACAGAGAAGATAACAGACACCAAGTTATTTTTCAGGAAGAAGCCTTAAACTGAGTTCAACTGTATAACTTATTAAAAATGATTAATATTTATTTATTTATGTATCTATTACTATCTACTTATCATAACTTAAGATGCCAAGATGATTAATATTTAGTTAGCTATTTATTTATTACTATCTATTTATCATAACTTGCTGACTAATTTATTGAGAAAGAAGATTCCAAAATTATTAATATTTGTTTATTTATTTATTACTACCTATTTATCATAACTTAACAACTGCATATCTATTTGTTTATTTGATATTTTAAAATATAGACTGAGAGATGTAATGATACTAGTTATATGTAAAAAGACTTGAGACAAACCGTGATATGAGGCAAGATGTTGAGTTGAACTGTTGAAAGTATGAATAAGTTGTGATATTTGTAAATAAGTTGTAATATTTGCACTTCTTCTTACAGATCGACAGATCCTGAGAGACAAATAGAACATTCCCTCACATCTCTAGAGATCAGGCCCTAAAAAGAGAATTAACAAGTTGATACGGAAAGGGAATCTAAACTCCTGCAGCAAAGAAGCGAGGAGGTAGCCGGAAAGGAGAGTAGAAAAGGGGAGGCAAGACCAAGCAGAGACACTTTTGCCACGAATATGGGTGGGAGAGTTATCTGCATCGGACTCCCATGGGTATTCCTCCTGTTGACTCTCCAAGAAGGGGAAGGGATCCCTTGCGACAAATGCTACTACCCCATATATGCAGGAGAATCTCGAACAGCCATCCTCAGAATCCATACGAATCCAAGTCCCCAATGTATCAACTTTTTGGAGTTAACCACTTGTGAAGAGGATGGTAAGATTTATTGGCTGTCAGAAAATGTAGGTGATTTTAAGCAAAAACTGTTGGGGAAATGTCCTATGAAAGAAAAATGGATCTGTTCGGAAGTAAAGCCAGAAGAGAGGGATAATGAAGGGGACAGAGACTACAGATCAGACTGGGTTAAGGAAAAGGAAATAAAAGGGATAGTCAAACAGGGTCCTGGGATACAGGCATTAAGAGGAAAGAATCTCTTCCTGGACTTGGCTGAGAGGATAAGTCGGGAATTTAACATCACTAACTGCTGGATTTGTGGAGACACCCAAATGGCGGAGATCTGGCCATGGGAAGGGATACCTCTAACCCCACAAAACTTACTAAGGGCATTGGAACAAGGGAAGACAATTCTAGATAAGAGGTCCTTGGAGGAAGTATGGAGTCTACGGTCTGATGTCATCGGAGAAGAATGCATTTGGAGAAAAGGACCCCGGTTCAAGTTCTATGTGGGTGAGTTGCCATGTAAAAGATATTTTGTAACAAATGACACGCATAAATGGTGGATTCCTCAAGCTCCTCATTTGTACTGGGCTAAGGAGAAGGAACCGAGATGCTCTTATGTGGAAAGGGAAAAATTATATGAGTGTGCAACTACAGATCCAAACCCAAATCCACTACGGGGGGACAAAAGGTTAGCCAAATTTTGGCACCATATTGGAGTGGACACCATAGAACCCCCGGGCTTCTGGAGGGCTCCAATTAATTTTTATTGGATTTGTGGGAGGTCAGCTTATGTCATGCTGCCTAAAGACTGGGCGGGAAGCTGCACACTTGGAATTATTAAACCTTCCTTTTTTCTTCTTCCCCGATTAGAGGGTCGGCATTTGGGGGTTCCATTGTATGATGAACTGAAAAGAAAAAGGAGAGAGGTGTTAATTGGGGGAACCCAAAAATGGGGAGACGATGAGTGGCCACCAGAACGAATAATAGCAACCTACGGCCCGGCTACCTGGGCGCAAGACGGATCATGGGGATACAGAACCCCAATATATATGCTAAACAGACTGATACGGTTACAAGCAGTGGTAGAGATTATCTCTAATCAGTCCAGCTGTCATGGAGTTACTTTACCTTTAAGAAAGTTTAAGTTGCTGGGATCTGCCTGGCGTCTTTTCTCCTGACCAATTATCGGTCATTGCTGAGAATTGACAGCAGTTTAGGCCATTGAAAAGTGGGATCAACTTGTGAACCCTACCTTAAAGTGTAAAACCAGAGCTCTCTTGGTTCTCTTTGTTTCCTGGCTGTGAAGGGTGGCAGAGCTCCAGGCCTCCCGTTCCCTGCCCCGGGCCATGCGGCCGGGCGGGGACTGGGCTGGGCCCAGCGTCTCCCGGCCGGGGGATGCGGGCCCTGTGGAGGGGGTTTTCTCCGGGCTCCGGCCGGGCCGGGCCGAGCCGATCTCTGGCTCGGCTGCAGGTTTTTTGCTGTGGCTGGATTCACTGGAGACTGCTGAGTGAAGAAGGAGAGAGGGCTCTGGACCTGCAGCGGGCTGGGCGCGGCGCCTACACTCTCCAGAGCAGCCATGAGGAACTTTCCATCGCAGACGGCTCCAGCTCCTGCACCGGCCGAGGCCACAGAACTACCTACAACAGCCTGGGCAAGATTTTAACTCTTTCATTTCCCAGATGAGACTTGCGGATTAATCTTTTTATCCAGAGAGAGAAAAAGAGAGTGATCAACATGAAAAGAGACTTTATAAACTACTAGTGACAGGAAAGAAAAGAAAAGGTAGAGAATTAAGAAGATGCTTTAATTAAGCTGAAATATCTTTCTGTTAAAACTATGGAAATAGACAAAAAGGTCTTGAAAACGCTCCTTTAATTCATGACAGTATATAGGGAGGAATAGAGTGTTCAAAGTGTAAATTTTGAGTAAAAAGTAGAGTAATTATGGTACAGTGAAGTGCTGGAAGATTTGAAGCCTTGAGAGGCAATGAGAAAACTGTTTTCTGGTGAAGCTCACGGAAACAGATGAAGAAGACTTTTTGCCTTTGAATAACTTATCCTTAAAAATCCCATCCCTAGACTCATGGCCCATACACACTTGGGATGTGAAAATGGGAGGAGTGGGCTCTAATAACAGCAGCTCTGGGCAGCTAACATTAGAGCAATGGAAAACTATAAGAAAAATAGTTTTTCTTGTGAGAAACTCCATAAATTAACAGGAAGAAACTTCTGTTTCTCTATAAAGACTGGTGAAAGGACTGTAGCAAGAATTGGGACTGTTTTAACCATCAAAGTTCCAAAGGTTTTGTCTCTTTTGTCATGTGAACAAGGGAATAGTGGGTAGACAGGGGATGAAAAGGTTTTTCTGGAAGTTTATTCTGGTGTTCTTATTGTAGTTTGTCAATAAACTTTCTTTTTTTTTCCCTTTTAAGTTTTATGCCTGTTTTGCTCTTGTTCTAATCCATATCTCACAGCAAGAAATAAGTAATTTTCTTAGTTATTGGTTTAAAACCACGACACCAGCCTAGCCCTTGATTTGCTGTCTGCACAAGCCCGACAAATGAGGACCACGATCTATCAAAACCGATTAGCCCTGGACTACCTACTGGCAGAAGAGGGAGGCGTGTGTGGGAAGTTCAGCTCCTCCGAGTGTTGCGTTGAGATAGACAACCACAGTGAGGTAATCAAGAACATAACTACAAACATCCGAAAACTAGCACATGTCCCAGTTCAAAAGTGGTCCTCATTAGTCAAGACCAGTTGGTGGAATAATCTTTTTAATGGAGAGTGGTGGAAAAAGCTGTTAATTGTCATAGGCTGTATATTAACCGGTGTCTCTTTCCTCCCTTGTCTAATCCCATGTGTAATCCGGACCACCACGAAAACAGTACAAAAATCCCTGGAACTGAGTTTGAAACAAGAATTAAGTGAGAACATTTACCGGATAAAGACTGAAAACTCAGACAAAGATCATGGACCTGAATCTACAGTAACCCTCTACAGAAACTTCCAGAAGCTTTGAAAAATCTATCAAGACTATAAAGAAGAAGTTTAAAGTTAGGACAAGAAGCACATTGACTATAAATGCTTTTGATGTGGGCTTAAGTTAGTGAAGACTGCTTTGAGGACTGTTTATAAGATTTGGACTTAAGCCCGATCAAAGTTTAAGAGGGGGGAATTGTTATAAGTATTGATAGTGTTATGATTGTAATTGTAAGTCTGTTGGTATGTTCTTGTTCTCCCCTATTAACTGTGTTGGTTTTAACCCCAGTTGTCAATTATGTAAACCCCTCCCCTTATTCTCGAACCTTCCCTGCCCATCACCCCGGCCTGCCCTAATCCCCTATCCATCATTGTAAACTCGACCCTTCCTTCCAGAACCTTCCATGCTCCTCACCCCTAGTTCGGTTCGCGATTGGTTCCCTAGTTGCCGTCCCACCCATGACATGTCCCTATTGGTTCCCAGTAGTGCAACCGCCTTCCCTCACTCCTCCTCCCCTGATCCCTCATTGGACCCTGAGTTGTACCCTCCCCTGGGGATGGAGCGGTATATAACCTTGTGCACAGCTGTGTTGGGGGCTCTCCTTCCTCGTCGGGTTGTGAGTTGCAGGGATTCAGGCTAGCCTGTCTCCCTACTCCTGTTGGTATTTTTTTGTCATCGAATAAAGGTTTGGCTACTTCTTTTAACATCCAGAAGAGTCCAGGCCCTTGTTTTTGACAGGGAAAAGGAACAAAATTTTATTAGCTTGTCTAAAACATAGTGTAAGGATAAATAAAGGCATTCTGAGGAACTATTCCTGTTGCTAAGTCACAGAGAATAAATGAACATATCAACTAGTAATGTCGAGGATATCTGATTTGCTCCTTCGATAGCTTAACCCCAGCTGACAACTATGCACCACATGCCACCACCTCACTGCTCCCCTCCCCTCCTCCCCATGGAGGGACAGACAAGAAAACTGGAAAAAGTAACCTGAAGGTTGAGATAAGAATAGTTTAATAATAGAAATAGTAGAAATAAAAATAAAATAATCATCATGATGATGATAATAATAATAATAATAAATTATTGTAGACATTTTGTCTACAATTGTATACATAATTGTATACAATTAATAAAAATTGTAGTAGTAGTAGAGAGATAGTGGAATGATGCCCAAGACAAGCAAGTGATGCACAATGTAGTTGCTCACCACCTGATGACAAATGCCCAGCCTGTCCCCAAGCAACAACTGGTTCCTTCCAGCCAAATGTCCCCAGCTTCTCATACTGGACAGGTTGTTCCATGGTGTGGAATATTCTTTTGGCTAGTTCAGGTCAGTTGTTCTGATTGTGGTCCTTCCCGGCTTCTTGTGCACATGTTCTTTGGGACAGCATGTGACACCAAAAAGTCCTTAATTCTGGATAAGAACTGATTAATAATATCTAAATAAAACATCAGTGTTACCAACATTACTTCATACTGAATTTGAAACACAGCATGGTACCAGCTGCTGAGAAAAGAATTAACTCTATCCCAATTGAGCTCAGGACAATACCTCAGAACTATACTTGCACTTCAGATGAAAACACTTTTGTTGTGTTTGCTATGCTAGATTGTACTTTAACTAAATTACTTTATAAATCCTTACACAAACTTACATAAACTGTGATGAAAAGAGATTAATGTTTCTGATGTAATTTTCTACCATTTTCTTGGGATCAGTATGCTATTGAATAGTTCAAGCCCATCCCTGGCAGTGTTGAAGACCAGGATGGATGGAGCTTTGAACAATCTGGTCTAGTGGAAGGTGTCCCTGCCCATGGCAGGGGAGTTGGAACTAAATAATATTTACCATGCTTTCCAAACCAAATCATTCTAGGATTCCATGACGCTGTATTTATAGAGAGGGTAAAAATCTTATAGTCATTTATCAGTCAGTGAAAATCATAAGGTAAAACTGAAATTCAAGCTTTTACAGTCTTAGGGACTTGACATCCCACATTTAATGAAGCCTAACACAGCCGATGCGATGCAGATTCTGATCTCAATCTATTCTTTGAGCAAAAAGCAAATACTTATTCAAAAATTGATATATAAATGCAGATAAAAGTAAAAGAATTTTGGATTCACAAGTATTTTGAACAGTTATAAAAAGCAGCAGACGATGCAAAGGAACGTGCTTTTGTGTTTTACTTCCTAAAACTGCATTTGTAGCGAGCCAAATAGGATTTTCATAATTGTTTGACATTTACATGTTTTTATTTCGCCAGATGATCAGTATAAAATCACCTATATTGCTGATAGTTGTTTCAATGGTTTTGAATTCTGCATCTAAATACATATTCTCAAAACCATTCACTTATTTTGTACAGGTGAAAACTCAAAACTCTTCAGTTCTGATGTGCCATGGGACAAATATCTGATATACAAAGTTGTCCTGATATACAATATCTGATATACAAATTCTTTCTAAATTGATTCTGTGAGGACCTATGTAGATAATCTGATGCACAACAAATTTACTTGGATATAAGATACATATATGTGTGTGTGTGTGTGTGTGTGTGTGTATGTATATTTATGTATATGTATGTATGTATGTTGTATGTATGTACATTTATATATATTTTATATAGAAATAGAAATAGAAATAAATATAGATATAGATAAATAAATAAATAAATAAATGCATAAATGTTTGCAAGTTCTGAACCTTAGAAAATACCACAAAATTAGTTGCCTGTGAACTGTTCAAGGATTTTTCACAGAAATGCAACATACTTCTTTACTCCACTTGGAACTGGTTTGCAAATTGAAGGTTTGTCAGACATAGCAGCCTTAAACTCTGACAAGTGAGGCCAGCAATTAAGCCAGAAAGTTATTCCTCCTCAGGAACACTTTCTGATATAACAGCACATGCTAAGACATGACTCACATAATTTATCAACTCCATCAAAAAACAAATAATTGTGTAGCACAAAATGGTTGGTAAGGGAAAAAAAAATAAGATGCAAGTAAAAAGAGTCATCACTCTATTCTCTTTAGATCAAGTCCCTCAGGATACATAAGAAACATCATGCAGTAGGAGGCCAGAAATTTGTTTTCTGAAGCAGACGCATTTCCTCTCCTCCCTGGCTCTGACTCTTGCATTGTAGAATAGTCTCTTTTCAGACACTATAGTAATGACTGCTGAATGCATTTTGTCTTCTATCCACAACAGAGTTTCAACCAAGCTTGAAGGGTAAAATAAGCCTCATACCCAGTTATGTCTAAAGCCAAAAATCAATTCCAAGAACAACTAATCCTTTCCTTTCCTTTCCTTTCCTTTCCTTTCCTTTCCTTTCCTTTCCTTTCCTTTCCTTTCCTTTCCTTTCCTTTCCTTTCCTTTCCTTTCCTTTCCTTTCCTTTCCTTTCCGCACCTTTCCGCACCTTTCCGCACCTTTCCGCACCTTTCCGCACCTTTCCGCACCTTTCCGCACCTTTCCGCACCTTTCCGCACCTTTCCGCACCTTTCCGCACCTTTCCGCACCTTTCCGCACCTTTCCGCACCTTTCCGCACCTTTCCGCACCTTTCCTTTCCTTTCCTTTCCTTTCCTTTCCTTTCCTTTCCTTTCCTTTCCTTTCCTTTCCTTTCCTTTCCTTTCCTTTCCTCTCCTCTCCTCTCCTCTCCTCTCCTCTCCTCTCCTCTCCTCTCCTCTCCTTTCCTTTCCTCTCCTCTCCTCTCCTCTCCTCTCCCCTCCTCTCCTCTCCCCTCCTCTCCTCTCCTCTCCTCTCCTCTCCTCTCCTCTCCTCTCCTCTCCTCTCCTCTCCTCTCCTCTCCTCTCCTCTCCTCTCCTCTCCTCTCCTCTCCTTTCCTTTCCGCACCTTTCCGCACCTTTCCTTTCCGCACCTTTCCTTTCCGCACCTTTCCGCACCTTTCCTTTCCGCACCTTTCCTTTCCGCACCTTTCCTTTCCTTTCCGCACCTTTCCTTTCCGCACCTTTCCTTTCCTTTCCGCACCTTTCCTTTCCTTTCCGCACCTTTCCTTTCCTTTCCGCACCTTTCCTTTCCTTTCCTTTCCGCACCTTTCCTTTCCTTTCCGCACCTTTCCTTTCCGCACCTTTCCTTTCCTTTCCTTTCCGCACCTTTCCTTTCCTTTCCTTTCCGCACCTTTCCTTTCCTTTCCGCACCTTTCCGCACCTTTCCGCACCTTTCCGCACCTTTCCTTTCCGCACCTTTCCTTTCCGCACCTTTCCTTTCCTTTCCGCACCTTTCCGCACCTTTCCTTTCCGCACCTTTCCTTTCCTTTCCTTTCCTTTCCTTTCCTTTCCTTTCCTTTCCTTTCCTTTCCTTTCCTTTCCTTTCCTTTCCTTTCCTTTCCTTTCCTTTCCTTTCCTTTCCTTTCCTTTCCTTTCCTTTCCTTTCCTTTCCTTTCCTTTCCTTTCCTTTCCTTTCCTTTCCTTTCCTTTCCTTTCCTTTCCTTTCCGCACCTTTCCGCACCTTTCCGCACCTTTCCGCACCTTTCCGCACCTTTCCGCACCTTTCCTTTCCGCACCTTTCCTTTCCGCACCTTTCCTTTCCGCACCTTTCCTTTCCGCACCTTTCCGCACCTTTCCGCACCTTTCCGCACCTTTCCTTTCCTTTCCGCACCTTTCCTTTCCTTTCCTTTCCTTTCCTTTCCTTTCCTTTCCTTTCCTTTCCGCACCTTTCCGCACCTTTCCTTTCCTTTCCTTTCCGCACCTTTCCGCACCTTTCCGCACCTTTCCGCACCTTTCCGCACCTTTCCGCACCTTTCCGCACCTTTCCTTTCCGCACCTTTCCTTTCCGCACCTTTCCTTTCCGCACCTTTCCTTTCCGCACCTTTCCCTTCTGCACCTTTCCTTTCCTTTCCTTTCCTTTCCTTTCCTTTCCTTTCCTTTCCTTTCCTTTCCTTTCCTTTCCTTTCCTTTCCTTTCCTTTCCTTTCCTTTCCTTTCCTTTCCTTTCCTTTCCTTTCCTTTCCTTTCCTTTCCTTTCCTTTCCTTTCCTTTCCTTTCCTTCCCTTCCCTTCCCTTCCCTTCCCTTCCTTTCCTTTCCTTTCCTTTCCCTTTCCCTTTCCCTTTCCCTTTCCCTTTCCCTTTCCCTTTCCCTTTCCCTTTCCCTTTCCCTTTCCCTTTCCCTTTCCCTTTCCCTTTCCCTTTCCCTTTCCCTTTCCCTTTCCCTTTCCCTTTCCCTTTCCCTTTCCCTTTCCCTTTCCCTTTCCCTTTCCCTTTCCCTTTCCCTTTCCGCACCTTTCCGCACCTTTCCTTTCCGCACCTTTCCGCACCTTTCACCTCATCTCACTAAAACAACAAATGTTCTCACCACTGGTAAATATTTAACGGTATTTATATGCACTTACATAATTCTTGTTTACAAAAATATATTGTTGGTATTCCATAAGTAATCTAAATAAATTACATTTCACTCTGAAAGTTCATAGAATTTCAAAGGGATGGGAATATCTGTGCTTTAAAAACAACAAGAGAACTAGATATTCAGAAAAAAAAAAACAACAGAGGCATTACATCCAAATATAAAAAATTAAGCCATAATGAGATATCTCTCATTTTCTAAAGCAGTGAATAAGCACTAAAGCCCCTGTCCAATCTTAAAAATCTTACCAAGGCAGTCTTTTCAAGCATAATAATTAGCCTTATTAAAAAGAAATCTGTGTTTGATGTTACTTCTGAGAGGAAAATGCTAAGAAAGTATTCTTTAAAATACAAAATAGACTAATCATTGTAGGCTCAATCCAATAGTGTAGAGTGAAGTCACATATAGTGTATACCACTAGTGATAATAGCATAGCTCATAGGAGAGTTTAGGTTTTGTGATCACTTAGCACATCAGATAAACCAAGATTTTCCGACTGACAAATTACTGAAGAACAAACTACTGGGCTGTCTTTTCATTTCTCATGGTTCCACAGGATTTTTTGTACTTCCTGAGACTTCTTCTCTATTAACCAGTACCTTACTGCAATTTCTTGCTGTTGTTGTTTGCTGTTGTTGTTGTAAATATCAGAGTAGTTTAAAGATGGTTAATGTTGCAGTTGTTGGCATTATTTCAAGTTCTTGAAAATTACAAATATTGAGATTTGTGCATATAATTTGCCATGTCTATGTTTTATGAGTAAGATTGGTTTGAAGCAAAGCCTCACAAATTAGTGGCTCGGCATCACCATTACTTCATATAAACTAGTGAAGTTATAAATTTAAAAACATAATGTAAGACTACATTTGATTAATGGTCTTGGAACTCATGAATTATGGAATAAGTTAATGCTACATGAGAAAGGGAAGAATAAACTTACTCTGGATATCTAAAACTAAATTTTAACAATGGATATATGAATTTATGCGGTTCACACAATAAAAAATGAGCTGTATTGGATGATTATGTACATGTTCTCTAATGCATCAGTAATGGCTCAGCATAAAATAATTGTGTAGTGGAAGCACTTGTGGGATAACATCTGTAAGAAAGGCAGGAAAAAACTGTGCAGCAGCAACTGTAGCCCAAGAGGAGGGTGAAAACATGCAAGAGGAGTATCTCTGAGACAC
Source organism: Pseudopodoces humilis (assembly GCF_049639895.1). NCBI lineage: Eukaryota > Metazoa > Chordata > Aves > Passeriformes > Paridae > Pseudopodoces > Pseudopodoces humilis. The sequence goes on along the minus strand of NC_142203.1, from coordinate 53,364,736 downwards.
CAAGGTCGGTGGAGGAGGGGCAGGAGATGCACCAAGCACCAGAGATGAGATTCCTCTGCAGCCCTGGTGTAGACCATGGTGAAGCAGCTGTGCCCCTGCAGCCCATGGAGGACCATGGTGGAGCAGAGATCCACCTGCAGCCCACAGAGGACCCCATGCCAGAGCAGGTGGATGTCTGAGAAGGATGTTGTGACCTCTTAGAAAACATGAGTCAGGAGGATCCTGGCAGGCTCTGTGGAGCCCTTAAAAGAGGAGCCCATGCTGGAAGAGGTTTTCTGGCAGATCCTGTAGATCTGTGGAAAGAGGAGTCCATGCCAGAGCAAGTTTTCTGGCAGGACTTGTGACCCCATGGGGCACCCAGTGAACAGTGTATTTCTGAAGGACTGCATTCAGTGGGAGGGACCCACACAGGGACCACAGTTTGTGAAGAGCTGCAGCCCACAAGAAGGAGTCATATTGGAGAAGTTTGTGGATGCTGTCTCCTGTGGGACAGTCTCCACACAGGAGTAGGGAAAGAGTGTAATGAGTCTTCCCTGTAAAGGAGAAGTGAGCTGCAAAAACAGCCTGTGAGGAATTGGTCACAAGCTCAGCGCTCCACTCCTCTGTGCCACTGGTGGGGAGGAGGTACAAAAAATCAGGAATGAGGTTGATTAGGACATGGTGGTTTCAAGATTTTTCATTACGCTATTCTTAAATGAGTATCAAATAAAACAATTTGCAAAAAGTTAGTAAGTTGAGTCTGTATTTCCTATGATGGTGTCCTGGGGTGACTTTATGATGCTTGTATGCCCAGTTTTGTTACATTGCCTGGTTTATGTTACATATTAAGTTCTGCACCTTTAACACTGGCTCTGAGAGTGAAGGGGGGAAGAAGAAGCCACAGTTTGTGTTGAGGAAAAGCATCACTCCCCCACATGCAGCTCCTGGACTGTGGTGTCTGCAGACAGACAGCAGGACAGAGCTTCTCTTTTACAGTTAGTTAGTTTTTAGCTGGCTGAGGCAGAGGAGTTCCCTGGACTTTTTTTTCCTTTTTTCCTTGGATCTGTGCAAACCTGCTCTGGACTGAAAACCCAGCCAAACTCCGGGAGCTCACACCTGTGGGCCACTGGGGCCTGGGCCTTGGCACTTTCCAGCGCCAGAGGGACTGATAAACACGTGAGCGGGCCGAGCTACACCACATGAAAAGGACTTTTCTTCCTTGATTTGCCCTCTCATCAAACAATGAGAGGTTTTATTGTTTAATATTATTCAATTTCTGTTAAATAAACAGGGTTTTTCCACTTCTCTCCAAGGAAATCTCTTCTCCTGAACCAGTTGGGAAGAGGAGACACTTGGATTTGCTTTTCTGAAGGGACCCCATTTGGAGGTTCTCTCCCAGATTTGCCCTAAATGAAGACAGATGGTAATAGGTGAACAATTTCTCTTTATCTCAACCTGTGAACCTTCCATCATATTTTCTTTCCCCTGTCCAGCTGAGGAGAATAGTGCTACAGCAGCTTTGGAAGGAATCTGGCAGTCAGACAGGGTCAGGTCAACCCAACACAGCTCCCATCCAGGCTAGCAAAAGGAATACAATATGCTATTTAGACACACCATTTTATCTTAATGTACTTTTAAAATTATTTAACAAGTATTTCTCAGCTGAGTACATAACAATATTATTTCTACTGGCTACACAAATTGCTTTTATCACGTTCACATCCATAGCTAGCCTTGTAATTCCTTTGATTACTGCAACTTCATAATGTATTTCACTGTTGCTTTAGATTAAATATATTTAAATGGAACAGCCTTAAATCTCTTCTAGCTGTACTACAGAAAATACTTCAATTGAATTAATTCAGTTTGTACCTGCCTTGTTTGATGGACCTGACCCGAGTCTCTGGACAAGGGATTTACTGTTCTTGAAAGGTCAAGATCACCTTCTTTCTATTAGCCTGCAGGAGGAAAGTTGAATTTGGAGTTCATTAAGCTTTTTCTTGACAAAAGGCTCAGTCAAACCACCTAATGTAACACACAGTTCATCTTCTATAACAGATATGGTTTTTCTTCTTCATCAGGTAACAGGGATACAAACTCCCGTCTTCTCAGATGTTGACTTCTATTGAAAGGAAATGGGAATACGTGCTAGAAAAGATCCACAACTCATCCCAGACCATCAGGATTCCAAGGCATGACACAGCATGTACCTATAATTCAGACAAAAATAATCCATTTTCTTTTAATTTCCTTTTGTCAAAGGACTAATATTTTCTTTTTCTTTCTTAAGAATATGCAATTGACTCCAAAAAATCCAGTGCACCTCAAAATAAATAAGAGAATCACAAGGTTGATCACATCAACCTTGTGATCACAAGAGATCACAAGGTTGCAGCATCATACCACAGGTGTAACCTTACTGAAATGTTCACTTAGTCCCATCTTTTTTCTTCCCTCTGTGCCACAACAGACAATAATAAGTATGTGGGTGGAAGGAATCACTTGAAGCTGGCAATTTGTTGCAATCTTTAGAGCTGCACAGAATTTTGTCTTGATTACTGGTATCAGTACTTCATTTCTTTTTGCCACAGAACTTGTCTCAGCACATTATAGCCTTTCCAGTCCCATGCACTTCAGAAAAAGAAAAAAAAGTAAAAAAAAAAGAACCACTTATTCCTGTGTCTCTGAAAAGAAGAGAGTAACATAAAGAAGCTGATACATTCAAATTGCATTTTTCTTTCTAATCTCTTATTGTTCTAAGATCTCTTAGATTACAAGAGCACTTTATTCACTTCGCATTATAGTCTTAGAGAGGTTAAAGGTATTTACCTATTTATTTGACACCATGAGGATCCATGTTTAAAATATGTCCCTTAAAATTCACCATCTAAACCTAGATGCCTACAAGTTTTCTTGTCATAATTGTCAGGATTCTACATTTCTGCTACTGGGGAGCTACTGAGCCACCTATGGACTGGGCATGATCAGTTTATCTCATATTGAATTCAATCAGGAGTCACATAGAAGGATTTCTCCACATACCTTACCTCTGGTATCCAAATTCTACTAGTAGGGCTTAGAAAATTACAAGAAGTCCCAGAAAACATTGTCAAATGGGACAGTACTCTGCTTCTTAATTTCCACTGCCATATAGAGCATTTATTCAGAAGCTGGAAGACGCTGAAATTTCTTCTGTGTGTATATAAATCTTTCTTCTAGAAATGTAGCCTCAGTGAGGTTTCTTAGATATCATTCCATATGAAAAGTTTGTGGAGAAAAATTGTTTCAGAACAAACCATATACAACTCTCATGGAGTGTATCTGACACACAGTACCACTTGATCATCTTCCATAGTTTGGTTCCAGGTGCTAGAAGGTATGACAGCCTCATAAACGAGGGAAATCCGCTGTGTGGTTTCCTCATAATTAAAGCACTTCATTTCCACATTTCACCTTTTGTCTTCTTCATTCATCCTTCTCAGTGACATTTCATTACATAGTGCTCATATGATTTGGAACTAGAAAATTCATACCTGGAACTCATATCTCTTTTCCACACAGGGAATGAAATTATTTCTTTTTAAATAAATTTACAAAGAAAGTAGAAAAATACTAGCTGGGAAAAAAACCCTAAAAAGTAATAAATACATGAGTTTCAAATAGGTTTTGGTTTTAGTAGATATATGCAATTGTAAAAATGCAAGTAGAAGTCTGTATCTAAAGCTTTAGTTATATTTGTCTGTCCAATAAATTACACAAACACAAACACAGCTAAATAGAATGAATGACACCACAGAGAATTGTTGCTTAATACCAATTTAAAACAGTTAATCAGTAAATATGCTTCTCCTCAATTCTATATTTGTAATTCTGTTTTTAGTCTTGTTCAATTCTGTCAGTATCTTAGGTTGTGCCATTTCATGATGGCTGAAGCCAAGACTGCCATGACCTTTGCACTCCCAGCCAGTTCTTTCTGAGAGGAACAGGTCCTTCTACTCCAGGAATCTCCTGGACTGCTTTGGCCTTGACATCTTTTAGTAGATGTTAGGATATTTTAGTTAGAGTAGCTCATGTTTCTGACTAAAATCAGGGCCTGCACCTGTAAGGCTTCTTCCATTTTTCTAAAGAAAGCCTTATCAATTTCTTGTTATTTGTTATTTGGTGGTTTTTACCAAAGCCCCTCATGAAGTCACTTTAGTTGACTCTGAAGCTCCTTTACCTACAAAACACCAATTAGATCTTGGTGCATTTGGCCTTTTGTTTGACCTTTGTGCTCTTGTATGTAATGCAACTCCTCCTTCCTGCCTTCCTGACCTGTTCTTCCTAAGGTCTCATTGTCCATTCTTTACAACACTCTATTCAAGCAAACCGTATCCGTGGTGCCAATGAAACTCTGCAGCAGCACCTGGACTTCTGCCATGGTGATTCCCATGCTGTGTGAAATGATAAGCAGGTGTCTGGGATAGGCCTGCAGTAACACAGTTTATTGGTTGGAAACCAGAGAGCCTCCCTCATTTTGTGTCTCCAGGCACTTCCTTACTATCTATCAGACCTCCCTACACCTCTGTTCAGGCTTTGGTCACCATTCCCTAACCTAGATTAAAGTCTTCCTCTCTGGTTGGCAAAGGAGTTCCGGCCCCCATCTCTCCTCTGTCATCCATATTCTTCAAGGAGCTATAAAAAACAAACCTTTGCAAGTGACATGAGCTGTTAACCCAGCACTGCCAGATGCCTTGCTGCTCCACTCACCATCAAGAATGTGAAGTGTAGGAATAAATAAAAGTAAAGAAAAAAGTTTCCATTTCAACACATTTTTTTTCCCCTGGGTAGTGTGATTGTCACAAGCCACCTAGCTTGTCACAGTTTGTTTCCCATCGTGCTTTCTGTGTATCTTCAAAACTGACTCCTTAATTTTCACCAGTCTGTAAATTTTTTATGGCAGCCACTCTAGTGGAAAGACCTCTTTTCCAAAGTACAGAATCAGAAAATAAATGTAAAAAAGTCAGAAGTGTCAGAAAAATAAATCCATAGGATTTTGAGCGGAAAAAAATCAGATCACAAGAGTTAATGAAATATTGTTAGTGAATCAAAGGTTGCCTGTATTTCAGAAAATAAAAAGGCTAAAACCAGTTCTTTTTCTTAGGTCTGCTCTGAATATGCCTTTTATAAAATATGTCTTTGTATCAAAGTATTCTTTGTTATTATTTCTGTAACAAGCTTAAGTACAATACTGAAGAAGGACTGGGTGCTTTGAGAGATTCTTTTTCTTTTTTCCTGAGCTGCCTCTTCTAAGTATATTTGTTTTCTTCTGGGTCAGTATGTGAATTTTTAACCTGGAATTACAATTATTGCCTCATTTTTATCAAAATATGTTTCTAGGAAGTGAGAGAAGGAATATTGGTGTAGTTCAGAAGTTAGGAACCTAGTAGTCTGACTAGAGTTATACCTGAGCTGGTAAAATGTGACAAATTTAGGTTATAATTTGCAGCAATAAGGTGTTATTTACCAGATGCTGTACTCAGCATTACAGGTCGATTTCTAAATTTTCCTGTACTAATAATTAAACAAAATTCTCTTTCAGTCCCCATGTGAGGCATCATTGAGTCATTACCTTGAGAGTGAATACCAGTTTTACTTGAGCTGCATCCATCATTACCTTACGCTTGCTGTTTCCTTTGAAGCAAGACAGAATAAACATTTCACATTCAAATGTGAAGTAGATTGAAACCAACATACCCACTCTTTCAAAGGAGACAGCTAGAAAATATATTAAAAAAAAATAAAAAATGCTTGCACCATTGGTAACGTGGCAGTTCAGGCCAGATAATAAGTAGTCTCTAGGCAACATCAGCTAGAAATCTTGGAAGCGTAATATTGAAGTTCTGAGGAATAGAGGACCAAAGAGAGGAAAATGAAACTCTTTCAAGAAGACCTACTGTAAGTCCATACTTCCAAAAATACAGAGGAGAGTCAGTATGCACCCACTGAAGGACCATGGGATTCCCTAAGTCACATCTCACAGCTTGGAGATGTTTTCTTTTTCTTTTGCCTCTGTCATTCTTTTAGCTCTTGACTAAGAGCTAAAATTACTTATCCATCATGAAGCATGGCATTTTTCCTTTTCTACATCAACCATGACATTGGTTTTTGCTCCACTTCCTAAAGAGAATATATAGGAAATACTTTCAATCACATTATCAATGCAAACATTATTTAATAATACAATCAGAAATATACTTTTCAGGATTTTTCTGTATGTCTGCCAATGATTAGTCAGATTGCACATTAAAGAAAAGAACCACTCCGACTGTTACAAACTTCAGTTGTTCAGGATCACTCTTATCTCTGAAAACATTAGAAAAAAATCAAGGTACTTCTTTAAACCTTTTTATAGATAATGTGCTAAAAAAAGAGACTTAATTACATAGATATTCACTCTAAACAATTCACCCAGCAATACTATTCCTTTTGGTTTGCTTGCATACTCCAGTTAAACTATTCAATGTTTGCAGATAAGTCTTTACTTCTTGATCAGACCTTAAGAACTGATCAAAGCAACTGGACTCAGTAGCTTGCTCTCCACTTAAAGCTATTTCTATGCTTGTAAATAGCTAAATAATTTCCCTCATAGTTTTCTTCAATCCAGTGTTTGCAAACTTCTCTTGTAGTTCTTGCTGTTTAAATCTTTAATGCTCTATTTAAATGCGGCAGAAATACATTTAATATTTGAAGAGGACTAAGCATGACTCAGTTAGCCATCACCCTCCCATCACAACCTATCCACAAGAGGCTGTTTGTCTCCAGACTTTCTGAAGTCCAAACAGCCTATGAATATCAGTACCTTACATTTGTTAAGTTCAAATATATGTAGTTCATAAGCCGTATATGAATGATGGGGAAGCCTCAAACCGCTTTTACACAGCATAAGAGGCATCCTGCATACACAAATGTTTATTTTATTTTTGTGTTGCCCACTGCTGATCTTAAATTAAACCTGAACTCACATGCATGAATAGCATATGAAATGCACACACACAAAGCAAAGTAAGCCAACATGCAGGATGGATGAAGAAAAACATTCTATTTATTACCAGTATGGCTTCAGCTGTAGTACCATGTTGCATGCTGTATAGTACCTCAAGAAGAACACAACTCTTTCAGAAAATAAAGCTCATGGAAGTGTATCTTGGATGATCAGAGGCTTAGGAAAAATGACATAGGAAGGATGACTGAGAACTGGACTGATAAAGTTGAGAGAAGGCTGACAGAATCAGGACAAGAGTCTTAAAATAGACAAAAATGTTTTTCAGAATGGAATCATAATTTCTCCATGGCCCTATAAAACATACAAGAAGTACTGGGCTTCCATGTGAGATTACCTTTAACACCAGGAAAAGTCTTTCAAGGTGAGATAGAGAAGTACTGCGACATTTGACCTAGGACTGTGAAATTTTCATGATTGGATGATTTTGAAAAAGATTTTGTTTGCACAAATACCTATGAGGGATTATTTATGTAGAATTTATCTTGCTTTGAATTCAGAAGATGCAAAAATTATTATTCTGAGGTCTTTTCCAGTTCTACCTCACAAGATGAGGTATATTTATCAGTACCATTAAGAAAACAAAGAGCAAACAAGATCAGTAAAGAGACAAGCATAAGACATTCAATTTAAATCTTTAAAATACATTTTTTAAAAATAGACAAATGCACTGGTTTTTTGTACTGTGAGCGTTGTCAAACTCTGCAAACCAGGGAGGCTGTGGGGTCTCTGTCCTTGGAGATATTTTGAACTGAGTTGGATACAGTTCCGAGCATCCTGCTCTTGATGGCTTTATTTTCTACAGGGCCTTGGACTCAGTATCTCCATAGACCCCTTCCAACATCTTCTGTTATGTGGAGGACATGAAATCAAACATTTCTAACATATTTAAACTAGTGATTCCCATCTTTCATTCCACCAGTGACCATGGTCTTGATCCAGCTTTTCAGCTGCAGGTAGTCTTACAACTGAATTATTCTAGCCTTTGTTATAATTTAACTTGTTTTGTAGAGAAACTGCATGAAATGAAGGGTTTGACAAAGCCCTGAAATATCTATAATTACAGACACTTACAAATCACTTCTCACCTTGGTCAGCAGGGAAGCAACCTAAGCATCTGGGTATTCAACTACAAATCTGAGAACAGAGTGTTTATTAGAAGTTGGAAAATATTCATCTGACCTGCTATCAGGTGTAACAAAAACTGTGCTACAGAAGACTCTTCCCCAAAAAAACACATCTTTGCATCTTGTCATATAGATATTTTTATTATCAGTGCACCTTTCTTTCATAATTCTTTTAAATAAACAGCTACAGAAATCTGAACACCGACTGTCATTACCATGGAATAACTGCCTAATTAAAAATGGAAATTAAATTAAGTATTTGTCTTTAAACATTAGTGAAAAAAAAAAAAAAAAGCATTAATATGTCAGTTTTCTAAGTTGTATATATAAAAAAAAAATCAGAAATAGACAAACCTTTTAGTTTTCTTAAGAAATAATGAATATTAATTAATGGTTTTTGAAAATTATGAAATACATTTATGGTTTTTGTGCAATTATTACAATAACTCCTAATAATACAGAAATTTATAAGCTGAAAAACATTTAAATTCATGCTAGGACCTGCACTTCATTAAAATATGAAAAAAAAATAATTTCTTTCTCTGTTTAGTGATCATGCTATTTGGTGCTATTTGCATATTTAGATAAACATACTAAAAAACTGCTGATCATCAGCTTTTTAACCACCACATTTTTCATACTCTAAACCAAGTGTTTTATAATAGTCTATATGAGAACAGGATTATTTTTAACAGTGGCCAGCCCTAGCACAATTCTAGAGTTCTGGATGAGAATAAGTCAGAACTGAAACAATTGCTATTTTTCTAATTGAAAGTGAAGCCTTTGCACTCGCCATGAAAAGGCTAGAAACTGCTTAGGATAAGTTTCTGTAAAAACATGAATATTGCGTCTCTCACATCCCTCAGCAGCAATGAAAATTTGAGAGAAAAGGCCATAGAAGTCCTTAAAATGGCACAAAATAATCCACATCTTCTAATGAAATCAATTTTTCATCAGAAAAGAAAAGAAACAGCTACAACATGAATCCTGAATAATTTTAACATGTATGGGGACAACATGGACCAAAGCCTAAAGCTTCAAAGTAGATAATATTAGATAATAGCATTTTAACAGGAAGAATAATTAACAGTTGGAGCAACTTCAAAAACCTAGGCTGAGTTTTTCATCCTCAACATATTCAGGTTAAGCTTAGACATTGTTTTGAAGTTTGCATATCAATTAAAGGAAGACTCATAACCTACAGGGTGGAGACAATCTGTAAATGTAACTACAAAGGTCCTGCCTGGCTTCATAACCAAGGAACATGTAAAATCTTATGCCTTTTATTGAAGTTCTTACTGGAATTTCAGCCCTAATTTCCTTGTCAGCAAGAATCTGTTCAAGCTAAAAGCGTGAGCTTGACAGAATTGACAAATCTGCCATGGAACTTAAGAAAATCAGAATTTCACTGGGATAGTAGCCTTTGCAGTACTGAAAAAAAATAAAAATGCACATACCTTTGCCTGCTTCCCTTAGCCTCTAAAAAGAGGTAATGTAACAGTTGTTATTAAAATAACACATGTTGTATCAAGATAACACAGTAACAAGGCAAGGCAAGGCAGCTTTTCTCCAAAGCAGGATGCTGCCTGCAATAAACCAGAATTAACACTATTTTCTGTTGACAGCACTGAGAGCCCAGTCATGCTTGTTATAATTTTCTGTAGCTCATAATTTCTATTAATTTTTTCATACTTGACTCAGAAATTGGAAATATTCTATAAAACCCATAGAAGCAACATAAAAGAACACATAAATTAAAATAAATAAGCAAAGATAAAGAAGAATCTGAGCTAGTTCCAGGCTTCTGAAAGTTTTTCAGGGATATTAAGTAAACTGTTTATCAGATGGGTTATTCTCTAGCACTTCTTCTCTGCTGCCAGGTTTATTTCTCAACATGTTTTCTATAAGAAGGCTCTTTCATTCAGACCTATATACTGAATGAAATTCAGGATACATATATGCATATTTCTTTAATTATCTAAAGGTGTAGCCACTATTTTTAAATCATACCCCAGACACTTCCATCTTCTTTCACAAATAACAGGAAATACAGGAATGCTGACATTTCTGACTGATCCTGTCTGTTATGAATTTATTCGACTTAAAACTAATTGGCTCTCTCAGGCACTTCCTTTCTAAGGCATCTATAGCTTTCTCTATCACTACAGCAGATTTGGAAATTTCCATAATTTAATTGAAGGCTTTTATGGGTTCTAGATTCTTTAATTAACTCTAGAGTTACACTTAACAAAACCCCAGTTTCAATGTCAGGTTATGATCTGCTCTAACTTACTACCAAATTTGTGACTTGACTCTTCTTGTGTTCTTTTGTCATCTTTTTGATAGGATCTTTTGTGGGATTTTACTGAAGGCAATTTTTTTTTCCATAATGGCTCATTTCTTCTTCCATTAGAGGGATAAGAAGAATTTGTGGTCTTTATTTGTATGGTGACTGAACCAATGTGCAAAAGAGATGTATTTTGCTAATGACATGCAATTTGTCTTTTCCTCTTCACTTCTTTTTTTTTCTCTTTAGAAGAGCAGTAAGAGAATGCTTTAATATTCGACTGTAATAACTGTGTTAAGCCTTTCATTTAAGGCTACACTTTACTAAACTCTTAATATCAAGCCTTGAAAAAAATATCCTTTGTGAAAAAATATATGTTTTCAAAGCACTACAGCTTAAAAAAAGTTTAACTTCTTTTTAATAGTAGGAGAAGCTCATTTTATCATGCTCAAAAATTAGTTGAAAGTATTCCCTTTTAATTTTCCCATTAAAAATTATCACATTTGGTGAAGAACATGAAGGAAAATACCAGGCAAATAGTAATTTTGGGAGGTCATAAATCACTGGAAAATCTTTTGCCTGAGCCATAATTATGTCCCTCTTAGATCAATGTGGTACTAAAATAAATCTCACTGCCAAATTGTGAGACAAACTTTTTATTACACTACAGCTGAAAACATTCTTTGCTCACTGCCAGCAAGCATAACATTTTGTTTCAGCACCCACCCACAGCTACTCAGAAGAGAAAGCATGTGTACTGCAACTGAACCATTAGCCAGTCAGATAGAGAGACTGTGAGAGACTGTTCTGCTCTGCCAGCCAGGCAGAACGGCATATTAAAAACTCCTGTTAAGGTATAAATGTAACTTTCCTTCCTCTCCGTTTGCTGTGAATCTTCACAAGTCCTCTAATGCAACAGAATCAAAAGTAAAAAGTGAAGTTACATTGCAGATTTCTTGCCCTTTAAAGGGCAAAGGATAGTGTCTGGCATTAAACAGACTACTGCAAAGATGGTGATTTGAAGTGGAAATTAGAACAGGAATGTACAGTGAGAATTCACTGCTGTTATTTTCCAACCATTCATGGAAAGATCTAATGCCATTAATGAAACTAAGTATTTCAAGAAACACTAATTTTGGTAAAGGGACAGATTTTGGTGTCACATACAGGCACAAGACTATAAGATATGTTGTAATGCCAAAGACAGGAAATGTCTTTAAATAAACTATGAACCTGGGAGGAGAAACTCAACATTAATGACCAGTCTACTCTAAATAGCTGTGGAAAAGCCACTCCAAGATCTTGCTCTTTCTGTGTCCCAAAAAAAATGATAAATTTTCTCTTCAAAACACTAAGATTTCCATCTTCCTTTTTCCTTATTCTGCTACAAGTCTATCCTGTGTAGGGTGAAAGAGCCAGAAGAGCACACTTGGGCAGACGGCTTTGGACAAGCAATGTTATTTCAGGTCTTGTAATCTGAGAGTGCAATGAAAAACTTGTGTCTCATACTCACAGCCATTCAGTGTTGCCAGGTTCTGGGTGCTGTGATCTACATACGAGAGGGCAGTATCTTACTCAAGGAACAGCATAAGCTCTCTTAAAATTGGGCATCACAATGAAAACAGACGATAAATCTGTATTAAAAGACACACAGTGAAGTTACAGCAGGTGTTTGTTGGCTCAGCTTCATGGCTGTGTTACTTCCTGTGATGGATATATTTAACAGGAACAATTATTTTAGAGACAGTTTAATTTACACTGCTGTTCTTTTCACTGTCTCCCATGTGAACATACCTACAGGTAAAATATTGTCAGCAGGGCTGGATCTTTTAATGACCACTGCCAGTGTCCTCACTATGGTGTTATAACAAAGAGCAAAAATCCTGTCTTGTGTAATAAATTCTGTCTTATGCTATTATCTTAGAGAAAGTATTATTATACTTGTAGGTCTAAGTGCAAGTTTCTCTACAATGTTTGATAGAAAATCAATACACATATAGGACATTTATTATACTCTGTCTGTAGTGCCTCCCATCCTAAATAAAGAGAGGAAACCAGTGCTGTGTTCATATACCAAGAAATGCTGTAATATTTGTTAAATATTTGCAGGGAAACAGAATGAATTCTTACTGACAAGTGTTCTCAAGGCTTCAAAATTGTGAGTTATTTTAAAGCAGTAAGTAATTATTTAGCAAAACTGGGTAGAAATTCCCATTATGCTTCCACGTTCAGCATCCATGTTGATGTACCTTACTGACAATGATGTGGTCTAGTTCACATTGCTTACTGCTCAGTGAATGCTGTACAGCATGCTTCTCGCTAATTAGAAGTTTAGATCTCCCAACTTTCAATTACCCTAAATCCCTTTTTCTTAATCTGAGTTGAGTTTCACTGTTGCTAAAGTTGAATATGAAGAATTGAATACTGAAAAACATGGAAAAACATATTCTTGAGCAGGTTCTTCCTTCCTTGAAAAGGCCTCCACCCCATGGAGTGTGTTTTGAGGTTTTCTGGGTATTTTTGTGAAGGACTGTAACCAACCTACCTCATTCAAGATATGTCATTTAATTTCATTTTTGAGAGATGGGACTGTCTGCATGAGCAGAGACTGACAGGATCAAATCCCTGCTTTGTAAACTCTTCAAACTTTAGAAGCCAGCAATGCTAAATGCATGTGTAAGTGTTCAATAATGTCAACAGAGAGAGTTGATGGACTAACCCAATGTCTGCTAAACATCTCACAGGCAAATAAATATAAAAGCTCCTTGATGCAGCTTTTAAAAATATAAGGACTACAATGTAACTAGCTATAGTACAGCTGTGATAGGAAAGAGCAGAAAAGGGTCAGAAAGAAAGAAGCATATCAGAAATTGCAAATCGTTTCACCAGCCATTGGCAGGGGGGAGGAAAGAAGTGCATGCAAATATTATTCCAGACCCAATAAGAAAACTGATAAAATGGAAGGCAAAACATTAGACATGGCTGGGCACTGATGGCCTCAGTTCAATTAGCTTCATGTGACAGGTGAATTATAGGTCTTAAGGGCAAGTCAGTGAATATACTCAAGGGCAGGTAGTCCAAAAAGACCTACAGTGATTGGTAGACTGTGCCAGGAGGGATTGTGTTAATTTCAGCAAGGATGAATGCACACATTTCCACCTGGGAAGAAGAACCCCCTTGAACCTATGGAGATGTATGGCTGCATCATGTGTAAGTGTAACTTGGGAAAACAAATGCCATGACTTCAAAGATACCCTTCTTCCCCAAGCTTTATGAGCCAAGCGTGATTTCATGTGGTCTGGAATACCACTTGGGTCAGCTGGGGTCAGCAGTGCCAGATGTGTCACCTCCCAACCCTTTGTGCACCCCCAGCCTCCTCACTGACGGGATAATGTGAGGAGCAGAAACACTTCGATGCTGCTCAAGTGCTGCTTCATAACATTGAAAACACCTCTGTGTTCCATAATAATGAAAATACCCCTGCACTTTTGCAGCATAAATCCAGAACGTAGCCCTATACTTTAAAGAAAAGTAATTCTATCCCATCCAAAATAAATCTGGAGATACTCAAAACCTGACATGGACAAGTCCCTGAGTAACGTACTCAGCTTTGAGCTGGTGTGTGGGTTGGATATCTCTGTGCAATCTCTCTAAGGCCCTTCAAACCCCAGCTCGTTTGTGGCTGCGTGTAATTCTGCTGGATGTTGTGCAGCTATGACTTGACTGTATAAATTCCTGAGCAAGCTAGTCTAACCTCACTGCTGATCCTGTTTTGAGCAGGAAATGGACTAAGAGCTCCTCAGGTCCCTTCCAAGCTTATTATCTTTTGATGCTATGCTTGGCAGCAGAGCCAGTACTGCAGTGAAAAACACTAATGATGAGCCAGCTGAACAGTTTAGGAAGCAACAACATAGATAGACTGTGAACACCCCTCAGAATAGAATGGTTCTTTATTGTACCTCTCAAATGATTCTCTAATGCTCAGCTGTAGAAACTCCACAAGTCACTGCAACATTGAAAATAATTTAATGGCACAGTCATGTCTGAACTTCCTTTTAGGTCTACTGTTATCAAAACATAGCAAACATAAACTATAAAGCACTATACTTGGACCAATGAAAATCAGCTGAGGCAAATGCATGTATTATCAGCAGACTTCATAGCAAATTTCAGAGTAACATTATTTGATGAAATCATATCTGAAATAATTAAGATAATAAATAATGAAGCCAACATCTTCTTAATTACTTATCCCATATGCAAGACATCCAAAATGAGAAACACGGTTGACAGAAAATGGAAAGATGATAGTAATACCTAAAGACAAGCAAATTATGATGTGTACCTTTTCAGGAGTTTTTTATTCTGAGAAACAGCTTTTTGGCAGTCATAAAAATGAATGTCAAAACTTTTGTCACGGATTCAAAAAGAAAAAACCCTACAATTCCTGTATACATCCTTCATGCAAAATGGTAAAAGTGGAATAAGTCAATTATACACACCCAAACTCCAGACTTTATAATGTAAAATTTGATGATAGAAACCATCCTGTGACAGGAAGAACAGAAACAAAACCCATCATGATTGTCTAGTCAAAATGAGAGAGACAGACAAATGTGTTCATCAAGTCTACATAATGGTTTTAAGGAAAACAAATTAAAAATGATCAAAAAGTCATAAAGTTTCCCTAGCGAGGGGACACTGACTGACTAACAGCTTGGTACCCAAAGAGAAATCAAGTAACAGCTGCCTTTACAGCAAAGTGCTATGTCTAGATATATTAAACATAAGCTTAGAGTAAAAACAGTCTGCTTACCCATCTGAACATTCCCTACATGAAAAAGCCTTTGGAAAATAGCTTCTAAATCCTTGGACCATCCTTCCTAGAAAGAAAATAGGTTTGCATAAGCTGCAAGGGACAATAAGGGGCAGGGGGAAATCACTAAAACAGATTGATCCAAAAGGGTACATAGTGACAAAACCAAAACAGACTTCCATCAGCTTCATGTGTCTGTATTAGGACAGTATTTTCTGTGAAGGAAAAATAGAAGAAAAACAAACAAACAAGCAAAAATTACAACAAACAAACAAACAAACTCCACAACAACAACAACAACAAAATAATAAAAAATAGGAAGTTATAGCTTAGCATCAAAAGAGATGGAACTGTTGAGAGAAGTTGAAGATGAGAAGGAATACTTATTCATTTTTGAGAGATGGGACTCATTTCTTGACTTTATTCCAAAAGTCAAGAAAAATACCAAGGAAAGTACTCACTGGAAATGTCACTAAGTTCAAAATCCTGAGAGCAGTGGTAAATAGGAAGACTTGCATAATATGCATGGTTGAAAACATACCCTGGGTGATTCTTACTACCACTACATCTAAATGATGTATTACAAATAATACAAAACTTGCCCAAAAACAAAAATACAAGAAATTGTCTGTCACCAACATGGTTTCACGTTAAAATAGAGATGGGATATCCTTCAAGAGCATGATAAGCTATACATAACAAAAGCAAGAATATATTTTCAATTACTAAATACCTATTTGAGATGTAAATAGTTAAAAAGTAACAAGAAATCAAGTTTATTTCAACTTCTGAAGTTGAGACAGAAAGTTCAGATCTGACTTATTGGATAAACGTCAGCTCCTCCTACTGAATGTACTTCTGCTGGATATGGCTTTTTATCTCCTATTATACAATTACCATAGTCTCCTTTTTACAATTTCAGAAGTACTTTTGGTTTGTACAAATCCACTTTTCTTTTCGAATTCTCATGGTAATCCTTAATAGCCATTTGTCCAGATGAATTTTCAGTTTCTGAATAGAAGAAAAACAACGACTAAAATTTTCTAACATACTTATCTGCTGTTGGAACAGGTACTCTGTCTCATTCAGTGCAGATGAGCAGTGAAAGAATATTTTAAAATATATAAGTACAACTACTGTCTACAAATATATCAAACAGCATAAACTGCAGCCTCTGCATGGATTTTGAAACCCAGTTTTAAAAGCCCCAACAATATAAACAGAAAACCAAGCTATTTTGAATGTATTGAAGTAAATTAAGGATGTAAGGCCAGTGATTTATTTTGTGAGAACTTAATAAAACAAAATCAGTTGACTGCAATATTGTTTTATTTACAAACTGCTAGCAATAGGTAATAACCCTTACAATAATGTAATTCTAGCAATTTGTGCCTTCCTAAGTCCAAGAAATTAATGTTAAAAAATAACAAAAAGGAGAGCAGGAAAAAGCATCTTACTGAGTATCCTGGGTGTTACAATCATTAGATGTAGGGATCTATAACCTAGACAAATCTGAGGTGCACCAAGTTTTAAAACATAATAGAATTATCTCATTAATAAAAGATGTCAAAACAAAATAGAATTATCACACCAAACTTCAATTGAATCAATGTTTCACCTACATGGAAAATGTTCAGTGAAACAATTCACTGAAGTAGAAGCTGCAAACTATGACAAACTTCTTTTCTAACAGATTACAAAGCCAGAGTACCCATTTACTTTTGTGTAGCACTTGAAACTACTTTTTTATCTTCTACAGAATTGCAGTACCCTTTCGTTTTCCTTTAAAGTTCCACTGTCTCTCACACAGAAGAATGAATTTTTCAGAGGGACTGACTTGTCACAAAGCATTGCTGGTGTACAGGTTGCTTTGGTTGATACAGTTTGAATGAGTATGCTGACTAGAAAAGAGCTTGGAAAGTCAGGGCTTTGTATGAAAAAATGTCCCAATCCACCTGACTGGGTGGAAAATATGGGTAGAAATATTATAAACCTAAAAGTCTGAAGAAATGAAGTTTGTATGTGTATGTTTTTGTCTGTGCTCCCTACCATATACCTTATGACTTCTTTACATTTAGAAAATCAGAGTCACACTCATATTTTCATATCAGAAAACAATCTATTCCCCATTTTTAAACTGGATTATGTTGTCCCAGTGAAGATTGCTTCTCTACCCCTGGTCCCCTCTTTTTTACTTGGACAGCTTTGAAAACATATACAAGCATATAACAGAAAAAGCAGTCGCTCCATTGTTCCCTTCTTTATTGACTTTGTGGGTCAAATGCCCAGAGAGCTTAACTTGCTCCACAGAGGCAAAAACCTGGCATTTGCCAGAGGAAAAGATCAACAGTGAAAATTTTTTAGATGTTCTCTGCAAACATTCATTCTGCAGTAGACTAAATCAATGTCCTGCCCTTACTTTGAGGAGACTATAAGTTATGATCTATTCTAAAATAGGAATCAGGGATTTTAATGAGCAGAGTCAAAACCTTCATAAACAGCCAAAACCTAGAATTTTTTCTTCTGAGCTCATAGCTACAACTGAACTGTGTTTTTCCTATTAAAACATACTTTATTTTTTATTGTTAAATAAGCAATTTTCTCTCTGTTGCAAAGAAAAGCAATCAGCTCACATTAAATTTCTCCTCACAACAATTTTTCTCCAAACTAAGAGTCATTCTTTGAGGTTGATGTAAGTCATAAAAGTTATGGTATTTCCAAAATGTTCCCCTCACTGGTACTTCAGTTTGCATTAGCAATTCATGTAGAATGACTCAATCTAAAAAATGTGTATTTAGTTCTGCTTCTTTATGACATCATTCAAACACAAAATGGGAGAATTATAAACTTACAAGCAACTAATAGGAGTGAAAGAGAGAACTGTTCTCAAAAGCATCATTAGAGACATTTAAAGGAAGCAAAGTGCACAGTAGCATAAAAGCAATTTTATTTGCACATGAACTACAAATACCAATAATTCATCCTGTTCTCCATTTGTTGGCTTTTTTGACTTAGACACTTAGACAAACAGGTACTATTTATGAGGAAATGCTTTTTCTTGCTCTTTAATACTTGCCAGCTTCTGTCATTTTTTTTCTGTATGTAATGTTCCTCACAAAAGCAATAATCTCTGCCAATGTGTTTCTCATTTGGAGAACATGCACAGTTTAGTCCCAATTTTGATCTTCTCTTAAACTGATTCTTCTCTGTCACAGATCCATAAGCCATAAAAATACAAAAAGCATTGAAGCATCATTCAATGCATCGTTAATTTGTAAACAAAGGAGAGAGGCTGCAGAATGCAACACAACCAAATGTCTGTATCTATTCTGCTGGGCACAGAGATCTAGCCAGTCTCCCCTGCAGCCTGAAGGCTAAACCAGCAAAGCCAATGCAACACTGATCTGCCAAGAGTGGCAGAACCCTGCTAACCAAAAGGTCAGGTCTGTGCTGTAGCACAGGGGTTAGTCAAGGGTTGCAACTTCCCCCCATTTTTGACTAGTCCCTAAAGCTGGAGTCTGTTTTAAATTCAACCAGCTGATTATGATGATAGAAAATCAGATGCAGCTAGCAAATAGGAGCTTCTTTTTCTGTCTCTAAACCCATCAGAAATTTCTAAGAGATAGGAAAATAGTTAGATTTCTGTGCATAGGCTTAACATACACCTACAGTCTATAGCTGGAACAGAAGTGAGAGATTTGCACATTTTCTCACTATACACTCTGTCTTAATTTTAAGGTCTGCTGGAGATGGATGGACATTCATATGCTTTTCTCCTTGTAAATATTGTCATAATATTCTCTGCACAGTGAATATATTTGTGCTTAGAAATACCGTGCTCTTCTATTGTTACCACTCAACATGGAAGCACTTAACTGTTCATTTTCTGACTTTTCTGGACAATGATTATGCTGTATGGTTTTCTTTGTGTCCTATACCAGCTTCTATTCACATATAAATGGGAATGCAGCTGGAATCACTACAGGTTTGTGAGTGAGACAGCCGTTCAACAACATTAACTGAAGA
The DNA here is from genome assembly GCF_049639895.1 of Pseudopodoces humilis. Classification (NCBI taxonomy): domain Eukaryota; kingdom Metazoa; phylum Chordata; class Aves; order Passeriformes; family Paridae; genus Pseudopodoces; species Pseudopodoces humilis. The sequence goes on along the minus strand of NC_142203.1, from coordinate 53,345,459 downwards.
GAAGATAGCCAATGCACTGACCCCCAAAAGTGTTTGCTTATGATGTGGCTGGTTTTAGAAACAAGGTTACAAGTAAAAGTCATGATTGGTACCTTAAAATTAAAATCCTTCCTTTTTCTAATGGGGATTTCTAGCTTTTTTCAAGTACTCCTTGCAAATGTTACACATAAAAATTAATTAAATGTTTTTGCACAGACACAACACATTTTTCTATTTTATTCTATCTCCCAGCAGACAGGTAGAAGAGAAAGCAAATAGCAGAAAAGGGGAAAAGAAGAAATAATAAAAATTCCCTGCGTTTAGAAAGATGGAGACATAAATTTTGCACTTTATAAAGTCAAAATTCCGTGCTTTTCTATTTGAAGTCCTTAACTTTTTCATTATAAGGTCTATTTAGAAGTCAATTTTTTATTCTCTGCAAAGGAATTTTTAAGGCTACTGATTCTGGTGTAAAAGCACTGCTTTTGTAGAAATTGGGAGGACATTGAAATAATAAAACACTGTTGGAAGCTGATTTTATTTGTGATTATAAGAAAAATTGCCCTAGAGATTGTTGTAGGCGGAATTAGCCACCATTAGTAAAAGCAGGAAGGTTTAATTATATGTGCTATTCTTCTCTTCTGCACAATGTAATCTTGACAGGCAGCGCCGATTATGGGTAATATTTTTCCACCCTTTTCTTTTTTGGTTTTTTTTTTAATATATCTTCAGTATACATATATCATCTGCCAGGAACAAAACCCAAAAAAATTCCAAAGCTACACTACTACAGGGGAGGGGGGCCGATGCTGAAGTGCTCCTCTTTCTGGTGTGGTTAAATATAGGAGAGCTGTTGTCTGCTTAGGGAGTGAATACCTTGAAGAACACAATTACTACATAAACTCATAGCTGGCTTCTTCTCTCTCCTCAAAGAGAAATAGTTTTTAGGGAAGCACATAATTCACAGCAGAAGTGTGATTTTGAGAAGATATTTCCATTGTAAGCAGAAATTTCATTCCTTTGCTGCGTGTCTCTTCAAAAAGAGTTGAGAGCCAGAGGATAGTCCAGAGCATCTGCTTGAGAAAAAAACCACAATGGCTTCATAATGAGAATGGATAAAGATAGAAACTATTTCAACCATTCTGTTCTGATTGCTTCCACAACAAAAACAACACAGGATACAGTACTTTGCCCTCCACATCACAGTGAAGCACAAACACAAAAAGCCGTGACACAAATTAACAGCTCACAAAACAAGGACCCATTTCAAAAGTTATTAATGACTTCTACTTGATCCCCAATAGGCACCCTAAGAATCAGGTTCTTTTAAGCTGCAAAATAGATTCTGACCATCTCTTAAGAGTTCCTGGTACATTGAATCACCATGTTCACAATCAGCACTCTGTTTTTCTAAAATTGCAAAGGAAATCTCTGGGAGGAGAGCTGGAAAACATCCCAGAGATCAAACAAAATTATCTGAATTACATTCTGCAGACGTTTTGATATGACTTTACAATTCAGAAGTATTGAAACTTCAAAACCAGTCTACCTGGTTTGAAATACACTTTCCTACCACAGAATGCATTCTGTGTCAGGGACAGATGACAGATGTTCTTTTGCAGTACACAGTTCTGAATTGCCTAGGAACATTTTTACAAAACCGCATGATTTGGTAGCACACAATTGGACATTACCTTTTTCAGAAAGCACTCCTAACTTTACTCTTTGTTTGTTGCACAAACACACACAGCCATTTCAAGTCAACCCTTTTTTCTTCTAATCACAGTCCTTAATTTATCTCTAGAAGAAAAGTGCGATTTTAAAAATAATGCTCTTCCGTGACAGTAGAAATCTTTTGAAAGTTGGGCATTCATAGATGTAATACTAAAATATTAGAAATAACTGACACTTTCTTTCAAAATACCCATTTTTGCAGTCCTTAATGATAACTCTTGGGAACAACAGTAATAAAGTAGTTTAAAATTGTCTGCAAATGTGTCTCACATCTGTAGATAACATGTAGATTTGTAGAATATTTGTAGATATCATGTAGATAACATGAAATTTCATCTTCCTTTCATCTTTTAAGATTTCATCAGCTGATTAGTGAGTAGAAGCATTTAATATCAGGAAGGTAATAGACTCATAACAACAGAAATGTTGAAGTACTAAAACAAAAAGCAGACAGAAGTAGAGGGCAGGCAAACAATTCATCAGTCTCTGACAAAGGCTCAGTTATTCACAATACTTTTTTTTGATATCTGAAATGTTTTAAATTCCATGGTCCACACTACAGTGTAGCTATTTAATAAAAAAATAATAGAACTCTGCATGCTAAATCTTTGGAAGAGATGGTAGCACTGGACAATTCTCTAGGCCTTTGTAAGGGTAAAATGTTTAAACTTTAGCATTTTATTTCTAGCTACTTCTTACTCAGCAAAATTCTATGTAGAAAGTTTCTTTTTATTTATATAAATAAAAATAACAATTTTTTTAAAATTTCCACTGAATTGAATTCCACATCACCAAGAATAATCTTGAAACAGTCTAAGTTTAGTTCTTCGCTGATAGAAACTGGTAGAGCTTGAAAGAAATCTGGTTTTCACATCTGATTAAAACTATTGTTCTTCATATCCCAGAGTTTTCTCCCCTAGGTTTTGTATGTAGGACAAAATTTGTTTCATAAGAAAAAGAATTTATAGATTTATATAACATTAGATTGGAAGGAGACCTGAAGGATCATCTAGTACAACCTTTCGTGCAGAAGCATGGCCTCTACCAGATGGCCCATCACTCTAGCTCAATCTTAAAAGTGTTCAGCTTTGGAGAATCCAATATTTCTCTGGGAGCTGATTCCAATGGCTGATTGTTCTTATTTTGAAAAATATTCCTCTTGCATTCAGTCACAACCTTTTCAGGAGTAACTTTAACACATATTTTTCCATGTGACTCCTTGTAGAAAGGGAGACTCCACCTCCTCTGCAGCCACTCTTTAAATACTGGAACATGGTGATAAAGTCTCCCCAAAGTCTTCCTTGTCTCAAGGCTGAGCAAACCCAGCCTCAAGTGTCAGGATTCCCAGGCCTTTGATCCAGGTCTTTGTGGTCCTCTCTGGGCCCTCTGCAGCCTGTCCACATCTATTTTGTACAACAGGGACCAAAACTGAACACAAGATTCTGGGTGAGACCAGACAAGCTCTGAATGGAGAGGGGTAACAGCTTGGTCATCTCTGCTGGTGGTGCCCTTGATGCCATCCAGTCTCCTGTCACCTTTCTGTACCACAGCAGCCCACTGGTCACTCATTCTGAGCTTTGTCCACCAGTACCCCAGGTCCCTTCCCAGACAGCTGCTCCACAGATGGGCAGATCCCAGTGTAGAAGCAGGGCCTGGCGGCTTGGAAGATATCGGGATATAACAGAAAGATAGTAACCCCCCCTCCTCTTTAGTATGGTAATGACCCTTGCAATTAGCCACTAGCACCTAGCTGTGGTGAAAGCAGATGGGAGTAACACACTGGACCTAGGTTATAAACTGTCAAATTTTCCAGCAATAAACACCATTTCTGCCATCCATCACATTGATGCCTTGTGTGCGGAATGGACCAAGTGACCTGGGCATGGCCACCGTGCTGCTCTTGAACCAGGGTGTCTGCCTTGCTTAAAAGACAACATCCCAGTCCATGCTGCATTCCTGGATTACGCTTTTCCAGGGCCAAGACCTTACATTTCTTCTTGCTGAGCTTTATAAATTTCTTGTTAGCCGAGTCTTCCAGCCTATTCAATTTTTCCTGCAGGATGGGTCTCCCTTCCCAAGTGTCCTCTTTCCCACTCAGTTTGGTGTCATCAGCAAATTTATTGGGTTACTCCTGATCCCATCTTCCAGATCACTTACAGAGATACTAAACAGCACTGGGCACAATATCATCCCTGAGGAACCATGATTTTTGCCAGTTTGAAAAGGAGCTGTGTACCAACACCCCCTGGGTACCACCTGCCAGCCAGCTGCTCACATGCCTCACATGCCTCTTGTCCAGACCATAACACAACAGTTTCTCTAGGAAAAGGCTGTGGGAAACCATATTGAAACCCTTAAAAAAATGAGATAGAACATGTCAACCCCACACCAATCAACTATGGTTACTTTGGCATAGAAGGTAATCATGTGTGTCAAATGTGATTTGCCTTTCGTGAATCCATCCTGGCTTTTTCACGCACGTGCTTCATCTGCTTGTGACAGCCCTCAGGGTTTGTTCCATAACTGTTGTAGAGACTGAAGTAAGAGTGATGGAAGAGTGATTAAGAAGCTTCCTTAAGAGCTCCTTAATGGGAATGACATTAGCCTTCTTCCAGTTTTCTGAGACATCCTCCAACAAATTTTCATGCCAAGTGTCCTCACAATGATGTTAACCATCTTGTAATGCTGTAGGATAGGTGTCTTCAGGGTTCGTCAATTTCTAGGGACCAGGCTCCTGCAATGTCTCACTTATCAGCTTTTCACCTCTGATGGCAGGTTTGGTTTTGTACCAAGTTGGATAGCTGATCCCAAGGACAGGGGCCCAGCACGGCTGGTAAAGGCAGAGGAGAAGGAGGTTTTGAAAAAATCCTGTTTAGTAGTGCTGGTGAATGATTCACTCTCCTGTTCAACAGGCCAGTATTTGCCTTCTGTTTCTCCTTGTTGCTTATGTACTTGAAGAACATGCTTTTGGCATCTCTGACCAATTTTAATTTGAGGTCAGGTTCTGCTTTTCTAACTGCACCTCTGCACAAGCTGGAAATGTCCACTTTTCCATCTCTTATGTTTTCTTCTGGTTTTGAGCAGGCTCAAGACCTCACAGTTTAACCAAAGTGTCTCTTGCTCCACTTACCTCCCTTGATCATCAGAGGTGATGAGCTGTCTTTGTGCTTGTGGAAGAGCACTCTCAAAAAAATACTGGCAGAACCACAATCAAGCACTGCTATCCTGCATGAAAGCTTTCCATGAAATTCCTCCCAGCTGAGCTCTGGGTGGCATAAAGTTTATTCTTTTCAAACCTTTGTGCTAGTACTAACCTTCTGCACCTGACTGAATTGCAAAGTCCTCAGCCTATTGTGACCAATTCAGCCTAGGCTATCCTTAACCAGGATATTACAAAGCAGGCTTTTCCCTTGGTAAGTAGCAAGTCCAGTCACAATCTCACTCCAGGCTGGCACATTTAACATTTTCATAAGGAAGTAGTCCACTACACATGTCAAGAACTTAACAGATGACATTTGAGTTACTCTATTGCTCTTCCAACAAAGGTCTGGGTGGTTGAACTCACCCAGAAGTACCAGGTTCTCTTGATGAATCTTGTTTAAGAAACATCATACAGTCATCCATCACAGTTCTCCAATCAGCTGAGTTGTCCCACCATGTTTCAGTTATTCCTAAGATATGATTACTTTCTGTCAAGGTGCAGCGTTATTTTTATTTTTTTTATTTTTAAATTTTCTTATTATATTTATTTTATTGTATTTTATTATATTTTTTATTGTATTTGTTCCCCAGGCTGTGTGCATTGTTGCACATATATTTGAGTTGGTCAGTCTCCTGATTTTCACCTTGGAAGGCAGCTAAGGAGCATTTCTCACTGCTCTGGCTGGCCTGCCTTACTCCCAGCTGGCTGCAATGGTGTGAGCATTGCCACTTTGGACCATGGCCACTTCTGCACTTTGGAAGTGCTTCATCTTAGGCCATTTAACTTCCTATGGCTTTTAACATATGAATTTAACCAATTATTTCTCACAGTTCTCAGACTTCATTTTTGAGTGTTTAAACCTGGTGTTTTTCCTTAACCTTTACAGTAAGGTGCAAATCTGTCTCTGCATTCATAATAATATCCATGTAGTTAATGGTGAATAAACTTTCTTTTGAATAGAAGACTGCCAAATTTGCAAACGTTTCACTCCAGTATCAAATCTGCAGATTTCACTCCTGTACCACAAAAATTATCTAGTGTATAATAATTCAGAAGTTTATTCTATGCTATATATAAACTCTCCTTGAGTAAAAAAAGTCTGATTATGATGATGACCACACTAACATTTATTAGATGGCTTGCCTTAGAAAGTCCAAGCAAATTAATAGTTTATAATTTCAAATAGCCTTCCCTTCTCTTTATCGAGATACTCAGAGGAGTTAAAGGCAAATTTATTGCTTCAAATTCAAAAGAAATTAAACTAATTGACTTTTTCTGAAGAGAGGCCATTGCATTTAAGAAAATGAAGAAGACAGTTACCAAGCAACTATGTTCAGCCTACATACATTGTCTATTCATAATCCCTAGCACAGTACAGGAAATGACAGGCTGTCACTACAGAAGAGAGAAGTGCTGAATTATGCCATTTCTTTCCTGTGCTACCTCCTACAGGAGAGAAAGCAATTATATCTTACATACATTGATTAGGTCAAATAACTAAATAACTGCAGTACGTTTGAAATATTTGGATGTCTCAGAGCAGTCACATAATGCAGTGTGAATGCTTCCAAAAATACAGCAAATTACCTCTAAAGTATTAGTACCAGATAGGTTGGACAAACATCTCTTGCATAACTGTCTGGGTAAAGACAAGACTGAATTCCCACGGAGTTTCAGAGGTAGAATTAGCATTTCAGTTTGGCCTATCAGTGTTGTAATTTACAAGTCATTGTCCCGAACCCGTAATTATAGAAGGTGGGCAGATTGTTGTGACAGCATGAAATGCTGTTAACTTCACTGAGGCTCTGCATGTGTGTAACCTTCTGCACACACAGAGTAAAACAGAGGACCAAGGCCTATGACGACCTCTCCTAGGCCTCTAATAAATGAAAACATAGCACTTTCCTGAATACATGACAGAACTGAAGATTAAATGAAGTCAGCAAGAATTCCGCCATTAACTTCTATGACAACTTCTTAAATTCCTTCATAATCTTTATGCCTAAAAGAACCATAAGAATAGGGGAGATCTACTTTCAAAATCAAGTTGGAAAAAGTAAAAAAGAAAAATCCTGAAAGCTGGTGTTGCTGCAATTTTACCAGTATGTCTGGGATAAAAAGAACTGACTCCTCTGCTGCAATGATGGCATGTACTCAAGCAGTGTGTCTCTGTCAGCAGTAAACAGACACTCTGAAACAGAATTTTAAATTTTGTAAAAATATTTGATTTTATTATATTGCATCTTTCCTCTGTTTTCACAAATATATTCTTCTTGTATAGACCAAAAATAAATAAGAAATACAAAAATGTCTCATTAGTTAGCAATTGAAGGAAAAGAAGACATACACCCTCTTCCGTATAAAAGAAAACACACAAAAATACTATGATTAAATAATTAGCAAAATAATTAAATGAGAACATCACTGTTTGCTCATATTTAGGGCATAAACTTCACTCTTGGTTTTCATTCACTTTTCCTCCTTTGACTGCAAGAAAAAGATCTTTGTAGCGTATTGACTTCAATCCCAGTATGGGCCATTTACTTTGGAGTTGGACTTGATGACCTTTGTGAGTCCCTTCCAAACCAGAATAGTCTGTGATTCTGTGATTCTTATTACTGCATTCATGCAAGATTGTCTGGACAGAAAAAAAAAAAAAAAAAATCTTACCACTCTTCAACTGTAGGAACAGAGGTATTTACCATCTTTTTTTTATGGGATGTCTTTAGAGGAGGAACAGAACATTTACTCCAACACAAAATACTGTTTTCACAGAAAATCTTTTTATTCCCAGGTGGAAATAAAAACTGCTTTCCAGGACTCTGCAAAATTCTGATCAGCTCTTAGGTCAGGCATAGGGAAAAAGCATCTTCTTGGATCACACTTTGTTCCAAATAATGACCTGAAAGCAACTGAAATCTACTTGTAATGAATGTTGGGAATATTGAATAAGTCTCCCAAGGCTGACAGATCAAACTAGGAGGATTTGCAGAGAGGGGAAGTTCAACTGTATAAGGAAGCATTACTTTTTGTGGGGCTTCTGAATTAATTGCTAATAGCAAATTACTTAATATTTACTAGTGATTGTGTTTTTCTGGAACTACTAGAATTCATCATTTACACATACAATGACTCCTACTACATTTCATTTAAGATACTAAAGATCTAAAAGTAGTCTACCAAAGATTAATCTCTAAAAGTAGATCTGATAAATACCTTGTTTAATTGCAAGTTTTTAACTGAGTCATCATAAATCATGAAAGTGAACAACTACAGTAATTCTAATCACCCTTGTCATCAAACCCAAAATTTTTCCTTGAGCCATTGACAAATCACAGAAAGTGAATGACAATAAATTAATGATGGTGTGCTTTTTCTTGGAAAGAATAGGGCTAGATCCTAGGGAGGGCATAATATAAAGGAAAGGCAGTGGAAATAACAGAGGCTGCATGTTCAAAGGATAAATGATAAAGGATGGTCAGTAACCACTGACCAGAAGACTAGAAACGGATTAACAAGATAAAGAAACCACCAGTTCCTCATGCACAAAACATTCTATCTACTTTTTTTTTGACAACTTTTGAGATTCAGTCCACTTCAGAAATTTTATAAGGAAATAAACATATTTTAAAGTCTTTCATATAGTGCAAAGCGGTTTTCATTCTTTCACTTCAGTGGCACTGCTTCATGGTCAGCTCCTTATTATACGCATTAGATAGATATGATGTGTATATTATGCAAAGTGGGACACAGTCCATGCCCTGGAATGCCTCACCAGCACAATTCATGTTCAGCTTCATTAACTGATTGTACAGACAATTCTGGATGCTCTGAAGAAGCTAAAATTATGCTCCTCAGCAGAAACACTTAAAACAGAGAGAGTATGACAAGTGTTGCCTTTAACCTAGACATCTGCAATTTTTTGCTAGTCAATGTTATGACTAGGAGTACTCAAGGAGACTATTCTAGTTAGTTCAGCTAAAATATATGAAGCTCCATTATGATAAACACATGACTACTGTGTTTGTTGTTCTTCTATCGCCCGTAAGTTGTCATTCAAATATAACAGAAAAACTTTCTCTTAAGTATCAACATGTCTTTAAAACTAGCCTGAGTTCTTTTACAGACAAATTGTATAAAATTTAATTTCTTAGATTTACAGAGTGAGGCAGATATGTATCCCCAATAGAAAACATCTGGGTAACAGCTGTTGCTATGAAATGACCTGCAAAATAATTTTTTCAAGCATTTCTCTAAACAGTGGAAAAAAATCAGGTGTACAAAAAGCCTTGGAAAAAAAAAAAGGCCAGAGCAAGAGCAAACAGCAGGAAATGTCTTCATTCTCTCTTTTCATTATTATTTTTTAACATATTACAGATTTACTGCTGCTGAGAAAGTGTTTTTTCTAATTAGAGATGAACTAGCAGAGTGAATCAATAGCAGCTGTTGCAGTCAGTCTAATGCTGTCAGCCCAGGCAGTGAACTGGAGAAAAAAAATAAAACATAAGATCCTGGAAAGTGTCTTCCCTGCTATTCTTTTTTAAGTTTCTGAACATCATTTTTGGAGGGAAAAAAATGCATTACTAGGGTTCAATATTAAGCTTGTCTTTCCACTCTGGATCTAGGGCTGAAGACAAATTGAGCATTAAGCCTTTTCAGAGCATTAGGTCTCCAGCTTAAAGTTTATTTCACTTGACTTGCAGGCAATCCATTTTATCGATAGATTCCTGAAGGCTAATAGTCCCAGATGGAGCTTGGGATTTCTCCAACATATGATGCAGACTAGAAGACCCATAGAATTAATTTCTCCCTCATTCCCCTTCTCCATCTTGTTTTGCAAATCTTGGAACACAGCAAAAGTAGAACTCTAAAGCAGTCTGTATGACTAGATTAATCTAAGAATGAGGGACCTCACACATGAAGAGAAAGGGATAGATTATATACTTAAAATCTCAGAGCTTCACAGAATCTGTATGAATAATAAGAAAATAAGCATAAATAATGTCTTAATATGGCAGCTTCCTAACAGTTTTTAGTATCTTGGCAATGTTTTAAAAGAGCGAAAGGCAATCTAACAATTAGATGTGCTACAAAAATCTACATACTTCTTTTATACAAGGAAACCCAATAGAACATCAAACTCTCCAAAACCTGAAAGAAGTTGATTATCTTCAATACCTGAGGAAAACCTTCAGAGAAAGTTCAGTAAAACAGAGAAACAATTACATTTTACCAAATCCTATTTCCTGAGTGAGGATGTTGAATCTCTCACAATCATGCAAACTAGGAGTATGGAGAGGTTTTTTTTACAAGACTATTACAAATGAACAAACAAACATTTCCCAGTTTCTTCTCTGAGATGAACTGGTTATGTTCCACTTTATATGGAAGTGGATACTTAATACATAATCAGGTCTGCGATTTGCTTGTTTAAAAACACATGCTGAAGGTGTCCTTCGGCTCCCTCTCCATCCAAGCCAGATTCCAGCCAAGCTTAATACACCATTAGAACTAGAATCATGAAAATAGGCCCACACAGGATCTTCCAGAATGACACAAAACTTTTCCAAATAACTCACAGAACTGGAATGTAAAAGGCAAGAAGGGATTCACAGGAAGAAAAAAAGCATTCCTTACAAGGGGTCAGTATATGCTTTCTGTACTAGATTCACACTAATCCTTTAATAAGAAGCCCTGACATGACTCTTCCCTTCTATAGGTATGTTAATGTCACACTATTTAAGGTCAATCAGACATCTAGAATGCAACACAATACACAGGAACAAGGCTGCAAAGTGTCTCTTTGGAAGGCATACATCCTTTGTTCATAGGAATTATATGTGAGGTCTGCCATCTTTTAAAGCACAAAACATTTTTCCAGCCAATTTAACCATAGGATATCACTCATTTGCTCAACAGCATGAAAAGGAACACTATTTTCAAAACAATGAATTATAAAATATGGAACTATGACCAAAAAAGCTTGAAATACACAGCTTGTTGGATGGACTAGAAATAATGCAAAAGTAGACCACACCAAATGTGCAGAACTGTGAGGTGTCCCCTCACAAAGATTTAATTTCAGATAAGCATTGTTAAAGTGAGAGGCTTGGCTTTAAAGCCCAGGAAGAGTAAATTCCACCCTCAGCTTCGGGGGCTGGGCCCTGTGAGCCCTGGAAAAGTTGCCCCACCCCAGACCCTCGGGGGGTGTCAGCCCAGGGGCTCTGATTGGGTTTGAGTCCCTGGGGTTTCCTCCTTGCTGTGTTCCTAGTGGTCCCTGACCCTGAATCCACCCTGGTTCTGACCCTCAAAACCCATTTCCCTGCTTCTGTTCGGGGCTCTCTGTCTCTGGATCTGAGTTTGTTCCTGTGCTGAATAAATGGTTTCCTGAGCAGAGACCCATATCGTTGGTATCCCATGCTGGTTCCTGGTACCTGTAGCTTTTCTGGACATGATCCTGCAGCCCTGGAATGCAACCCAGAACATGTGCATTCCCGAGTGATGCTTCTCTACACGTAGTTTTGTCTCAATCCACCTTGGGGCAATACTCAGGCACATATCACTTGTCAGGTTCTTCCTGCTTTGTTCCTTTGTGCTGAAAGGCAACCTACATGCAAGAGCTGGCTGGAAGAGAACTGGACCATTTACTGTCTTGTGAGCACTAAACTGGGACCTCTGACATTACATGGTAACAGAAGATTCAAGCACAGATGACAATGCCAGAATGTCAGGGACAGAACACCATGTCATCTTTACATGCACAGTTTAAGAGTATTTCTCTCCAAAGAATACTACAAAACCATGTAAATGTTGAAGAAATCAAACTTTTTTTGATCAAATCTAACCTTCCTCTAGATGTTTCATGAGCAGATAATAACTTGAATAACATGATAGAGAAGAACAGTGTATCATTACTGCTTTACCTTAAAACCTCCAATATTGACATAGGCTAAATTAAGAGTTTATTTGCTATGGCATTTCGTAGTTCTCATTGCATATGAACGTGTCTGAAATGAGAGGGGATAGGAGGGAGTCTTGTAACTTTTGTGACAAGCCGGTTCAAATTATTTTGTGGTAGAACTCCATTTATGTCATAGGAGGGATAAATCTGGTTTGCTGCACTCTTTCCTTTGAGTGAAGTGTTTCACTTGGAATTTTAAAATGCATTTTCCCAGTCTGTGTCTCCCTGAAAGCCTGGTTAGCTTGTTTTACCTCTATGGACTATATAAACCAACACAGGTAACATGACAATTAAACAAAGAATACATTTGCTTGGTAGAAAGAAAAGCAAAATACAATATGTGATACTGCTTGTAAAAATCTGGGCACTGTGCAGAGGGATATATCACAGACTGCAGAAATACATGGAGGCCTGAAAAACCTTACAGCATTTTATAGGTCATATTGGGGTATTTTTACTAGTAGATTTGCCAACAGATGCTGGTGCGGTTTTTTGGGGTTTTTTTATGCAGAATTGCAAACATTTAGGAGCTTTGTCCACATTTTCATTGTGATCCATAAAATTAAATCGAAAACATATTATTTTTTTTATTATCGAGGTCAGATAAGGAATAGCTATGGGAAAGAAACGCAGTCCAAATTTTACTCAGACTCAATATGAAATGGTCAAAAAATGTCAGGAGAAAAAATCCAGACCAAAAAAAATGAGGACCCATTAAAAGAGAGTATGTAATGCAATGCAATTTCCTCTTCTGCTAGAGGAATCTTATGTCATTACTCAGTACAAGGATGATAGTTTTAGTACATTTTCTAACTCTCAAGAAAATAATATAATCTACAGTGATGGTCTTTTCCATGTTACTCTGCAAGACAGCAGAATTTCCACAAGGGAAAAATAGAATTTAACTATGCAGTAGGTAAATATTTTGGTCCTTGTCAGTAAGATACTGTATTAATCAAATTTCCATGGAAAACACTACTTATTCTGAATATTTCAAATTTTGAGTGTCTGTAAACCAATTTTTATTTTAGCTATATTCAGACTAATGAGGTCAATCCAACATGTCTGAAAAATGGCTCATAAAAATTTAGAAATCAGTAAAAAAGCAAAACAAGAACCTAATTTTTAAAATCTGGACACACCAAAGAATTATCAATCCAAACACCAAATTTTGAGCCTAATCCTACTAAAGCTACACTATGAACACAAAATATTTCTGAAAATTAATGCATACTAATGGATCTGTCCAGTCTAATAGTAGTGCACCTTGACAGAACACAAAAAGAATACTGGGAATTGGAGAACAGATGTCTGTATTATGAAAGAGACCCATGTTTGAAAAGGACAGAATCAGGATCAGATGGCAGCAGAGAACTGGATGACAATAGCAGTACTTTCACAAGTAACTACAGGTTTTGCTCTAGGTGCATCATTATATGGATGTTTTTGGATCATGCATTTTTTATACAGGAGGTCTTGGGGTAAAATAAGCCCTCTGAAAGACAGTCTCAAAACAATTAGCTGAACAGGTAATGACACTTTTTAAGTAAGAGACTGTTTTTATATGTTCATGTATGTACTTCACAAACTGCAACAAATGGTTTGGTAAAAATGGGTTAAAACCTATTCAAAACATGTATACTAACCCAATTTAAAACTACAAAATAAAGTGCTAGACATAAATGAAGGGCTCATGGCAGTCATAAACAAAATTTCAAGTTGACAAGTTAAGAAGAGGCAGTAAAATTGTCATACTTGATATCTGAACTCTAATGAATATTTAATATTGCTATGACCACTGAGAGATCAATCATCAACTATCACCAGGGGAAACACATGAAGGAAAATGATCCCTTCCAGTAGCCTTAAATATCACTTTTGATTCTTTCTTTCTTTTGAGGATTGACTCTCCAGAACTCCCACTTTGATCTGCAGCCCAGCTCTCACCTTTTTCTTTCATTAAACATACCAGAAACTGTTGAATCCTAATATATTTTCAGTCTTCCATTTTCACGGCAAAACTGTATTACAAGTACATCACCAAAAAGTTTTGAGTGGGCATTTCTAAACCTAAACTACAGTGGTAAAAATAAGCCTGAAAAAACTCTTCAGGATAGAGTCAAAAATACTCAGTAACATTTTATATATTTAAATAAATCTTGTATTTAAATTAAAGAATGAAATGAGAATCTGTTCAACTTCTTTCTAGAGTTAGTGATACAAAAAATTTGCATTATGATAATTTTTGCAAATTTCCACCTAGGGCAAGTGAAAACAAGGGAGGAAGAGATTAACTTGATAGACAGATCCAGAACCTCTGTATGTTCTCCTTTCAATTTTTCCTATTAGTGCATTCAAATTCTCATCAGATGGAAGACTGGTCACAAACAGGCATATGTGAGCATGTTAGAAGACAAAAAAAAAATTTTAAACATTCACTTTACAATTCGTTTAATTGTTTCAGCCAGGAAATCATCACTTAGTTGGCTTCGTACACTGCAGAACATGACAAAACCAATTTTGAGAAGACAACTGGGTCTCAACAAGAAATTTTATTTTCAGCAGCTGTTTGTAGGAAAAACATTAGACATTTGGTTGCCATGTTACTTTGCCCCAAAAGTGTCAGACAGCTTCATCCAAAACCAAAAAAAACAAACAAGTTAATTTCTGCACAACCTCACCACAAAGCTTGATTTCTCAATGCTAATATTACAGTTATCTTTAGTTTAAATATTCCATGTCCCTTATATCAGAGAAAGCAATAGAAACTGCATTACAGGATAGAGTTTCACACAGTAAAAATCAGTTTGTGGATGGATTTCAAACATCAGTAATACCCCACAAAAAGCTGAAAGCAGCAGCACCTCAAATACTGTTATTTCACCATACCATTTCATCTGTCATTTAAAGCAAAAAGAATCTCTTGGTGTACCTACTACTTTTTTTTTCCTTCTCACCTCTTTCTCCACATCAGGAATGTCAGTTTAAGTAAGAAAACAAACCTGTAAGAAATACTCTCTATTACAGTTCAGAGCTTTAAGAAATCTCTTTCAGATGCATTTGTGGAAGTAGAAATGCTGATGAAGAGTTCCAGAAAATGTTCATGTATGTTAGTATTAAGAAGGAAAAAGGAAACCAGTATACTATTATCCTGTCCAGAATTTGGATGAAAAAGTTATTACTTGATATTATTGTTATTACCGGCTATATTTTTTCAATTCTTGCCCATCACTTTTGTATTTTAACTAACCCTACAACTATAAATGAAGAATTCCTTGTTATTCTTCTCCAGTATCAGCTGCAAACGTAGTCTTCCACCCAGTATGGAACAAGACTTCAAACAAAAAACTGTGTTGAACAATTTGAATACCTATGAAATGAGCTATCAGTTCCTTATCTTAACATTGATAAATATTGAATGTTTTCTACTAGCATAAGATTCTCCACCAGTAAGTAAGTGAAGAAGCAAAGTGAAAAAATTCAAAAGTTGTTAAAAATGTCAATATGGCTGTAGTTTTATTGGCAGAATTGGCATGCCTGTAATTTTTAATGTATAGCCTTTGAAACTGTCATATTTGACACTGTCATTTGATTTTCACACTGCCATGTTATAGAATTCACATCTCTGAAGCCTGATTTTGATGTTCCTTTCCAGTTTTCCCCTGATAACTGAAGAGCTGACTCACGGCACTTCTATCTCCACTTTTTCATTCTAGGCCATCAAGCAGAAAACTTTATCAAAAAAAGAAAGGAAGAATATATACAGCTCCTTCTCTCTGAGAAGAACTGATGAATTGCTGCATTAGAATAAATTATGTCCTAGGCAAAAAACCCCACATTTCACAGGTTTCCAGAAACATAAAATCAACAGATAATCAAAAATAGAAGTTTCAGGAGCAAAAAAGATTGAGGATTACCTTACACTAAGTCATGGGGAAGACATTAATGAATAAAATTCTAGACTCCATTATGTTTCAAAGTGCATATATGTGTGTGTGAGTGTGCATGCACACATGCAAGATTAACTCCTGAAAATCAAATGGCAGGGAAGGAAAACAGCTTTTGTTCCCTGAAGCTGGCTCCTGCTGTTGCAATCAGCACAGGCTTTCATAACACACATAAGTATATACACACACTGCTGGAGAAAACCTTTTACCACTCTGGTCCCTTCTTTAGATTTTCAACCAAAAATAAGTGAGAACTGAAGAGGGTAATAGAGACAAAAAGAAAGGAAAGACTGGAGGCATAAATTAATGTTTTATTTGCAATTTTTCTCAAACCATGTTTCTCCAAGTTGAAAAGAGTGGTGATGTATTACCAATAGAAACAAAACTTCTGCTTCTGACACATTTTAGGGATCTGACCTCAGGTACTTGCCCACAAGAGAAACAAAGACTACCCTGAATACTTAAGTAGTAGCTATTTGGAGATTTTGTATTTTAAGGGAAATCCTTGCTTACTGTAAAGGTGGCTTTATTTCTTTAATGGCTGTTCCCACAGTGTAGGGGAACATATGCGGGCATTTTACCATCTGGATGTCAAAAATATATGGCTGGAAAGCTCATGTCCATTAGTACCACACTGTATTCCAGCTGTCAACAGCAGATTCATAGTGGTTTTGTAGCTAGACTCAATTTGGAATGGCACAGCACTTCCTCAGGTGGATCACAAGGTAAGTGAGGAATTTGGTGCCCTGAGAGTAGAGACAGAAAGAGTGTCACACAGGTGTGTTTTGCCAGGTGCTCAGGATACAAACAGAAGGGCTGACTACCTGATTCAGTATTTATGAAGTAAAATTTAATTGTGTATGAGTATGCAGTAATTTGCTTACAGTAAAGCACAGTGTGCAACTGTTCTATACCTCCTGTATTTCCTGATTTTAAATGGCGCTGTGTGGTTATCTGTAGGGTTTATATTGTTCATACTCAGGAATTGTCAGAGGGTTTGTGATGCTGATTGAGATATTTAGATATGTACTCTTTTGAAAGCTATATTTGGGGTTCACCACACGGATTTCAATCAGCAACATCACTTTACATTGCACCATAAGTGAGGTGCCTAACCCTGTAGTTAATTTCACTGAGTAAAGAGAAAAACCAAAATTTTCTATTTTCTGTGTACATGCTTCCACAGAAAAACTTTTTAAAGAGTATAAGCCTCTAAAGCAAAGAACAAAGAATGGAGGCCTCTGGTGCTTATGCAAACTTAATCCCAGCACTTATATGAAAATAATCATATATATATATATTACTATATATATTACTCAAAACTCCAAAAAGAGGGACTCAGAAGAAGAAGGAATAGAGGAAAAGAAAGAGAGAAGAGATATAGAAAAGAGTAAATATGTCTACCACTCCTGGTTTCACCAGTGTTCAGCTGATAGAAATCCCAAGGGGAGGTAGGATCAAGACATGTACTTGCCTCATGTTCTGGGTAAGGTATACTTTGGTTTTCCTGGATCTGTCCCACCTGGGGAAAGGTTATCTGGTCACAGTGGGGCTGGATTGGAGCTTCCAGGGCAGGTGTGGAGCAATGTCTCCAGTGTGGCATAGATTGGGGCAGGGCTGCAGGACTGCAGGGATAGAGGCCCAAGGGGGTGGGGTGTGAGGAGCAGGGCATCATTTCACCAAGCAAGGCCCAACCTGTCCCTTCTCTCCAAACACATATAAAATGTTTCAAGCCAGCAGTCATTCCAGCCTCTCACATTTGGGATATAGTGTCCATGGTTAAGTCTACCCCTCAATTACAATTGCATCTGAATGCTGCATCTCTTCCCTGATGGCCACCAAACAAAAATAATTCATCCTTGTGGTGCCAGTCCAGATCCACCTGTGACACTTTGACTTCTGCAGCTTGGTCCCCATGTCTGTTGTGGTGATGCTCTTCAGCAGCTGGACTCTTGGGTACATGTACATCTACACTATGTACTTTTACAGCCAGCTTCTCTACCCGTGCAGCAACATCCTGCCACAATTCAGCAGTCCTGATGGGTTTACTTCTGTGCTGCCAATTGGTCTTTTTCCATTGTCCCAGCTACCCCTGCAGAGCATTTGCCACCAGCCATGAGTCACTGTAGAGGTACTTGATTCACCTTGTCCCTCAGTAGCTTGTGTGACTTGCTGCATAGGACTCCATAGCGAAGCTTTCCATTTTCAATGTATCCTTTACAATGTGGCAGGAACCATGAGTGAAGAGAGGGTGTTTGTTACTTTTCATTTTCTGGTAGCGCATTATATGGAGGGGCCTGTCACCTTTTTCTCCTCCTTTTCTGATAATCTGAAATTTTCACCATCAGGCCAATTTGTAATGATCTCCAAGATCCAAGGAAAATTTGGATTTTCTATGAGACCTATGTGATCTCTGAGACCCACTCACTTTATGTAGCATTGGTGGCATGATGTGTGGAAAGGACTTCCCTTTGAATATCTAGCCCAGCACTGGCTAGGTGCCAAGAGGAGCTGTGTTTTGGTATCAATCATTTCTGAAGCAGCCCAAACTCCTTCATAAGCTGCCAGTATCTCTTTTTCAGCTGTTTCTTTTTTTGTTTGTTTGTTTTTTTCGGAAGAAATTCAGTCTGTCAGTCTCCACTCTCCATCAGATTTACACATTGGCCTATTAAAGGCTGAGCAAGTCTGGATGACCACTTCCTGGCTCTCCAGTTCACAAATCGTCCCATGGATAGGGGGTCACACAATCTCAGTCAGCGCAGTATTGCCAACAGTGCACTAGGGTGGCAATCAATATTTTCTGCTCTTCTACCCTCAGCAGTCCCACAGCAGAAAGGTCCTCTGAGAGACCAAGCAAAGTATTCAGCTGTCTCATTTCTTCTGTCTCCACACCAGCTATCGCAAAAGCTGAAAAATGCTTTTGGGTCTTTGAAATACCCTCTGCTGAAGCAATCTATGCCAAGGATGCACAGGAGCTTTGGGTCAGTCATAATGCGTGTTTTTCCTTTCTTTCCTGGTCAGGCTCACTTCAGCTTTCAGTACAGTCAGCTGTTGGGACCCCCCTGCCACCCCAGAAATACAGATGGATTCTGCTCCTACATATCTTCATGGCATCAGGGTATACTGTGTCATGAGATCCACATGGTCCAATAGATTGTCACTTTCCTCCACCTGGCTGGAGGCAGGGATCGTCTAGTTCTGCTCCTAGTACTTGTTGTTCACATCTTGTAAATATGAATTGGAGGTCGCCTTCAGAGGATCAGAAGTAACATTAGCCCTTCTATTCTGTCTGAGAACTTTCCCGCTAAACACTGGATCAGCTTGTATCCTTGAAGAGTTTCCTGTGGTGGTTGTTCTTCCTCTCAGCCCATGTATCTGTGCTGCTGGGGCACAGGTGGGTTTTCCATCCCACTTCATCATATCCTCTTCATGGCCATGGAGGTAAAAACCACAGTCTGCACCTTGTCTCTCGAGCAGGAGAGAACTCGATCCCAATAGCAGTCTGGTCTGTACTAGTTACATAGGAACATTTCCTCCGTAGTTTGCTCAAGTCTTTCAACTCTCTCTGTAGTCTTGGATAATCTCAACAGCTCAGGCACATGTTGACAGGGAGGAAAAAAAATGGTCTTCATTACTCAAATTGCTATAGACTATGTTTGGCACAGTTAATTCTCTCAGGTACTGGATACCTTTTCCCATGGCATTCCACCTGCTTGGGTGCACTACTAGATCATCCTTGACAGTGCCTGTCCTTCATGCTTGACAGGAGTCATCTCCAGGGTCCGAGTTTCTGTCCTTTTCCCAATCCTCTTGTCAGTGCCCCGGGTCAGGGATCCCAGCTGTCTGGCTTCACTATTGTCTGGTTTTACATTGTGGCCTGCAATATCCCGGCATTGGACCAGGCAGGTCACCAGTGGCTCTCCTGTCTGGTGGCTGAATCTTACTGTGTATCCCACAGCTCACCCAGGGATAGAAATGGGATGATTATCTCTGGCCCTGACTCTTCCTCCTGTTAGAAGGACCCTGCTTCTGAAACAATAGAATCACAGACAAAGGACTCTCTAACTATTTAAAGTTAGTGAGTATGCTTTATTAAGGCCAGGTGACGCACCGGAGTCATCTTCCAAAGATGTGTGTGCCCCCCACTGCCCCTTATTCTCTATCTATTCCCCAAAGTATTATATATGCATAGATTACACAATATGCCCATACATATTTATTGCCTGACTCTGCCTGCTCTCATCTCATATGGCAATGAGCTCCACACCCCTCTGGGCATGCTCAGTTCTTCTTCTGAAATGGGTCTGGGGTCTTTTTAATGAAATCTTTCTTTTCCTTGGGCTTGAACATCTCAACTGCATCCTGTTGGCAGCTCTCCTGGTGCTCTTGGACACAGTTCAGATCCCTTGCATGCAGGTGTAGACATGGTCCTCTTCTTTCCTGCAACAGTCTATTCTTCATGTCTCCTACAAACACAACTTAAGACAAGTAAATTATATATATCCTTGAGCTATTAATTTCATATTAGCAATTGTTGATGCCTTTACATTTTTTTCTACAAGCAAAAGGTATGTAGCCTTGCTTTTAATTAACTACACCTAGTAATCATTAACTACCTGTATTGCTCCTACCTTAAATTTTGTTTTACCTTGAATTTTTAAAGTTGCTCTTGTTCTAGTTTAAATCTTAATTTCCTGATTTTCTTAACTCACTTCCTCCTCATTCCTTCCTGTGTGAACTGAATTGATCTTGGATTTCTTCTGTATAGGGGAAACACCAGAGGTTGTTCCTCTGGTTCAGCTGCAGTTTGAGTGGCCACAGTACCTGGTGGTCTGCTTTTCTCTCTCTCCCCTGAGGGTGCTTTTTAGGGACAAGCAGTATCCAGGATGCAGTAGCACACATGAGTTCTCCTTGCTGGAGTTGCCACAGCATTCTCCTTGCAAATATTTTGTCTCTTTAATAGAGTTTCTGTGGTGTGTCAGAGGTAAATTTCCAAAACCATTGGAGCAGAGAATTTCCCCACAAACTGACACATTTTCTTCCACATTCCTTTCCACTCATAACTACCTATCCTTGGGGCAGATCTCTGAATAACCTTCCTGGAAATTTCTTTTGTGACTCTAAACATGGTGAGGACCATGAGGGTGCCACATTGAGGAGGCCTGGCAGACCTAACAACATGAACATGCTTTCCTTAATACCCAAAGAGAATTCAAAATCCTCAAAAGCTATTGTAACAGGCCTGAAGAAAGAAAAGGTAGTGAAAAGATGGGGAAAATCATCATCCCTTGTTCACCCCACAGGCTGGCTACAATTATTAATGAGTTCCTGGATGTAGCACTCCAGGTCAGGGCAGGAGAGTGACACTGAATACACATCCAAAAGTATCCTCATTGCCTTTGATGGCATCAATGCCATAAACTGATGCCACACAGTACAGCAACAGAACAATCCTGACTTCTCTCACTGCTCTGGAAAAGATCCCCACAGGGAGCACATACAGGAATATATACAGGGTTACATACCACACCCACAGGAATAGACCAAGCAACAGTGGCTCCCTACCTAAGAAAGCAAATGCTTAGATCAAATTTGTTTCCAACTCACTCTGATCAAATGTTGTAATCTCATCCCTTTGTGCCTCATAGTGGGCACAGATTGAAGGCTGGCATCATTCAGGAGTAGCACTCCGTAATTTACAGCTTGCCCTCTGCCCCCACTTGCTCGTCTTCCCACTTTGGTGGGAGATAAAAAAGACAGGGATTACAGGATGAAATAAAATCAATTTACTGGAAGCAGCAATGAGACAGGAAAACAAACAGTAACAGCAACAATATTAATAACAAAGTTATACAAAAAGAAGATGATTTAGTGCAAAAATTACTCACCAACCAACCCAGCATGACAGGACCCCAGGACAATGAACAAAAGGGTGGATGGACCCTCTGCTCACCGCCTATTCCTTCCCAAGCAAAAGCCACACTGCACTCCTCCTCAGAAGCAAGAATCCTTTAACAACCCCTGACAATGATCTGGATGGTATAGAACAACAACCTAGACATGCCTACAGAGCTCCAGGCTCTGCTTCCTCATGGCTAACATGAATAATTACAAAAAATTAACCCCGTCCTGGCCAAAATCAGGAAACTACAAACAAAATAATATGAAATATTTCACTTCAATAGTAGACTGAGACCATGATCATATGGTTTATGGAATTATTTTCAGCTGATATTTAGGTCAATGACTGTCATGGTTTGACACTGGACCAATGCCAGGCACTCAAAAGAGTTGCTCGCTCACCATCCCGCAGCTGGACAGAGGAGAGGAGAACAATTAATGAAGGGTTCACAAGTTGAGATAAGGACCAGGAGAAACACCTCAAGGGCAAAACAGACTCAACTTAAGGTTGCAAAGTGAATTTATTACTAATCAGAGGAAGAGAATGAGAAGTCAAACAAGCCCTCAAAACACCCTTTCCCCCCAGCCCCTCCGTCCTTCCCACCAACAGTGCAGGGAGACAGGGTGTAGGGGTTTTGGTCAGTTCATCACTGAGGTTTTCTTCCACTGCTCAGGGAGAGGAGTCCTTCCCCTCTGAGACCACGGGGTCCCTCCCATGGGACACAGTTCTCTGCCTTCCAATCTCATGAGCAGCAGTCCTCCCGAAACTGCTGCAGTGTGGGTCACTCTTCCATGGGGTGCAGCCCTCCAAGGACAGGCTGCTCCAGCCTGGAAGCAGGGCCCCCTCTCTCCATCAAGTCTTCCACAGGACCACAGCCTCCTCCAGGCATCCACCCTCTCTGGCACGGGCACCTTCCCCAGGGGCTGCAGGTGGATCTCTGCATCCCCTGTGGATCCCCATGGGCTGCAGGGGCACAGCTGCTTCACCATGGTCTCACCACAGCCTGCAGAGGAATCTTGGCTCCAGCACCTGGAGCACCTCCTCTCCTCCTTCTTCACTGACCTTGGTGTCTCCATGTTGTTCCCTTCACATGTTCTCACCTCTTCCTCTTCTCCAACTAGAAGCAAAAACTTTGTGACTTTATTTTGATTTTCTTCGTAAATCTGCCATCACAAAGGTATTACCAGCCTCTCTCCCTGGCCCAGTTTTGGCCAGCAGCATGTCCATCTTCAGAGCCATCAAGGACTGGCTCTGCTGGACGTGGTGGAAGCTTCCAACAGCTTTTCACAGGAGCCATCTTTGTGGCCCCTCTCCTACCAAAAAACAGGCTGTGCAAAACCAATACAATGACCATGTCCAATTCCCTATTTATTCATTCATTCGATTCCCTATTCACAGCTATCTGAATAATATTTTATAAAATATAGACCCCTATATATATAAACCCCTGTGTGCCTTGGCTTTCATAAAGTACTACGCCAGAGCCAATAAATGAACAAAACAGAATACAGCTGTCCACACTATAGCATACATTTGTTTTCTTTCTAGATCTGTTCTGTTTCACCCAAATACACACCAAGTATAGCTGGTTTCAAGTTGC
Organism: Pseudopodoces humilis; assembly: GCF_049639895.1. Taxonomy (NCBI): domain Eukaryota; kingdom Metazoa; phylum Chordata; class Aves; order Passeriformes; family Paridae; genus Pseudopodoces; species Pseudopodoces humilis. The sequence goes on along the minus strand of NC_142203.1, from coordinate 53,322,134 downwards.
TATCCAATTTTCAATTAAACAAATTTGTTATACAAAATAGGAAGAACAGGCCAAATAATTACTATGTCTATTTCACAGTCAAATAATGCTGCAAAACAAATGCCTTGAAATAAAAGCTTTCATTTTAAAGGAGACTGTCTAAATATTTTTGTAAAATAGACTTTTCTTTTTTTTTGTAATAGAATAAAAAATTAAATACTAACAATGGAAATTTATTTCTTCACCAAATTTTTGTCTTCCCTCCATGCAGACACATTGCATGTTTCTGTATGGTTACTCAGGAATAATGGATTGCTGGCAGATATTAATTTTTTTTTGAAAACACCATTTATTTAGGGAAGAAAAGAAGACATAAATACTGTAGTTTTGATTATGCTTGTTTTTATAAAAAGAGAAACACCTATGACAACTCGCAATAAATGATCTTCAGAAGCTCCTTTCTGTTCTGTAATAGCCAATACTTCTCAAACAGAACTACAGCATTAATTCCAGGCAATCCTAGCTGCCTTGTAAGGTACCCATTACATTTCCATGAATCCTGGCAGAATAAGGCAGGAAAATGACATCCAGGATGTTCTCTTGATCAGTATTTTGCCATTCACCATCAGAGCTCTTCCTTCAAACTCACTGCAATTATTTTTCCATCAAAATATAAGAATTTTCTCTTGAATTTGGGAAGAAATTAAGGCTGGTAGTAACAACATTGCATGGATTTAGTGTCTGGCAGATTGGAAAGACCAAATATCTCAAGCCCACAGGAAAGACCAAAGATCTCAAGCCACACTTTGCAAGTTTTGGACCTACTCATATGCCTGAGACTGTAAAGCTTGAGGCTGTTAATTACAGAACACATTGGTATCAATACAGCAAAACAAATAGAGGTTTGAATTGTATGTGACCAACACCTTGAAATCAAACCTAATTTGCCATTTCAAGTTAAATACAGGAACGAGCTGGGGCTAAAATGTTAATCAGATCAACCTTTCTATTGAAACTCATTTTTTCAGTATGCATCTTTTGGACAGATTTTTCTTACATAGCTAAATAAAGAGCTTCTTCAAAGATCTCCACAGTATGCATGGAAAAATACTAGAAATCTACTTCTGAGGCTCTAAACTGCTGTGATAAGTTTGCTCAGATGACATTAATTTTTCAGGTACTTCTTTCCTCTATACTGAAAATACACTGAAAACCACATAGGGCTGCAACTTTAATCTAGCATGCTTTATTACTCTATTTTTTATTTAACTTGAATCTGTCAATAAGCTGATGATCTTAAACCAGATTTATTATCTCCCTTGCAAAACTCAGTGGAGTTAGAGTAGACCACAACAGGTTTGATCTGGCAGTAAAATCAGAGAAAAAATTAGAAAAATATCAAATTCAATCTACAGAGACAACCTTTTAGATCATGAACTCTGTTATCTCTGAAGTGAACATGAAAGGCTTTTATTTTTCTGTCTTCTCTTCGTGGCATGCAGATTAGGTTGGTGATCAAGAACACTAAAGAGCTTACACAGGATTTTTTTTTTTTTTTTCAGATACTGTTTCATAAAAATTTAATCGTCCAAGGTGGGGTTTGGATGGGGGAGCTGGGGATGCTTTTCTGGTTTTTTGACTGGGCAAGTGAAACACTGGCTAATTTTGCAGGGAATTTGCCATCATTCTAAAGGAAAGACAAGCATATGTTTTGCCTAGACTGGTAAATCTTTGTGTCAGTTTTGCAAGGCACTTGAATATCTTTCTCTCTCTCTCTCACACACACACAGACACACACACACACACACACACACACACACACACACACAATTACACTATCACATGTAACTGGGAACAAAGACTACAGGGAACAGAGTTTAATGGACTGTGATTACTGTTCTGGAACAGATTGAGTCTCTTTATAGCCTATGAGAAGATGATGTGAACTGAATTCAAACAAAGAACTGATAATGGATTTTACTGAAAGCTACACAGTTAAAAAGGACACTCTCATAATTCATAGCCATAGAAGGAACCTCAAATAAAAAAAAGGCATTTTAAAAACTAAGACATGGATTACATGTAAAACAACAGTTTTAAACATTTTATCTCTATATAGAACTTTACTTTCAAGAAAGGAAAATGAAGAATTATATTTATTTTTGTTTTAAATATTTTCATTAGTAAATAGTGTTATATTTTGACTATTTTTCACTAATACAGTAACTGACCCCTTCTTCTTGCTTAGGCAGTTCTGTTCATGCTTCAATCTAACATAAGCTTCTGTTATTATCAAATCAAATCAACTGTACTTCAACCAATGCTTTAATAATAAAGCACATTTCATGTCAGCCATTGTTTTCCTATACTTCTTATTCCAAATCAGCTACCCAGACATTTTCTTCTTCTCCCAAGATGAGGGAAGAGGTGACTTTTCAGCTATTTGTAATGATCCTCCTTGACTTGTTCACAGCATGGGGGAGGGAAGCACCTCATCCCTGCATAAATACCTCCCTTTGTGTCATTTCTGATGTGCTACCCTAGGTGCCTGTTTTCTTTAATCTGATATCTCTCCAAGCAGTGGAGGCTGCTTGTTTCTGAGTAAACAGCTTATGAATTTTAGACAGTAGATGAGAAAATGAATTTAAAATATATTAACCATAGTGCTATCTGCTTCAAATTCTGCCTTTTACACATGAAGGAAAGCACTGTTTGTAAATCAGAATATGCCTTACTAAAATTCTTACCAAATGAGATTGAAAGATTTAAACAGTGCATACATCTTGCTGTGTTGCTATGAGTCAAACTGATCAGTTAACTGATAAAAATCAACAAACACCCCAATTTCTGATTTCTGAGACATATTTTCAAATGCCATTTCAATAATGTCTGTTTTAAGAACTGATCCAGTATTAAAACTGGGCCCCAAATCTAGCCCAAATAGATGAACCTTCATGGTCTTTTTTCACTGTATTAAAGAGGATTAGTTCTGCATATGAACAATCATTTCCATACCTCTAATTACATTGTACAAATATTTTAAAATTGAAATACTGTCAAGTTTGTAATAAGCAAGCTCAAGCTGAAGTTTTTCTAATAGGTAATTTTCTTCTAACTTTGAATCCTCCCACCAGACGCCCACATTGTCCTCGTCTTTTTGTACTGCCTGTGCTACAGACATCTCCACTAGAAAAGATTCAAACAATTACCTAATGGTGCAGAACTAGCATGACAGCGCTTGCTGCTGTGCACCCCATTTCAATGAGAATGTGTTTTCTATGACTCAGAATGAATCAGACTGAGGAAAGAGAACTGCAGTTCCAGAAATAATAAACAGCAGCATACAATTTGTAAGAAAGATCCTATGCTGCTTAATCATCACTGCCCCACAATTAATTGCACTGCACATTATATATTGCATGACTAAATAGGATGCACTTGTGGATGTATGACTGTGTTTATAATGAGTTGTACAAATATTAATCAAGGTCTTTTGTTGAAAATATCAAGCCCTAATCACTCATAAACAGGTACTGATATAATTTTAGATGCCATAGCAAAAGACAGCAAAACATTTAGCTTCCTATTGCTACACCCATGCTTCTGTCCCCAGAAGCCAGACCAGTGCTGTGAAAACACCTATGAACAGGGTGCAAATCACCTATGAGGCCCAAAACTACTTCTTCCAACTACCCAGCATGATCAATATCAACATGATGGATTGTGGACTCAAGATCCTCCAAAGCGGAGAATGCTCCTTCACCCTTTCACACAGTCAGACTCAAAGTTAACAGAAAGCTGAATGCTTTTAGAGAATCAGCTGAGCAGTCTACCCAAGTTCTCCAAAGGAACAGGGGGATTGCTACTTATTTGACAAAGCCCAGCTGCCAGAGCTACACAGCAAAGCCACACACATGTGAGACATCTAACAGCTTCCATCCTTAGCCATGTGTGTGTAGCTGGGGCACAGCACAGACAGGCACTGGCAGACCCCTACCTCTGATGTGACCTCACGTGAATCTTCTCTGTGGCAGTACACAACTTACAGACAGTGTTACACCAGAACTTGGCTCAAACCAGTAATCAGAGCCGTGCAACTTTCAATATGTTCCCAGAACTGGGTCAGATTAATTTTCTAGAATGGTGATGTTAAATCCCATGTAAGATACACACTCTGAAGGTATGTCAAAGCCTGACCAAAACTTCTACTGAGTCCTCCAGCTGAGTGCTACTCTCTCACTCTTCATCACATATTGGTCAGAACCCCACTACCACCTCTTGGGCATAGATCTGTGACAGCTGTTTTTAATACAGAAAATCAAACCCTCTTTCTTCATAAAAACAAAAAGGAAGAAACCCTTTATTAAAATACTATCAGCATAGAGTACTTTCAGTAGAAAATTAAAAGCTCTCTTATAGAATATAAACAACAGTAAAATTACTGAACTTCCATATGATGTTTCCTTTTTTTCATACCCTAATTCTCCATTATTTACTTTATTTACATTATTTACATTATTTACTTTCTGGTAAAGAGGTTTGGTTTGCCTAGATTTTTTCTTCATATGTTGATCAATGGTTATTTAGTCTGCTTCCTCCTACATTTGTGTAGAAGCCTTCTTTTATTCCATTATTTGCATAGTGTCTCTTGTTTTCATGTATTTTTAGACAAATAGTTTTTTTAGATCAATTTTTAACAATCCACCATGAAGAGCAATTAACCTCAGTAAAGTCACCAAGTCCAGTTCCTTCAGTTTTAGGAAGAAGTCCAATATTTAAAATCACTGCACACAGAATCAAAAATCCTTGAGATGTCCTGTACTGCACCATCTTATGGTCAACTGCATTTGTTTAAAAGACCTTGAAGTACTGCAGTACTCCTTAACTTTTCAAAAGAGGATTGCGTTTCCTGAGGTAGTGTCTCAGGGGTATCACGGCTGCATAGCTTTCCTGAAAAACATTTATTTGTGTTTCAGTTCATTACCTCTGGCCATGAACAACATGACTATTTCTTAAATCCCTAGGGCTGTAATCTCAGGAAGGGCTTCCCCAAGGTATTTCGGCTTTCTCCACAGGATAAAAGGAAGCCAGGAACATGTTTCTTTGCCAGTTTTACTCCAACATTTATTTAAAGTTAGCAATTTAAATGTCAGCATTTTTTACTTTCAAAGGTGGAAATACTGAATATACAGGCTAAATTATCTCAGCAGTCAGCAACTATTACTGCTTTTCTTTTATACTCTCTTCAGCAACTTTCTCTTCCATCAGAGATGACTGCCTACTGGTTTTGGTTTCCTATCTAGTTACTATTCTGTACTTCCTTACAAGATAAGAGAAAAGAGCTCTAGGACCATCCCAGATAGATTGATAATGGCTCAGGTAGCCTCACTACCACTCAAAGGGCCCCATTCAGAGGTGATATCACTACTCTCCAAGGCACTCTCCCTCTGGAAAACAAAGGAAAGGACATTGGAAGGAACTGTAGTTAGTGTATTGATGTCTTAACTTCATTTGTTCTTTTTCTTGTCCTTCATCTTTTCATCAGGCAATCTCTGGAATATCCAAGAACCAGCTTTAGAGAGTGGTTTGGGGAGTGCAGATATGTTTTGACCTTTTCTTCTGCAGACCTTGACTGAGAGCACCCCGCAGCCTGCGTCGCATTAGCCTGCTTTCAGGGAGGCTCTCAGAAGCTCACTTAGGGAGAGAATTAGCAGCAGGGAGGAAATGCAGGCCTGGACTGGCAGTGCATTAATCCACTGGACTGTCTGAACACACAGATCCCCTTGGGCATTCAAAACCAAACTAGTATTTGTAGTCTGATTCCTGCATCCCCTTTGAGCACAGCCTTGAGGACAATGCTGAAAGTGTTCTGAGAAAAGAGGCTAGACACACACAGAGAAGAAAAGGTCTTTATTGGTATGTTTTTCATTTAAAATGAACCAATAAATTTAAATATAAGGAATCAAAATTATTATTATACTATATATAATAATATAATGTATAAATTTCATATTATATTTTATATCATTATCTATATATATAATTATATAATAGATATATAATATATATAATTATATAATTATATATATAATTTTATATAAGAATTTTTTGATTCATATACCCTGTCAAATCAACACTTTTGTGTGACCAGGACATGAATTCATGAATTTCACAATAACTAATACCAAGAGAAAAAAGTTTTTATTTATTCTGTGCTAAATAAAAGGCAGGTTTCACGACTGCAGGGGCAGTTAACTGAACTCCCCCAGTTGAGTTGAACACAGAACTTCTGTTTGAATCTTGGAAAGATATCCAAGTAATTAGGGAAAATGGAAATATTACCTACCATGCAGATAGCCACAAAAAAAAAAAAAGAGCTGGACAGATGCAAAACTTAAAAACTACTTTCTGTTGAAATTTACTACTTTGTGTTGAAATTTCTAATGCAATGCTGTAGTGGGTTTTTGAGGACAGGTTTTGGTAATAGCGGGGAACACAGGGGTGGCTTTTGTGAGAGGCTGCCAGATGCCTCCCCCATGTCCAACAGAGCCCATACCAGCTGCCTCCAGAACAGAGACAAGGCTAGGCCAATCACAGATAATAACCTGTGATAACAGATCTAAAAAGGAAAAAAAGTTATTGTGTAGATGTAACTGAAGTCAAAGAGTGGACTGGGAATATGTGAGAGGAAAAACTGTGCACACACCAAGGTCAGTGGAGAAGGATGGGAAGAAGATGATCCAGGCACTGGAGCTGGGATTCTCCTGGAGCCATGATGCAGCCCATGGTGAAGCAGCCGTGCCCCTGCAGCCCATGGAGATCCATGGTGGAATAGAGTTCCACCTGCAGCCTCTGGAGGAGCCCCACATCAGAGCAGGTGAATGTCTGAGAGTCTGTGGGAAGCCCATGCTGGAGCTGGCTCCCAGCAGGCACTTGTGAATTCATGAAAGGGGAGCCCACACTGGAGCAGGTTTCATGGTAGGACTTGTGACACCTTGAAAAACCCATGTTAGAGCAGGCTGCACCTGAAGAACTGCACCCTGTGGAAACAGACTCATGATGGAGCAGTTCATGAAGAACTGCTGCCCATGGGATGTACTCACACTGGAAGAGTTTGTGGAGCACTATCTCCCAATGGAGCAACCCCACACTGGAGCAGGGGAAGAACTCCTTTCCCCAACCAGAGGCATAAACAACATGTGATGAACTGACCCTAACCCCTATTCCCTTTCTCCCTGTCTCCCTGTGCCACTGGGGGGAAGGAAGTAAAGCTGGGAAGGAAGGAGGCATGGGGGATGGGGGGAGGGGGGGAGGTGTTTTTAAGCTTTGTTTTAGTTCATATTACCCTGATCTGATTTTGTTTAGAAATAAACTCAATATCCCAAATTCAAGTCTGTTTTGCCCTTAACAGTATTGGTGAGTGATCTATCCTGGTCCTTACCTTAGCACATGAACCTTTGTGATGTTTTCTGTCCCCTCAAAAAGGAGTGATTGAGAAGCTCTGTTGAGGACCTGACATCCAGCCATGGTCAACATACCACAAACACTGAGGAGCATTCCCAGGTTCTGGAGTACAGATATTTCAGAGTTCCGCAAAAGTATTGTCATCCACACCTTATTCCAGGTGTCATTGTATTAGACTATAACTGCTTGTTCACTTTAAAGATTTTGTTTATTTAACAGATTAAGTATAGTTTATATTGAGAGAAACACTGTGCCATTATCTACACACAATAATGAGGAAAAGATTTATTTGTACTTTAGTAAGTAGATCAACATTAAGAGTGTTGAAATTTGATGAACTACACTCAGAAAAAAAATATTAATCACGGACTAAAGATACTGTCACTCAGTAGAGTCAATTCAAAGGCAAAACTGCTGTGAAGTTAATGACTAAAGAATGGGTTTGAAAATGCATATACTTAAAATGATGAAAAAAATATCATTCAGAAAGCCACAGTTCACAAAAAAAAAAAATTAACATCCTCTTTATGAGCCTGTGAGACACTGGTTTGTTAACTGTTAATGACTCAAACAATTGATGTTTAACCTCCCAAGTGCAGAAGGCACACACACCCTTCATCAGAGGCTCACTGTGAAAACTCCTCTCTGGACAAGCACCTCACATGCAGCCTGAAAATATTCACCCCTCCTGAGGGGCCATAATTAATTCAATTTCTCTGATGTAAGAGACAGCTGTAATGTCTTAGAAGGTGTTACAAACCATCATCCAAGTGTTCTGTGATCCAAAGTATTACATCACTCAGTGTAAAATACCCTGAGTTGGGGATATTACCTGGGCATTCCTACCTGAACAGGACTGAATGTAAACTTAGTGGACTCTTTGTTTCATGGGGCTCCCCCACCCTTGAAAGGTCATGACAATGGCCAGCAGTTTGACAAGACTGGAACCCTCACCATTGAGAAGACCGAAAGAAGGGGACCAACAGGACCCATGAAGTGGGTCTACTGAATCTGCCTATCACTCTTTCTCCTCCCAGCCCCCCAGCCTTTTCCTGTTTCTTCCTATCTCTCCCTCTCTCCCTCACACTTACTATATAAATAGATAAATAAAAATCCATACTGACCTTAGAATATGGTCTCATTTGCACCTTAGTTCAGGCAGAGACATTTCCCTAATAATTTTAATAACTGGATCTTAAATAGCCTTGAGGAGAAAATCTTATTTTATTTTGAACAAAAACTCCACATTCTCTAAAACTGGCTTTCATGCAAAAGGTTCAGTCTAGAGCTATGAGTCCAGTGTCTCACTTAATATTAAGGGATACTTAGAGAAGTGTATACACTAACTGTTGTAAATTATGAATTTCAACCACTAAGAGGATGATTGATAAATTTTTCATGCTGGGAGTAACATCAACTACAATGTGCCATAGTGCTCACTGAGATCCTGAAGACAAGAACCTTCCAGCATCTATCTGAGTCTTAAACTAGAAGTTTACTTGGAAGGTGAAATGCAGTTTTCTTAAGGAAAAACATGGGCCTGGAGGAAATTTTCTAGATACAGAAGATTTATGAGAAACTGGATATATTTCAATTTATCTAAAAAATTTTATACAAATATCAAGTGATTTGAAGCGCAAAGTCCCTGTCCTAAAACAAAACGGTCCTGTTTTTCATTAACATGCAGTTATAAACTATCCTAAATATGCTGTCAACCAAGGATAAAACATCCCTTCAAGGTGATAAAAAAATCTCCAGTCCCAAAAAACAATAGACTTACTTACTTTATTGTAATGGTAATTATTAAATAAAGGCACTGTAACTGGAAGCCACGTAACTTCCATTTCCTAATTTCACTATATGTTAAAATATGCTGAAAACACCCAGGGTTATGGTTCCAAGCTTGTGTCCAAGACAACGTTACACTGTCCCTTGATCACAGCAGAAATGCTGATGGAGACTAAAAGCACCACAGCACTTGGTGTGTATTTATATATGCTCTTAAGCCTTCTCCAAAATCCACTGAGTAAAAAAATCTTCAAACTTTGGATAATCAGATCTGGAAACACTTCCATCAAGTTAGGAATAAACTACTGAGCTTAACAATATCTCAGATTTGAAAAACCTCTAACTCAATCATTCATATACAGATCTCCAAAATTTTAGATGACTTGAGTTCCTCATCTAATGTATTATACCAGCTGCTAGGTCAAAAGGTATCCCCTCAGCTGTGCTATTCTGAATAGTGTAAAGTCCTTTCAGCTTGTTGTGTTTGCAAGGGGTTTCATTCATCAGTTTGAGAGGCAAATACACAGTTTGTAGGGATGTTCATCTGCTTTGATAACCCAAAACAGCAATGCAGAAAATAGGAATATGCTTCTCTCTGCTTCATTGTGGACATGGACCACAGTTCACCTTTATTGATGCTGAAGCTTTTTGGTCTATGGAGGTGAGTATGTGCAAAACTGAGCACTGAAGAAGAATATGGTCCTGTCGTGGTTTCAAGGGCCAGAGGAAGCTAGTGCTGTGCAAATGCCTGCAAGTTATACCCTGAAAGGACACTTGGGAGTTATACAGGTTGAACTCCAGAGTTCCATGCATCCTTTGCCTTCTATGAGCTTCCCTTTGTAAAGACCATTCAACTTGTAATCTGTATTCAAGCTTTACAGACAGAAAGTAAACTGAACTGTGGTTCACTATCACATATATATAGTGAGTGTAAAACTATACTTTGTAAGTAGCGTCAAGCTACTTTTATGATATTAATTCAGGTTTTCCTGCCAAGAATCAGTCCTCATCTCAATATCTATTTAAGGTTAAAGAACACAGACATTATCCAAAATTTGCATAGTGAAATATTTTTCCTTCTGATTTCCAGTAAATGGTCACACCACGTGTGACCAAGGGAAATTATTTGTAGCCCTTTTATTTCTTCCAAGCATTGTGATTTTTGGAATCTGCTGAAGATCATGTCTTAACAACAACCAGAAATCCCCATGAACACTAGAATACAGTTGTCTGTGTAGACTCCTAAAATACTCCCTAAAAGATCTTTGCCCTGTACCTCTTCCAAATAGGTCCATGAACATAATTTGGTTGGCAGATTGTTTCAGGAGCTACTCTTAAAAGGCAGCTTGTATTCAACCACTTGTGGAGGATAAGAGAGTTTGGTGAAGTATGTACACAGTATTACCTGCCAGTTAGCCCAGTGCCTGAGAGAGGTTTTAATCTATTAGTCTATAAATTGTCTTAACTTTGCTAAGCAATTCTTATAGCAAAGGTACGGTAACAACTGACATTGTTCATTCGATGGCCAACATTATTTGGGCAGCAGTTGAAAACATTAATAATGAGTCAGATCAACTGAAGATCCTCTGTGGCTCATGAAGAGTACTGAGCATTCTAAAATGCAACTTCAAGGATAAAAAAAATTTCCCTGTGGTGTGCAAGAAGGGAAGACACATAGGATTAGACATGAATGTTACGATAATATTCAACAAACATTTAAATGTAGTGGTAAGAGAGTCCACAAAAAGAGTAAACCCTGTATCAGTAAATATAACACGTCATAAAAGCATTGTCAGCAAAAAACTTAATTGCAATTAGTCACACTAGAGAAAGATGCTCAAGAAAGGAGTTGGAGAGGTTAATGGGGGAAATAAAGAAAAAAGCAGTAAGGACTCATCACAACTTTGTCTCTCTTCCTTCTCATGTTTTACATGTGAAAACCACATGTAGGAATTATTAAGAAGTTTATCTACTCATGACATTGCAGGGTATATTATATTTTTCTTTAATTACCATTTATCGAGTCTTTAAAGTGGATGGATTTTACAGCACATTTCCCCCTCATTCCTACTTTTCAATTTGCAGATGTTCCTGCTAGAAAACACACGTTTCTACCAAAAATATCTCCTCAGCAAAGTGTCTTTACTTAAGAAAATTGCATTTCTTTGGAAGCCCAAATAGCTGAAATAATTTTTTCGTTCACTGTTATAAGAAAACCATAAAATCCTCTTCTGACAAAATAATATTCCACTGAGAAAAAAAAAAAAAGTTAAGACCAGAGCATCTTTCTTCACCATTCTTTTGTTCAAGTGTTAGACTTAAACAATTTAAAAGTACCCAGCAATTACATCAGCTCAGAAGAAAAACAAATCCCAAGTCAGAGCCTTGTCATATTCAGTTGCTATACATTGTCACAGCCAGAAGCCTCACTGCAGATATTTATATCAGCAGAGCTCTGGCTCACTGAGAAGCTAACAGGAACCAAGGAAATGGCCAGGCTGGACTTGGGCTAGCCAACCTTACTTCTGAAGAAAAGCACTGAGATCCTTAAGAATAGTAGTGGACAAGCTCTGAAAGTTATGATCCCTTCACACAAGACTTTAAGACTATCTAGAGTGCCTATACTATTTGAGTGAAGGAAAAGGATGGGCTGCGGCGAGTAAACATTTCCAAATATTCAATGATACTAGCTGACAAGCAAGTTCACATGTTCTGTTCAGCTCTACATACAGTGAGCACTTGCAGCTCCTACTGCTTTTGAAAGAACCTGAGTACTCAGCAGGAAAACCAACCCTCAGCTGAATCTTTGAACCTCATGAAGTCCAACCTTCAGTGGAGAACCTTTCTATCAAACTCTTTCTTATTTCTCTTACAGTCAGCACAAAGAAATGGAAACATGCAAAATTAGCACATGATTTGAAAACTGTGAGATTGCAACTCTCCACATTTCAATTTCTTATACTCTTAAAGCCCAGAAATAATACTGATGAATGCTATTTAGCTACTTCATTATTCAATAATATTTAAATATCAAATGATGCTTAAGACCCATCAGTTATAGCAACACAAATTTACTCAAAACTTTCTCTTGAGCAGACCTGTGTTTGTTCCACTGAATCTTTCCCTGTAGACACCATCATTTCTTTTTTTTCATTCCCTTCTCTCCTTTTTCAAAATGTGGTACAAGTTTACTGGAAGAACTGTTTTGAAATTTTACATAACTTCCCAAGAAAAGACACCTTTCTCTAAATATATCCCAAAAGTACCTAGAGAAATACTATACCACAAATCTTGACAAAAACTTAAGTGTGTTGGTATGCAAGATTATGTGAAATGAATTGGTAAACAGATAAATAATTACACAGGTTATTGAAGAAAATAAAAACTAAAACCTCCATACATTATTCCTCTCAGTACCACACTTTCAGGAGCTTACTCATAAGCTGTTTTGGGAAGGGAAACAACACAAAGGAAACTACACAAAAACTTAGAAGATCTGTATTTGTGTGTACATTCTGAAGTCCAAGGAAGACTTTGCAGCCCTATTAAGTTATCCAGACAGGGGACACTATAAAAGTATGACACACTATAAAAGCGCTAAGTCTGCAGCACAACGTAACTGAACTACCCTTGACCAAATTTGAAGAGTTCCTAATAATAAACACTGTGTAATGGAAAGATAAGCAAGATCAGATAAAAGGATAAATACAGTAGTCACCCTATATTAATGCTAAAATTCATGTAACTTCAAGAAAAAAAAATACAATTAGCCTAACAAGTATAACCATCGCATTAGTCTTGTCTACTGGGAAAAACTGTATCAGAATACTCTGGATGTGGTCTGGCACTACAGAAGGCTTTCCTAAATATGAAATTATCTCATAAGCATTGCTCTGCTAAGGTAAGGTATCACTACATATTAGAAATAGAAAAACGTAGCATTCGGAAGATTTATTATAGCAATAAATCAACTACTCAATCAAACAAATTATTGCCCTGGATCTATAACAAGACTTTATAAATACAGGATAGGCTAAAAAAGAACAGAAGAGTTACTGTCTCTCAAAAACACTAATTAAGAATCCACACACCTCGTAGATTTCCAAGCCATGAGCAGTGTCAGTCATTTGCTTGGCTTCCCTAAGCTGTCCTTTCAAATTTACCATTTTTCATTCTGTTTAGCTGATGGTCTCATTGAATGGTGTTCATGATCTGAATGTAGAAGGAGTAAATAAAAAGACAACAGATGAAAAACTATGTTGGATCTGATTACTTGCTAGGAATAGAGATTCTTTAACAAATAGGGATACTTTGTTGCACATATTAGTATATTCTCTAGCAAGGTTTCAAAGTGCTTTGCAAACATATTACGAGGTCAAGGAGCAGGCAGAGTTCCTTAATTATTTTCTCAGGAACATTAGATCCTTCCTTTTATCAATTATTAGCAGGGATAGGCAGGAGGATCTCAGGGAATCATGATTTTCTGTACATAAAAAAAGAAAACTATGCCTATCTAAAACATACATAGTTAAGATGTAAATTGTAGAGTCTGCATCACTGAGGGGCTGACCCAAACCTCCATCTCTGATTAAATATAAAATAACATACAAGCACTTTAATATTTAAAATTGCACCTTCAGTGCCAGGAATAAAATGAGCTACAGAGCTGACAGTGTGATGTCTCACCTGCATTCAGTACACAGAAATTCAAAAAGGACTCTAACAATATCTAGATGTCATATATTCTTGCCATATAATGTAAGTGATGATAACACTTAACTGTTCTGCACTGATGCTATGCTACATCTGAGAAATCAGGGGAAAAAAGAAGGAAATACTACTTTTTGTGTATTTTTATATTTATATTTCATAATATTTTTTCATAATATATTTTCATAATATAGTTCATATATTATCAGTGAAAACACTGAGTTTTCTTAGGGGTTGCCAAGGCCACCAGCTAGTCAGAGTCTTTATGTAATTTACTTAGCATTGCACTTAAATTGTTCCTTTTAAAAGTAAAAAAAGAGTTCTTTTCAAGACATATCCAGTATCTTTGAAGAATTAAAACTGAAATGATAAAACTGTAGCATGAGGCAAGATGAAGAAGAAAAATAAGATGCAGTCTTGCAAATAGTGTCTTAACAACTAAGAATTAATGGATGAATAACACAACCATGCTTCACAATCATAGCTAAGACAATGCCCTATTTCCTCAAAGTATATTAAAAGCCAACATAGATCACAGTCTCTGCTTACTGTACACATAATTTCATGATTTTTTAACAAAGGTCTTCAGGAACAAAATCTATTTGCACATAGTATCCTAAACGGGGAAGTTTAAATCTTTAAGTCAATTAAAATTGTAATAACGTTTTAAAAACTAAAGTCTTCGGACTCGCTATACTGAAACATTTTAACTATGTCATCTAACTAGAGAAAAAAATATTCCAATTATTACTCAAATACCTCTTTTATTTACAAGGTTCTGTCATGGGGTGACTTTACCTTTAAGATGGTTTTGGGAGCTAAGGAAGTTGAAGTTGCTGGTGACTGATGAGAGTCTTTTCTCCTGACCAATTATCGGTCATTACTGGGAATTGACAGCAGTTTTGACCATTGAAAAGTGAGATCAACTTGTGAACCCCACCTTAAGATGTAAAGTCAGAGCACTCTTGTCCTCTTTGTTTCCTGGCTGTGAAAGGTAACAGAGCTCCGGCTGCCCTCCCGTTCCCTGCCCAGGCCATGCGGCCGGGCAGGGGCTGGGCTGGGCCCAGCGGCTCCCGGCCGGGAGATGGGGCCTGCGGGGCTTGCCCCGGGCTCTGGCCGGGCCAGGCTGGTCCCTGGCTCGGCTGCAGGTTTTGCTGTGACTGAATTCATCAGAGACTGCCAAGTGAAGAAAAAGGGGCTCTGGACCTGCGGCGGGCTAAGGCGGCGACTACACTTTCCAGAACAACCATGAGGAATCTTCTATCGAAGACAGCTCCAGCTCTTGCTCCGGCAGAGATCACAGAACCATCTACAAAGCCTGGGCAAGATTTTAACCCTTTCATTACTCAGATGAGACTTGCAGATTAATCTTTTTTTTTTATCCAGAGAAAGAAAAAGAGAGTAATCAACATGTAAAGAGACTTTATAAAACTATCAGAGACACGAAAGAAAATAATTAAGTTTCAGAAAAGGTAGAGAATAAGGAGATGCTTTATGAGCTGAAATACCTTTCTGTTGAGGCTATGGAAATGGACAATAAGGTCTTGAAAAACCTCCTTTAATTCATGACAGGATATAGGGAGGAATAGAGTGTTCAAAGTGTAAATTTTGAGTAAAAAGTAGAGTGATTGTGGTACAGTGAAGTGCTGGAATAGAGTGAAGCGAAGATTTGAAGCCTTGGGGGGCAATGAGAAAACTGTTTTCTAGTGAAGCTCACAGAGACAGATGAAGAAGACTTTTGCCTTTGAATAACTCATCCTTAAAATGACATCCCTAGACCCATGGCACATACACACCTCAGAATGAGGTGAAATGGGAGGAGTAAACTCTGATGACAGATTTCAGGGCAGCTGACATCAGGGCAATAGAAAACTATAGCAGAAATAGTTTTCTTGTGAGACACTCCATAGATTAACAGAAAGAGACTTCTGTTTCTCTACAAAGACTGATGAAAAGACTGTAGCAGGAATTGGGACTGTTTTAACCACCAAAGTTCCAAAGTTTTTGTCTCTGTTGTCATGTGAACAAGAGAGTGGTGGGTAGTAGGGGATAAAAAGGGTTTTCTGGAAGTTTATTCTGGTGTTCTTATTATTATAGTTTGTTAATAAACTTTCTTTATTCCTTTTAAGTTTTAAGCCTGTTTTGCTCTTGTTCTAATCCATATCTCACAGCAAGAAATAAGTAATTTTTTTAGTTACAGGTTTAAAACCTCGACAGGTTCTAATTGAGACTATGCTCTTTAATGAATCTGTTCACCATAAAACTAGAATGCAGTACTTTGCATAGCGTCTCACAGGAAATGTTCTTGGTGCATTAATAATTCCCATCAGCAATGCTTATTCTACTTCCCTTTTCATCAAGTCATAATGAAGGGACTATGACTTGTCCTTCCTGAATTATGTTTCTTAATCCAGCTCCCAATTTTAGAAGGATACCCCTCTATCCCTCAAGAACTACTGTAAGTTGACTGATATGAAACTGACTCTTTCTTATCTTTTCATTGTATCTATAGACAAAATTTTAGAAGTTTTAATGGCAGGCATTTCAGAGACTTGCATGGTCTTCTTATATATCAAAATTTACTTATAACTCAGCTATTAATTTTGCCATTACTCAACAGCTAAACAAAACCCTTGTCCTTTCCTTTCTGTGATGCTGTATTTCACAGCTGTGTTTATTACAGTAACAGTATACCCAGCTCACAGATATTTTGTTAAACATGATACATTATCAGAGGGAAAATCAGAATTAAAGCAATTTATTAACAGCATGTAATTAACCAGCAATCAGTGATCTCTATATTTAACATTCAGCAATACAAATAAACCATGGTATTAGATGCAAGCAAAATGCTAATAAACCACAATATTAGATGCATATGAAATGCTTATAATATACACAAACAAAAACTACCTCCTGGAACAACCCACCCAAAACATAATGACAGGGAAATAAACACAGGTACATGTGCACATCCTTCTCACAGGACCTCTGAGTAGTTACAAGTGCACACACTTTATCTGGGCATGCTTGTTCCCCTCCTTACACATCTCTTGCTAGAGATGTGGGTAGTCTAGCTTTCCATGGATCTGTTCAGCTCCTTGTAACCTGCTGAATCACACACTAGTGTGAAAGAGTCCCATGACTTCACATATGTACATCAAAGGTGTGGGTATGTGTTCTTGCAGCCTGAACTGACAGCTCACTGGCTGGATGCAGACACCTCACGGCATCCAACAGGGAGGATGCTTCTCCCTTAGACACAGGTTCTAACTCCAGCAGAGCAGCTTCCACCGTGTCAAATGTCATTCTGTGTACTGCTGTTTCCAGCCCAATATCTCTCCTCCTCACAAACTTCCACGCCACTTTTGCATTTCTTTTCAGGCTGTCTCCTTAGAAGAGCCAATACACATAACTATCTTTCTGTTAAGCTAAAGATACAATAGTGATCTATCTCCCAATGTAACATTCCATGAAAACATGAATATTGCATCTTTGAACTTGAATCTTTTTAAAAAAAAAGAAACTTCTCCACACTCGTCTTCCTCTTCCTGCACCACAGCACATTAAGGGCACCCTTGCCTCAACAAATAATGGAATACTTCTTATTTAGCTTTAGATGTCACCTGCATCCTCTATCGGGTTTAATTTCCACTTTAGGACAAAATAAATCACATATTTTGCCTTCTAGCTCAGATGTAAGTCTGAACTTTGGAACTAAATTTATGCAAGCAAAATCTCATCCCAAATGTTTATAATGTCTTCTAAATTAATGTCTTCTAAATTAGCATGAAGCAGGTACAATTTTTTTTGCTGAGTGAGAATTTGTTTGGTTGCATTTGCATTGGCTTCTGCCTTTGTCCAGAGTGAGGGAGTTATAATTTTTAAGGTTTTCTTGTTCTTTGCTGCATCTTCTCCATTTTTCCTTCCTGCTCCTAACTACAATCCATCAAAGTCAATTTATAATCCAAAAGGAGACCAGCACTAACACATACCAATACTCTATGGATCAGATACATTACTGGAAGTAATGCCAGTTTCCCAGTATCTGTATTTCAACACAGTAGCTCATCCATTTGAGGCATTCTTTAAAGGTCTGCTTCTTACTACAATCTTTCTGTCACTAAAGACTATGCACACTTTTTAAAAATTCTCTTGGTATGCTATTTTTGCAAGCTGTCTAGTGAAAAGTTTTTTTCAGCTGGATTTTGAGATCTGTTTGATTATGTAATGGAAAGGAAAGCTGGAAGAGCTGTAATACCTGCCTACAGACGGGTGGTATGTTTCCAAGTACTGCAAAAATAAATTCCCACATAGACTTTAGTGAGTATGAGCTTGATGGCAAAGAAATTTAATACCTTTAAAGCTGTTCTAAATTATTGCCTTCATATTAATTGATACATGTAATTGAATATAAGCACTTTGTCTTCATTAGAATACCAGTTTCATTAAATTAGTTCTGACTTTCTGCCTCCAAATAGATACAACACTGGTGGACAGGTAGTGCTAACTACTTTTATGCTCCCACATTCAATAATTCCATTAAAATGAAAACTACATTGAAAGGGTACTTTTTCCCCTCAAGTCTCACATACACAGCCACAACACAAGCAGACTGTTGTTTTCCTTTATTTTCTTCCTAAAGATCCATCTGCATTCACATCACACAGTGGAAAGTATAATGTGCAATCCTGAAGGAGGGAAGCAGGAAAATGTGAATTACTGCAGCACTTACCACAGATTTGGCACTACTGGGTAGATATGCTCTCCTATAAAAGAAACACATGGATAACAGTGTAAAATAGGAAGTCAGTGTTCTTGGTTTGGCACAAATACACTTATTGCTCATTAAAGCAAGTGGGAATAGGAAATAAACAAAATCTAGCAAACAAAACCAAAAAGAGAAGCAAAATAGATGTTTTTGAGGAAGAAAACGTCAGAGCTGAAAACAGCAGAGACAAAGATAATATGCCACTTCACCACTTATTTTTCTATTTACAGTTTTCACTGGTTTTGCTACAGGACTCTCATACTCAAAAAAATTCAACATTTTTAAGCACACTCCTGAAACTACAATAAGGAACACTGTACTTCACACATAGAACAAGAATGAATCACTCTACCTTAAATGTAATCTGATAGATTTCATTTATTTACCTGAAAAATATCTCAATATAAATTACACACTTCTGTTGTAATTCTATTTTAAAACTACCACATTAATCTATTATTATTTAAGATTGGATTTGTTTCTAACATAAAGGTGATTCTAGGTTAGAGCAAAAGCTACTGATTCATCAAGCTTAGTAACCATTCTCCAAAAGACCACCAAAAGTAAAAAAGGAAAAATACAGCACATAATGAGACTTCACCAAATAATCTAACCTCCAAAAATTTGGAATTCCTTAGCCAGGGACAATGTCTTTTTTTATTCAATAGGTGTTGGTGGATGTTTCTTCTTTAAATTATCTGCGATTCTGAAGGCACATAAAGCATGTAGAATGAATTTGTGGAGTTTCTTAAAAAAGATATTGCCAAATGCTAAAACAAGATGAAGAACCAAGTTTGTTTGCTTACTTTGACTGATGCTTCTGTTAGCGTCAACTGATGCTCAACATTTTTTTTTTAATTGGAAATGAGACTAAACAAGAAATCCTTATGCACTACCTTCATACTATTTGGTGCTCTCTAGCCCTCTTTAACATTTCCATAGAACTATCTTTTCTCCAGGGTAAAGAACTCTGGTTTGCCTAATTACTATTCCCATTGTAACATCACAATTTAGATCCTTTTTACCTTTCTTTGAATTTTTTTTCCAGCTTAATTATAGCATTTTTAAGAGGAAGGGATAACAATAGTTATGAACCAAACTCATGCTCTTATTGGAACCAAAGACCTTTTTCCCAAGTAAAGATGGGCAGCTCAAAACCCAACATGGCTGGGGAGAGTTTGGGATGTTTTTATGTACATAACAATACATTTTAGATAACAGTTTAGATATTCAGTTTCATTTGCCATCTCAACCTTCAATCACTGTCTCAAAGTCTTCTTATAAAGATAATCAGAGATGGTCTGTGAATGCAACATTGCTAGTCACCTTGAAATAAGAAAACTTTTTTGTGTGATAACTTACAAATTCCAAAAATTAGTAAGTAAAACACAGTTTTCCTTGTGGGATTTCCACATCAGTGGACTCTGACTTTGCTGATTAATCAACTTGTTCTAAAGTAATCCCATACTCACATTTCACCCTGTGACTGGTTCTGTAGGGCTTCACTCCAATGTCAAAGCTTTTGACATATTGCCCAAAACACTGTCACTTATCTACATGCACACACCTTCATATCCCTTCCTCTCCTTCTTCCTTCATTTAAGGCTACAAAAAATTCCATAAGCACTTTTATTCCCTTAATTTCAATTCACACTCAAGAATTTGGTTTTGTCTGCTTTCTTCCTTTCATATACACTCTACATTCCCATTCTCTTTCATAATACTGTCTTCCATAAAAGTTCCATTTGTCTATTTATATTCCTGCATGTTAAATACTTCACAAACTTTTCTTTTAAAACAGCTATGTTTTGCCTTTTACACTTGTTTTACAATCTTAAAGGATAAGACATTTAAGCCTTTAACCAAGTCTCTTCCCTTATATTGTTTTTACCATGTTATTATAATGTTAATACAGTGAACTGGAATGGAACAGGCACTACCAGATTTATCTCTCACCTGTTGTAGTTAGAATTGTGTCTCCTTACTCCAGAAATGGATAGAGTGACCCAGATAACTGTCTAGCTGGGCTAGTTGAGTTTGGACGCCAAATTGAAAAAAAATTGTGGTTTAATAATCAAACCCTTTGACAGCTTGTAATTCCATTTGAAGTACAACTACATTCAAAAGATTGGAATCACCTGAGCAAATGCAAATGTCTAAAATGTAGATAACTGAACTAGTTTTCTAGACTCTATAGTCACAACAGAGTAATAAGCACTTTCGTGGTATGATTCATCTGACCTTTTATAAATGTATGAGATCAACTGAACCCTGCAGGCACTTGATTCTCTGCTAGGAGTACAAAAGACTAAAAGACTTTCCAGATGAAGCTACCTCTGATGTCCCTTAAGCAGCTACAAGGGTAATCCCCACAATGAATAGCCCAGAAGATGCCTGCAATAAAAAGGCCTTAAGTTGACAGTATGAATACCACACAAAACATTTCAGCTTGATTGTCACAGACATCTGAACACTTGTTTGAAAGGCCTTTTAATAGCAACCAAAGTTTTTATTAGTCTAAATTGAAGGTGCTAGTCCTTCAAATACTATGATTCTTTCTTTATCAGCAGAGAATTTTTTAGTAATTAGGTTCCAGAGAACTTGAAAGAAGAAAACTCTTGTAACACGTAGCATTTTGCATCTTAAAATGAATGCCAACAGCACTCTCTAAAGCTTAAAAGGTACCTTTAGTGCATACTCTTACACTGTTTAGACCATCTCATTGAATTCTTCTCTTCTTTATAATTAATGGCATTTATCCGGTCTTTGTTAACATTAATATAATAAGACATAAATGTAATAACAATAATTAATTTGATTTTTCAAAATATCAGTGCTGACTGAATTCTGCAGAACGCTGCATATTACAAGCGTTTGTGCCTTTAACACCAGGTCACGAGCAGAGCAGCATGATATGTTGCCACCTGGTGTAGAGGTGATGTAAAAACCCTTGGTGACTCCTGCGTGAGCAAAGGCTGCGTCACTGCAGAGGCACATCTCTGCGTGGCCCATCCCGGCAATGCCGTCAGCTACCTTGCCTGCTGACTCACGTCTCGGGAAGAAATCTGTTCGGAGGAGGGTGTCCTTCAGCCCGCGATGAAGCGGAGCAGGCAAGCACAGGGACTGCAGACCTTGCTGGAGAACAGGGAGAGAAGAAGTGATCGCTGCAGGCAATGGAGCTGAGAGCATTCAAAAAGAATGCAAATATGTATGTTTACAGCTGTCAACAGCCAACATGTTGATCCTGCCATAAGATGCTGAAGAGATGCTAAAACATTTTGACTGCTATACAATATCTCAAGTAAAGGGGCAGCTCTTGGAAGAAGGCTGTCTGCTGCATATTAACTATTTCAAAATCTTCCTGCATTTCATTTGCCAAAAGGGTCTGTGTTTTATGATGGAAATACCATCCAAATAACCTACTTAGTATTCCCTTGTGCAAAGAAACTCTTAAAAGTGGTAAAAGCAAGAACAGTGTGCAGATTTCTCAAAGATAGCAATAAACATCACAATTGTTATTTATAAAGACTGCATTTTCCTTAGGAACAGGTCTTTAATACAATCAAGCTTGTATTAATCAATATTTATTTTCAACAAGAACAGTTTAATTGTTGCCAACTCCTACAAGAAATATAGTTCCACCTTTCTGTAAAATCCTGTATGCTGCTGCAAGGAACAATTACAAGCCCAGCATTCATTCTTTAGATATTTTCAGTAACATATTTCAGTGGGAATGCTAGTCTTGGAAGAAGCTGATGCTTTGCCTTTTACAGTCATTCAATACTCTAGAGCACAGTGGTGTTCTGTTGCCCCTGCAGCTGAATATGTCATCACAAATACGTTGTACATGTGCACCCTGTCACTGAAAGATCTCTAGGGATGTTGGTCTTTTAAGATCTTATGAGAAGAGACTTCACCTGTTCTCTACAGTTTGAAAGTGGGAAAAACACAAAAATATTCCCAGTGCTTTTTGGCAAAACTACTGACATCTGTTTTGGTATCACACTAGAAAAAAGATAGAAGCTTGAAAAACAGGTGAATGTATGGTTACCTAAGGTACTGTAAGAGAAGCATTTTTTTATGTAACTGAAAATCTTTATCTAGTATGTCAATGAGTAATTATAGCAGAAAAACCAACCTTGCTATTTAAGAAAAATCTCTTCATAGAAAATTCTGTCATGATTGGTTGCCACTGATGGGGAAAAGACTGACAACCGACTGATTTCAAAACACTTACTTGAGCGAAAAACATTCAAAGGCCCAGGGAGAAACTTTTAAATATATATAAACATGCTCACTGGGCCTTTTGTATTTATAGGCTCTTCAACATTGTCTTGTGTCTGTCAAGATACAAGCTGATACACCTGTTAAATATATACATATATATAATATGTATATATATTTTCAGATAACAGCAAATACTAACCTCCAGACTATTTTCAATCTCTAAATATTGATTACAAGTCCCTTGGATATTTTTCTGAAAAATAATATAAACTTGATATATGCACTAACCATTATATAAGAGCATAGTCAGAAGAGTATTTTTACAAGGGAAAAAGAGGATGATAGAAGATAGACCCCTTTAACGCTGAGGTGTTCAAAATTTACAAGGTAAGTTTGTTTCTACCATCAGCATTATCACAAGAAAAAATGCCAGTAATTTCCAAAATATCAGGAACTGCACAGCCACATTGCTTGTGTTCACTACAGTTGCACATTATTTTTTGTATAAAATAAGGATTTCAATTGTGTATGAAAAGGCAGTATTTTGAAAAACATTTCTTAATGCAGTCAGAACAAAAAATTCATTGTGAGGCTTGAAATGAGTGATCTGTCAATCAGATATTTAATATTTCATTTCCTGGACCACCCAACTAGAATAGTCCCGCTGCACACGGCAGTGGCCATAATGTGACAGTCCTTTGAATGTAAAGCCCCAAAAGATGGAGTTTAGTGCCTTCTCCCTGGCTCTCTGCCTCCAGACACTCAACAGCTCCCTTTGAGACACCTGGAGTCATGGAGCAGAAGAGAGATGGTGAGACCACATTGTACAAGGCACAGATCTACCTAGAAGCCAGGGCTGCATCTAGCACTCCACATGAGAGGAGGCAGATCTTATGTTCACACAGCACTCAAATAGATAATCTGGTAGAGTCACATAATAACCACCCCAGTCTCCACTCTTAAGTTATAACAAAATATCTGGCCTTCCGTCATCATATAATCATGACGGATGCAGGGGCGAAATAGAAAACACTGGAAATGTTTTTCAGCAACTTACAGAACTACAGAAAACACTAAAAATTCATTATTGTTTCATGTAAACTGGATGATATTTATTTTAAACTTTGAATTCGTCAAAAACAGTTTCAAAGAAAGAAAATGTGACTTTTTGACTTTAGATGTGTTAGTGCCATTAATCAGTTCAACCTCCTGCCTCTCTTCTACCTGTTTCCTTCAAAAGCTCAGAACAGCACCTGCTTCAAAACTAATTCATAGTCTGCACAGACAACCATACTTCTCCTGATTTCAATCACTGCCGCAGAATTTGCTTGGCTAGAGCAGCAGATGAACATAGATGGTCATAAGAGCATAGAAAAATCTCCTTCCGTGAAAATAATTGCACAGTAGAATCCAACATGAAAGATGGAAGGTATTTTTTAAATACAATTCAGAATCAGAAAGTTTCAACAGAAGTTTTCATCAGATACACCATAAAATCCCCAGTGTGGGAATAGGGTAATTATTGTCATTTCATTGGTCTCTAACTATGTACAATTATCCCTTTATACTAGTAATCAGCTTGATACCATTTGATCTCCTTTGCTTTTCATCCATCTAATTATGAAGTAGCAGTAGATGTTTGCATCACAAAAACTGGTTTGAGTACCCATTGCAAACTCCTTCAATTTTCAAATACCTGCATTTTCCCAAAGATGTAAGACTAAAAGCTAAACACATATTTAAACTCTATGTTTTAAGTGCCAATGGTAGTCATGTATTTTAAAACTATTTTATGAAGAAAGATTCATCATATTTTTTAAGCAGCAGCATGAAAAACAAATTAACATGAAAAGCAGGATAGAAGCATGTATCATCTCTCCATTTTGATAAATAAACTTAAATTATTTGGTCTGAGACAAGAAACCTGCTCTTTTTCACTAGCATGTACCAGACAAACATTGCAGTTCTGCTCTCTTGTAACCTTATGTGAAACACACCCAAAAAAAAAAAGTATATTTGGAGGCTGCTTTAGTAGTTAGAAGGCTTAGAAGGGCTTATCTGGACTTTCTATGATTTAAGTTGGTTTTTGAAAGATATTCTCTTTCACTCTTAGCTGATAGCAGCCTCTTAAACACCAGGTATGTGTAGAGGGGGTCCTGTGACCAGAAATCTTGCCATGTTTTATGGCTACAAACGCCACTGTGCCTCCTGCCCTTTGCTGTGAAGGCCAACTTAGTCCATTCACAAACAGTATTATGTCTCATTAAGCTTATTTTAGAGTTGAGGGATGATCCAATCCTACAAATTTGTTACTGTTAGGATACAGGAACAACTCTACTCCCCTTTGTCCAGAAATACTTTGGTTTTCTGCTTTATTGCAATATCCTCCCTCAGCTACAACCTTTTGGAAAAGCCAGCTGTGGCAAGGAAAAATAAGCTGTGTTTTGCTTTGCTGTGGGCATTGGTCACCAATATGTGATTACAGCTGAATGTCAGGTTCAGTTCAGCACTTAAAAAAGGGAATGGAACAAGGTCTGAAGCCAGTGCTCCTGCAGATCCTACCAAATGCAGCTCCCTTTTACCCCAAACTTAAATGGAACTGAAGATCCTATCATAGATATTTGCAACCAAATTGATTAAAAAATACATGTATTTCTGAAGCCACACATTCCTTCATGCTTATTAAAATCCATCTGCAAATGCAGCCCTTCCATTATGCTTTTCTGGAAATGAACACCAACCAATGTTGTTGCAGGCCTTAATGAAACACAATTAGTGTTTCTAACTGTGCACAGTTGACCTGACTCCTCAGGTTGGAATTTTTGCTCATCAGATCATGATGACCTTAGCAGATGCTGCAGCTAAAAACAACCCTCCATTGCCATTTTCTGAGAGAACTTCAACAATTGTTGAAGTAGGCTTCTACTATGTGAAAAGGCTCATTCAAGGAGGACTTAAATGCCTCTAAGAGAGGTGAAATTTTCTGGCGGTTTCCTTACTTGCTCAGCTACGTCACAGGAGCAAAAGATTCTAGAATGCGGTATATGTATTGCTGTGAACATTTATAAGGGGCAAATAATGAGTTACAGTTGTGTGCCTATCTGCATATTTTATGCCCAAATTATCTTTCTCATGTTGTCAGACAAAATGTTGGTGCTATATAAGGTATGATCTCATATTATAGAGCTCGACCAGAAAGCTTGTGGCACTAGCATGCCCAGTGCCATGCTGCAGCCAGAGCTCAGAGCTGTAATTTTGAAATAATTTTGCACCATTTTCAGTGTCACAGCTTCCATTACAGAAAGATCAATCACAATGGTATCGTAAGAAGGCTGGAAAACGGAAGGACTCCCTACTCCTTGATGCCCAATGACAGAATCTTTAAAACCCGCTGCTGTATTTCTTTCTATTACAGCCCTGAGGTGGCAGCAAGGAGAGTTATTTGCCTCAGGCGGTGTGTGCGACACTAAGTCCCTGCCACGGGGCTGGCCCGATTTAGCTCCCGAATCCATCCTGCCTGTCTGCCTACTCAAAGCTTTACGGGAAGCCCGACCTGGAGAGAAATGCTAGGAATTACAAGCCAAGACCTCTTTCTGCAACATTACTGCACAAATTATTTAAAACCCCTGCTCCGGGACGGTTTATAGCTTCATTATTAGCATAGATGAAAGAATGAAGGAGTTCCACATGAGTGAAGGAGTTCCACAAAGGAATTCTCTCCAATTTATTCATTTATTTATTTATTTATTTATTAAAATAAATCTTCATTCTTCACAGGAATGCCCGTCAGCAGTTGCTGACAGACAGATTCAAGCTTCCCCCCACCAAAGCCTTTAATCTGGCACGGTTCCCTCCACGGCAGCGCCAGGGCCACCACGCAAGCCTCTGGCGGCTGGCGCGGGTCGCGGGCCGGGAATGCGGAGCCCGGGCCGCGAATGCAGGCCCACACCACGGGCGCCCGACACGCCCCCATCCCCGCCCCTCGGCACCACGGGGCGGGACCGCCCCGCGCGCCCCCGCGCCAGCCCCGCCAATCAGCGCGAGTCACGAGCTGCTGCCGGGCGGGGCGGGGCCGGCGGCGTGCGCGCCCCCAGCCTGGCGACTCGATTGGCTGTTTCGCCGCCAAGCTGCCCAATCAGAGGGTGCTTTGCAAAGGCACCCTGAGCCTATCGCAGAGGTGGTTCCTCTTCCGCTCCGGCAGTTTGAAACCGTCGGTGCCGGCGGGCGGCGCCGCCGGGGCCTGCAGGTGAGCGGTGGGGGGTGGCTGGGGGCCGCGCCGTCCTTCCCACAGCACCCCTGCGCCTGGCCGGGGACCGCATTGCCGCCCGCAGCCCCACCCTGAGTTTCCTGAGGGTGCCAGTGGGTACTCCCTGCCCACAGGTTGGGCTGGTCGCCTCAAAAGCTCTGTATAAGAAAAGAAAAGGAGAATTTCCTGCTCATAATCTATCGTATTCCCAGCTGCCTGACCCCTGTGCCTCCCTGGTTTCTGTGGGACACTCAGCGGATTGTCTTTGTTGTCCCTGGCTGCCATGACAGCCGTGGTCTCAACGGTGTCGGTGCTGACGGCGTCGGGGGCAGCTGCGGAGCTGCTGCTGTGAGAGTAAAAAGTGTGAGCAGCGCTGCTTTGCAAGGGGGCACAGCTAAAGGGAAGGAATATGTCCTGTCTCTGCTGGCAGGCAGTGTAGTTCTATCACTGGCAGTGTCACCCAGGGTTCAATAATGGGCCCAGAACTTGTTCATCCATGACTTGGATGAGGGGGCAGATGTCTGCTCAGCAGATTGACTGAGAACACGGAGCTGGGAGGAATGGCCAACACCCCGGGGTGCTGTGCAGCCCTTCAGAAGGACCTCAGCAGGGTGGAGAGATGGGCGGAGAAGAACCATCTGATATTCAGCAAAGGCAAATGCAGGGTCCTGCATCTGGGGAGGAACAACCCCAGGTACCTGGGGCTGACCTGCTGGGGTGCAGCTCTTCAGAGAAGGACCTGGGGGTTCTGGTGGACAACAAGCTGTTCATGAGCCAGCAGCGTGTCCTGGTGGCCAAGAAGGACAATGGGATCCTGGGGGACATTAGGAAGAGCATTGCCAGCAGGTCATGAAAGGTGATCCTTCCCCTGTACTCATCCTTGGTGAGGCCGCCAGCTGTGTCCACTTCTGGGTTCCTCAGGACAAGACATGGAACTCCTAGAATGGGTAGCAGAGGCTACAAAGATGATGAGGGGACTAGAGTATCTCTCCTAAGAGGAAAGGCAGGGGGAGCTGGGCCTGTTCAGCCTCAAGAAGAGACAACTGAGAGGAGACCTCATCAATGTCTATAATTATCTAAAGGGAGGGTGCCAAGGTAATGGAGCTGAGCTCTTCCTAGTGGTTTCAAGCAATAGGACAAGAGGTAATGAGGAGAAACTGATACACAGGAAGTTCCACCTGAACATGAGGGGGAACTTCTGTATTGTGCAGGTGGCCATGCACTGGAACAGAGTACTCAGATTGTGGAATCTCCCTCACTGGAGATATTCAAGAATCACCGGGATGCAATCCTGTACCATGTTCTCTAGGATGATCTTGCTTAAGCAGGAAGTTGGACTAGATGACCCACTGTGGTCTGTTCCGACCTTACCCTCTACATGATTATCTTTCCTAGGTGTTGAATACTCTTATCTGAATGAAGCACTAAATTATTTGGAAAAGCATCACCCTTAGTTAAAAACAAAGCTAAACCCACAAAAACCTGAGTTTAGCTTAATTCATTCAAAATTAAGGAGGAGAACGAGGTTGGTGAGTCAGATCAAGGTCTTTCTAGTTGCATCCTGTTTCTTAAAAGTAGCAGTGTTACTATTGTAACTATTGCAGTTGTATGCTTATGGTTTGGAAGAAACTGCTGTTAGCAGGAATCTTTCTCTAATGAAGTCAGACATATATTTTGACAGATGCTTGGGTAAGTTTAGAACTTGGTAAGCTTGAAGATGTTCTTCTCACTTGTCTTACACCATATAATGATTTGCAGCTTAGCAAATTAGCCTGTTGACCCAGAGGTGGTGTCCTAATATCCCTTGATTTCTCTTTTAGAAACTTATCCGGTATTTTGTGGTACTTAGTGCTTGTTCACTGAGATCAAAGCTGATAAGTTATTCTTAGGCTGGCTTGGCTGCACAGAGATCTTCTTCTGAAGCTAAGGCAAAAAAGGAAAGCATATGCCCAGTAGAAGCAAAGTCAGATTACAAAGTCAAAGAGATACAGAGATTCAGCTCTCCACAGTAGACAGGAAATTCATGTAGCCAGAGCTCAGTTAGACTTGGAGCTGTCCAGTACTGTGGGGGACAGAAAAAGTAGTTTCTAAAAATATGTCAGTAATGAAAGGCAGTCCAGAAATAACACGAGCCTGTTACATGATGAGAATGGTCACCTCACGAACAGGACTAGACAAGGCAGAGATGAGTTCTTTGCTTCATTGCAACATTGACACCGTTGTTGATCACAGCCAGCATGAGTTCATGAGAAGAAGGTCCTGCCTGAGAAACTTAATTCCTTTTAATGACAAGGTGACCCTCCTCCTTGACCAAAGGAAGCCAGTTAATGTGATCTTTTTGGATTTCAGTAGAGCTTTTGGTACTGTCTCACAGTATCCTTCTGGACAAAGTATCCGGCACACAGCTGGATAAATGCATCATGTGATGGGTGAGCAACTGGCTCACAGGTTGGGCACAGAAGTTTACAGTGACTGGGGTGACATCAGACTGGGGACCTGTCCCTGGGGGGTTCCACAGGGCTCCATCTTAGGCCTGATGCTTTTCAACATCTGCTTAATTGACTTGGGTGGAGGAATTGAAGGCATGCTAAGTTTGTTGACAATACTGAATTGGGTAGGGCATTTGATTTCCTCAAAGGCAGAAAAGCCACCTGGGACAGGACTGGATATATAAACAAACTGGAAAATGAGAGGCTGGAGAACAGCCCCACTGAAGTGGTCTGGTGGGTCCTGGTGGATGGCAAGTTGAACACAAGTCAGCAGTGTTCTGGCAACCAGGAGGGCCACCTGTGTCCTGGGGACATCAGGCACAGCATCAGCCAGGAAAGGGAGGGCCTCACTTTGAGTGCTGAGTGCAGTTCTGGGTGCCACAGTATAAGAGAGACATTCTGCTATTTGAAAGCATCCAAAGGAGAGCAATGAAGATGGTGAAGGGTCTTAGGGGGAAGCTGTATGAGGACTGACTGAGATCACTAGTTTATCACTTGTGATGAAGGAACCTTTTGAGTTTTAGAAGACCAAAGAGAAGTTTCAGTGATAAGTAGAGAACTAGATCCACTAGATTGCATGTCAGGGGCATGATCTTAGAGAACTGAAAATAAGAAGTCAGGACAGTGTTCTTAGGTTATTGAACAAACTTTTCAATAAAAACCTCTATTTTCTACTTCCTCGGACTTGTCTGCATTCACATGGGACTCCATGTGCCATCCTGTTTCTCAGAAAAATCAGTAGTTTTGTTCTTTCGAAGTGTACTGAAAAGGGAAGATATGACAGTATTTTTAACTTCTGGCTGCAAATACACATACAGTTCCTGTACGTGCTAGATAGTTGGTGCTTCGTGTTCTTTGCTAATGCACACACATCTTTGAACAGATCCAGAGTAGATTTTAGAGTAACCAGGATCCACAATTTGAGAAACTATGTAGGAAAGCATATGAAGTTGACTTTTTAGGATTACAGAAGTATCTTTTGGTATTGAAAGAATTTATCAGCTAAAAGAAGGTTGAGTGCTAGTATAGTGCTATTTCATTATGTAGAGAGGCTAAAACCAAGGGGATTTATAAGGAATAATTCATGTGATTGAGGAAAGAAGAAAATTATCAGACCAGGAGGCAACAAAAAAGGCGGAGCTGAGGAAGGTAGTATTTCTTCTGTCATCATAGACACAGATATACAGGAATAAAAAGTACAAAGTAAACCTTCATTAGACTCCATTTTTTGTATTTAAAAAATGTGGTTGGTATATAAGGGCCCAGCAGGAAGTAGGAGGGCCCATCAGGAAGTAGGAAGATGGTAATCATGTCTTTTGAACCTTGAGCCGTGGGAAATCTCAGCAATTGAAATTGTCTTTATACTGTTTTTTAACATTTTTAATCATTGGCACAGAAATGAGCTTGCCATTCTGAAAGGTATAAAATTATCCATGGCAGAGAGAGCTTTTGTGATGCAGGAAAAATCAGTGTTTAGAATATATGTTTATATATATTATGAATATATGTTTATGTACTGAAACTGAAAAACAAAGTTCAGCTTCTACTGTTTTATAGACTGTGCAGAATGTCATCTGATGAGGAGAAAAGCACAAGTCCAGTTTTGCCAAATGACTTTGTTCAGGACAGTCCTGTTTCTTCAGATCCTCAGGTAGGACAAAGGCAATATAATTTGATTTACTGTCATGGCATTTTATTTGGCAATGGATAACTATGAGGAAATCTAACTAAATGTGCATCTATTTTATATATACAGGAAAATAGTAAAAATGTTAGTGAAAAAAAGCAAAGACCACAAAAAAACTGATGCTAAAATACATTCAGTTAGAGTCCCCTTTTGTGCATTTCACAAGGAATTTTTGTAAAAATTCTTATCTAAACTTTAGAGTTTGATCAGTTACAAGTAAAATAGTTTTCTTACCTTTTTTTTCCTAGTGTTGTTCTTTGTTTGTGCTAAGTCTTATCAAGAAGCCAGAATTTGACACAGTAAGATAGAAACCCATTATTTTTCAGACATGAAACGTAACTATATTTTAGGCTTTCCCCATAATGTAGTAAAAACTGAATTTTTTTAAAATGGATTTATTTCCCTTAGAGTAGTGATATGGCTAAGTTAATCACAGAAAGGAAATTATTGCTTTTTTTTTTTTTTTACTTTCTGCATCAAATACATCAGGACGTGCTGTAACTATAATACTAGGAGGTTTCCTTTTCTGTGCTCATCATTCTCTCAAGAGGATGCAGTGATCCTGGATAAAGTCTTTGTACCATTCTTTTAAAAGCAGTAGATGTTCATAATTTAATAATTGGTTATTCTGGTTTGAGTAGTATACTGTGTGGTTTTTTTCCTGTGGTAGGATACAGTCCAAATTAAGATAGTTTTGACAATAATATGTTTTGCTAGTTGCCTTGTAGAAATGCATCTCCACATTTGTAACCTGGTGAAATGGGCATATACAGCTGCAGAACTGTTTAATTAAGGGGTTTTCTTTTTTCTTTTTTTACCGTTTGGATTGATTTGTAACTTTTAAATGACATTTTAGAGGCAATTAATTTCTGCAGCTCATATACTTCTCTATTTGTGCTTATCTCATGGACAAGTTTTCATAATCTTTTTTTAGGAATAGTAATGTATCTGTGTTTCCAATGCTTTTGATAGTCAGAGAACAAGATAAAAGCATCATGCTGCAAATTTTGAAGGACCAGAATTTTCTGTTATGACCAGGTTGATTATCAAGGAGGCTCTAAGACTGCCTTGTAGAGAATGAAAAAAAAATACTAATGAGCAACTGGTTTGTGAATGAGAATGTGTCTAGAGAAGAATAGTCCCAGTTGGAAGTGACCTTCATCAATCATTGGCCAAACTGCCTGACCATTCTGTGGCTGACCAAAAGTTAAAGCATCTTATTAGAAGGCATTATGCAAATGTCTCTTAAACAGGCTCGTGACATCAAACACTCTTCCTAGGGAAGTCCATTCCAGTGTTTGCCCTCTTGGTAAAGAAATGCTTTGTAGTGTCAAATCTGACACAATCTCCCCGACACAATTTTGAACCATTCCCACTCATTCCATCACTGGATCCCAGGGAGAAGAGATGGACACCTCTCACTTCCCCTCCTCAGGAGGCTGTACAGAGCAAGGAGGCCCCTCAGCCTCCTTTTCTCCAAACTAGACAAGCCCAAAGCTACCCTGGCAGGAGTTTTTTACTGTTGAAAAAGACCTCTGAGGTGACAGGTGATCAATAGGAATGTTGACAGGGAAGTACTCTACTGTGTTTACATAATTTTGGAAGGTATTTTGTTCAGTTGGGCCTTTTTGGTAATGTGTTGCTTTTAAATAGAGACCAGATTATTACTTTTTTCTTACAAAGAGATCCACTGGCTCTTAGAGAATTTCCATTACTTATAATTGTATAATATAGTATTGTATATAATTGTAATATAATATTACAAAACTTTATCCATTCAATCTGTTCTTGCCATATTGTATAGGTTATATGTATAGGTATAATCAAGGTTATCTTAATTACAATCCTTTGCAGTATCTGTAGATTTTTGTTTTAAAATTAGAAAAAAATGATCAAAAAATGTCTGATTTTTTTTGTACCATTTGTTCACTGCATCATTACATTTTTTTTCCTACAAAACCAAGGCACTTAATAGTCAAAACTCCACTGACCTTCAGGTCACAGAACTATATTCCTCTAGTTTTATACATGAACAGAATTGTTAGTCATTGACAAAACAGCTTGGAAGTTTTGTTTAAAGCAGAACCAAGATAGTAAAGCAAAGATATGTTGTTAATTTTATTTTATTTTGGTTTGTACTGGTCAGTATTGCATTCCAGTTGCAGCATATTTGTTATGGAATATTGAAGACTGAGGTGATACACTTAAATCACTCAGTGTTTCCATACATATTCTCACAGCTGTCTCCAGGATTATTTTTTCCGTGTCTACATTTCTGATTACAATTGGGATACTGTGCTTTCTTTAGTATTTGCCTTTCAACTTCATTTCAACAGAGTTGTAATATTGCAATTTATAAACATTTATTTCCAGATTTGTCACTGGATGCTGTCTGTTGACACTTACTGTTGGCGCATAAGCGTGCGTATTCCTGTACAGAGGGGATTCTTTGAGTTTTAATAAAGGAGTTAGAACTTGAAAGAAATTTCCTGCCATAACTTGCTATGTGTATTTTGAATGCTAGGCATGTCTATAGTAGGACAGATTGTGTGATAATGAATAAATTTGATGACTCATTGTGGGACACCCACTTGGATCTGACATCTAACCTACTAGGTCCTTCGAATTGACTAAGATAATCATGGAAGCACTTGGATCAACTCTGTCTGAGAACTAACTTGTTTGTGGAGAGGAATTAGTTTTAAGTTGCTGTTTGGTTAAATGATCTCTTAGAAGAAGACAGAGGCGTGATCTAACATCTTCTGCAGAATCATTTAATTTATATTAGTTAAGGCTAATACTGGCTTTTACTCAGCTGAGATTTTGCTGCAGGGAGTTTTGTATGGTCTCTGATTGAGTAACAGATCTGAAAAACAGAACCTGTTTTCTTCTTTTGGTATCTTATAACATCTAAACTATATACATTTAGAAAGATATCGCTGTGGAAAAATGGATAACTTGTTGATCTGCAGCTAACTACCTTTTACATGGAATGTGACACACTTATTTATCCAAAAGATACATCACATATTTGTAATTCTATAGCTTTGTATACATTTATTTAGTTTTTTACTATGAACATGATTAGAAGATGGGAAATGGACATTTATATGGAAACTAGAATTCAAATAAAATGTACCAAACCTAGCTTCTTAAATTCTCAAATTAGTTGAAACACACAAAAATATAGAAGTTACACAGAGAGTTTTGAAGTAGTATCCTTTTCCGTTGTTAGATGCAAAAATATACTGCATGTAATTGGTACCTTTCATTGCTTGTTTTCACTCTAACTTTCCCCAGGTTAAAGAGGAAATTAATTTTTGAATTCACATTTGCTTTCTGAGGTTTCATTAGGATACTGAACAGAACTGATGTGAACAGAACAGAACTAATGTGATAATACTAAGTGAAGAAAAAATAACCGCTAGTGACCCGGTTTAGTGTTTTCCAATGAACATTGTTTTCCAAATCTTTAATTAGTAGATTTGATTTGGTTTTAGTATGTAACTGGTACTGGAACTTGTTTAATTAATTACTAGATTGTAGTAAATATACAGATTGTTTACAGACTCACAATGAATACTAAATACCTTCATCCTGAAAATCTGTTTCATTAGGAGGTTTTTAAAAAATATTAATAGGCTTACTTTGGTGCATAGCATAATGCCACATACCAGTTAGATGGGTTTATAGATTCTTAACATGAAAGTATCTTTCTAACTTATATATACATATTCCATATGCCTGTATAATTTCAAAAATAAATAATATAAGGTGAGAATAATTATATCCACTTTAAACAAAACTGTGTATAATCAAATCTCTTTTGATGATTGGCTTTGCAACTTCCCTCAAAGAAACTGTAATGTTACAGAGTGTGAAGTGTGACTGTGTTCAGTAGAATCTTTGTCATGGCTATAAAAACACATATTTTTCTTTGCAGCACTAGTAGTAGTAATTATGAATAATAATGGTCAATTAATAACTTACA
Organism: Pseudopodoces humilis; assembly: GCF_049639895.1. NCBI lineage: Eukaryota > Metazoa > Chordata > Aves > Passeriformes > Paridae > Pseudopodoces > Pseudopodoces humilis. The sequence continues at coordinate 53,286,782 of NC_142203.1, read as the reverse complement.
TGATCTGGGGCTGGAGTTTTTTTCCAGTTCTTGTTTTAGATGCCAATTACAGTATTCAATGCTGGCATTTGGCAGAGTCTTTCTGTGCAACAATTGCAGTGCATATAGTTGTAATCAGAAGGAATGTGAACATTAAACAGGAGAAAGTTCAATTATTATAGTCATTGTAGGAAAACTGCTCACTTTTGCAACTTTAAGGGAAATCCACTTAGTTTTCACCATAATAGTAAAAAGAAGCCTCTCAAAATCATAGAAAATAATTTGCACTTCTTCTTACATATGCCTATTTTTAAAAAATGTAATTGTAGTTTTGTAATTCTTTGTCACCACTTTGCAACAGGATGAATATGAAGAGCTGTTTCGTTATACTGTAGTGACTCCGAAGTTTGAACAGTGTGTCTCGAAGTTACCAGAGCCTGCATCAGAACAGAGACTGCCTGACAGAGTTTCAAGGGTGACAGATGATGCCGATCACCATAAGACTCCAGGTACTATGACCAAGGCTATGTGTTGAGCTTACAAGAGCAATGATACAACTTTTGTGACTTACATTTTTTAATAGCTTCAGTTTGAAAAATATATGTACCACATTTGTAGTACATTTGCATTTTGCACAACAAGAAATTTAGGAAGGCATATTCCCTGAAGGGTTCTCTCTTTGGCATCACTTTCAGATGACAGCGTTGATGTGCCGACACTTCTTCATATTTTGTGATGCATATGTTTAAAGATTGTTGATGTAATAACAGAAAAAGGGATACCCTTTCTTACAGTATACTTTATTGAAATTTGATGGGTAACAGCTGGTTTTGCTCAAGCTTGTACTGCTATGATAGAGAAATGCATATTGAAACAACGATTATTTGGAAAGAGGGATTACCTTAAAAGGGCTTTGTGTATTGGCTGATCATGACACTACATGAATGTCATTCTTGCTCTTTCAGTTCAATCCTTTTATTCTATATTATTTTATTGCTAGGTAGTTAGGACTCTAAACTTAATGTCTTGCGATGCATTAGTTACATGGATATTTTTGACTGGGTTTTTTGCTTCTGTCACTACCATTTAGACTGAGAATTTTGCTTTGATTGAGAATTTTGCTTTGCTGTTAATTTTGCTTCAGAAGAAATAGTAAACAATCACACCTGCATTATTTCTTTTCTAGGAAGTTAGGCAAAATCAGAAAAAAAATACTTTAAACTAACTTATATTCTTTATCATTCTATTTGATTATAAAAGTATTTAGCTATCTTTCTGTCTTCTCTTTTATAATCTTTGTGGATGGCTTTATGTCTACTATTTGGAGGAGCAAGTGACATATTTATATCTTCCAACTTGGAAGTTTAGTCAGTAATATCTCTAAGTTTTTAGATTCTGAAGCAACTGCTAGACAATCTGTATGGAAGGATTAAGGCTGCAGGAGATAGCAAATGGTAGGTGATGGCAGCTATGTAATGACCTTTAGCCCTTCTGTCCATCAAATCCTCCTTACCTGCTGCTCTCACCTTGACCTCATGGCACCAGTCCCAGGATACACCAGGCCTTAGGATGGTCTGTGTGTTAGCCAAAATCTGAGCAGGACTTAGATGAGCAGTTATGGCAGGAGCAGAATGTCTGCAGTACACAGATCACAGTGCAGGTCCGCCTCCTATTGCCAATCTCTGTATATGAACGATCATGACACAAGCTGTCCCCTGTTGCTCTGACAGTCTGTGTGGGTTAAAGCCAGCTGTAGTTAGTTTTGCTAGTTGCTTAGTTTTTGCTGGCTCAAGGCATGCTTGTGTGGCTTGCACAGAAATGCATAGAGTTCACAATTAATTAAGGCCACTTGCACAAGCAGTTGATTCACTCAACTAGTTCAGCCTTTTATGAAAAACAGAGGCCACCCAGAGCCCCTTCCTGTGTTGAGATAACTTCAGCTTTCTTTGAAACAACCATGGTCACTCACTGTACTTTTCCCAGAGCTCCATGAGCAGAAGGCTTATCTCCTCTGAACGTTCTTCCATTGTTGATCTGTCGCATCACAAGTCACATTTCAAGTACACTTGTAAAACTCTTGATTTGTAAAGCCCTTAATATAAGCTGCTGGAGCTGTTTCTCAAGCTGAGTTGGTGTTCTTAAAAGAGCAGTAGAAAATTTCAAACCCAGCTATGTGGAACTATATTATGGAGCAGATTCTGATTTGGGTATTGTCCTCAGTGCTCTCTCTGCTTAGAGTTTTGTCTCCCAGTTTGAGTGGAATATTGTTTTATAAAGGAATTTTTGTGATGTGTAATAATGCTTAGTTTAGGGCAAATTAGGGAGGAAAACTCCGAATGGGGATTTCCCCAGGGAAATGCCCCCTCCCCACCAACTGGTCCTGGAAAAGGAAAAAAAAAAAAAATTCCTTGGAGAGAAGTGGAAAAAGCTGTTTATTTAACAGAAATTGAGTAATATTAAATAATAAAACCTCTTGCTGTTCGATGGGATGGCAAATCAAGGAAGAAAAGTCCTTTTCATGTGGTGTAGCTCGGCTCGCTCAGGTTCTTATCAGTCCCTCCGTCGCTGGAAAGTGCCAAGGCCCAGGCCCCGGTGGGCCACAGGCGTGAGCTCCCGGGGTTTGGCTGGGTGTTCAGTCCAGAGCAGGCTTGCACAGATCCAAGAAAATTGTGAAAAAAAAACAAACAAAGGTCTAGGGAACTCCTCTGCCTCAGCTAGCTAAAACTAACTAAAAGCCTGAGAGAAGCTCTGTCCCTCTGTCTGTCCGTGCTGCAGACACCACAGTCCAGGAGCGGGATGTGTGGGAGTGATGTTTTTCCTTAACACAAACTGCGCGCTTCTTCTTCTCCCTCTCTTGCTCTAAAAGCCAGTCTTAAAGGTTCAGAACTTAATATATAACATAAACCAGACGATTGGGGATACCAGTATCATAAAGTCACCCCAGGACAGCTGCTCATGAGAAAGAATATCAGAATCAAAGCACTAGACTCTTGTGGCTTTCTGGTACATGACTGTATACTCTATTGTCTATCATATTTGTCTGAAGAGAAAGTTGTAGCCAGCCACCCAATCTCCTGTCTCTCTTTAACTCTTTCAGATGGATTATGCTATTTTTTAGATTGTTTTGGGGGTGTATTGGTTTTGCATGGCCAAACTTTGGTAGTGGGGGTGCTACAGGGGTAACTTCTGTAAGAAGCTGTCAGAAGCTTCCTCCATGTTCAACAGTCCCTGGCAGCTCCAAAGGATGGACCTGCTGCTGGCCAAGGCTGAGCCAAGCAGAAATGGTGGTAAGGTCTCTGTGCTAAGAGATTTGAGAAAAAAAAAAAGTTATTGCACGGTTGTAATTGTGACCACATGAAAACAGAGTGAGAACATGCAAGAGGAACAGCTCTGTACACACCAAAGTCAGTGGAGAAGCAGGGGCAGGCAGTGCTCCAGGCACTGGAGCTGGGATTCTCCTGCAGCCCATGGTACAGACCACGGTGAGACAGCGGTGCCCCTGCAGCCCACGGAGATCAGTGGGAGTGCAGGGATCCCCCTGCAGCCCATGGAGGAGACCCACCTGGAGCAGGTGGATGTCTTTGAAGGGGCTGTGACCTCTTGGGAAGTTCACACTGGAGCAGGGACACGCAGACCCACGGAGAGTGGAGCCCACACTGGAGCAGGTTTTCTGGTAGGACTTGTGACACCGTGGGGGACCCACAGTGGAGCTGCCTGTCCTCAGAGGACTGCACCCCATGGAAGAGTGAGCCACACTGCAGCAGTTCACAGAGAGCTGTTGCCCATGGGATGGACTCATGTTGGAGAAGTTCATGGAGAACTGTCTCCCATGGGAGGGACCCCGCATGTTGCAGCAGGGGAAAGAAAGTGAGCAGGAATAACGTGTGAGGAACTGATCATAACCCCCATTCCCTGTCTCTTTGTGCCAGTGGGGGAGGACATAGAGGTGAGAAGGAGGGAGGGATGCAGGAGAGGTATTTTTAAGGTCTTATTTTACTTCTTATCCTGCTCTCATTTTTTTTAGTGAAAAATTCAATTAATATCTCTAATTAGAGCCTGCTTAGCCCATGATGTTATTTCATGAGTGATCTCTCCCAGTCCTTACCTCAACCCATGAACCCTTCATTATATTTTCTCTCCCCTGTCCAGCTACAGAGGTGAGTGGGAGAGCATCTTTGGTGGCTGCCTGGCATCCAGCCACAGTCAATCCACTCCATGGGGCTAAACATGTAGCCTGTCAGGTCTTTGTTTGTTTTTATGGCCACAGAAGTGAGAGGACAAAATCCCATTCCCTTGGTTGCTTCTCTTGAAATATTTGAACAGTGTTATCATTTTAATATGCCTGGTGTTATCAAGTTAGAATCGTCATTTGCAAGCTCTTGTTAATTGTCATGGAACAGGGGAAAGAAATAGTCTTATACTTGATGGTGATCAAAATTTTGCACTGTAGTTCTCATTAAAAGAGTTGTATTGCTTATGGCAAGGAGCCACTCCGATATTTATTATCTTTTCAGAAGGCAGCACCCTGCAAAATACAATTTCTCTGTTATTTTCAAAGTGGAAAAAAAAGTGATTAAAGGCAGTGAAGCAGGTGCTTCTGAACTTCCCAGAGAGCAAAAGAGACAAGAGTAGTATTTGCACAGACTCATCCTGCTTCTGTCAATTACATGCTATAAACAAGTTTCCTTTGCTTTGCTCCTTTATCAAAATACGTGTTTGGTGTTCAAAATATCACTATGTCTTCTCAGTCTGGGAGAGAAATGGGTTATGCTTCCTTGAGACAGAGCTTGAAACAATTTAGTTGTAAAAAGATTATTTCAACTTTTAGAAAAAGATCTGATCAAAATATTGAACTCTTCTATATAATCACTAGTACTGATTGATGGTGATTACGTATTGAAGTAGTGTTGACCACAGTGCTAATGGCCACAGAATACTTTGTTTTTTTAATTATGGTAATAACAAGACTTTGATTGAACCATGAGAAAACTGTTAAATTCAAATTTAATACTCTAATGCTTAAATTCAAGCTTAATACCATACCTCTAATGCTGATCAGGTGGGATTGTTTTTCAAGTTGTTTCTGAAGCACAGTTACTTTTTCTGTTGAACTCCATTCTTTTGGCACTGCTTCCTTGTTCATAGTAAAAATCAGACATTTTGACATTTGGCTGTAATGCTGCTACTTTGTTAAAATAATAAAATCATAAATTATTAGGTTAGTGTTCTATAACTGTAAACCAAAATGAATGAATGTGCTGAGCATGGAGTTAAAACCTGAAAGTTTGCTCTTCTGCAGAGCTTCTCAAGTTTATAATTTATTTTCCCCTCCTCCGTGTGATGGTATTGGAGCCAATAGAGTTTCCAATGCTATGCGATGACTTCTGAAATGAAGTTTTGGTTATGAAGTATTTGGTCTGGACGCTATCATTATGATGGTAGAAGTCTGATTATTGGTAATCTGTATTTGTTGCAGAAAATTTAGGTATACATAGTATCTTCCCTAGCTGCTTTCAGTCAAATAAGAAAAGTAACTGGAATAAAAATACTGTAGTGTTCAATTCAGTTCAATGTCCTAATATTTTTAAACTTCAAAACATAAAACTTAATTTCCTGTTCTTGTTACCTGTTTAGTTGATTAAATTTGAATATTACTAAGACTGAAGCAGTAAATTATTTCTTGCAGAGATGTGCAATGATGACTCATACTCAGAGACTGGAAAAATTCCTTCTCTTCAGGCCTGCAAGTTCTCAGTATATGTCCATTAGACTTCTTAGAAGATTTTAGCAAATTGCTGTACTCAGCTTGGACCACTAATAGCATGTCACGTGTGAGAGCAGTCTCTCAGAGCTTATTTACTTAATAAAGGCAGAAAGAGTCAGATACTAGAGCAACACAGAAAAACCCAACAGTAGTAACAGACATCTGGATAAACAGCTAATTTCATTACCTCCATCTAGAGATTTGTTGCAGTAAATGTGTGTAGAGATTATTTAATAAAGTACATTTCTATACTTCTCATATCCAAATGATTCCAATATCCTTGATACCTTAGTGCACTGCAACTGAATGACATCATATAATTCTATGGAAGGAACAGAAGTGACAGAAGGAGAGCATTAGATACAAGAATTAAATTAATAAGTGTACAACTAGAAAATTATGGCAATGCTGGAAGGCCAAGATGAATTTCATAAGATGATGTAACATGTAACGGATACACTTAGTGGATTCAGTAAAGATACGACACATCCTATGCTAAAAGAGAGAAATGAAAACTGTTTTAGGATAATCTGTTCATAGGGAGAATTAAGGAGAACAGAGTGATGAACTAGTAGTGTGATTCTCAGACTTTGGCAGATGTCAGTCTATTTTAATATTCTGTTTTGATCAATACAGTTTGTTCTGTTGGGTTGTTTTTTGGTTTGGTTTTTGTTTTTTTTTTTTTTTGGAAGGTATCTAAGAAACTGTGCTGTATTGGTTGCATATCTTCATAATCTAACCGAGCGGTAAAAGTTTAAAAATAAAAACAAAACATTGTGCATTTCATGTCACAACAGAAGGAAGGAGTGGCATGCAGGAATGGGGAAAAATGGTGAAGGAGAGAACTGTGAATATTTGACAATGGTAACAGTGCCAGATAATTTTATTGTCAGATGCCAGCCAGATTCTTCATCACAGAAATTAGATGCATTTCAAGTAATATGGATCATCTGTCCGGCATGTCACATATTTTGGAGATTTTTACAAGCAACAAGTATTCAAATTCTGCCACTACCTTAACAATACTTCTGTCATTTTCAAGGGAAACAATGACAAAAATCTAAAGCCTGATTTTAATATACTCCGTGATGGGGAATAATCTCTTTGTGGTCTTTTGCCTCTGTAATAGGGTAGGGCATTTAGTCTATAGAAATGGTGTGTTAGATGGCACTCCTTTAGCTCAAGCTGGTGTTAATTTCATGATGTGTGGTTGTGTATTACTTTGAGAGAAATATCAAAAAGTAGTTGTAACTGCCTCTGCATCACGGTTCTTCCTTATTTCCTTTTGTTTTGGAGCATGAGTGTAGCAGTTTTGTGGCAGGGAGTGTCAGCCATACAGCTCTTCTCATTTCCTTAGAAAAGGCGACCTAACAGTAAAAATAACCGTAAAAGAGTATCAACCATCAGGCTCTGCCTTAAATAAATTAGAAACACACTTTCCTAGTGTCCACTGAAGATCCTGTTTTGTGATAGACAAGCTTATCTCTTCTAGGTTGAACCAAAAAATAGTACCTATCAGACAATATTTGTTTTCAGAAATGAAGACTAAAATGTTGGAGGTTTCATCTTTTTATGAAAAAAGAGGATTTTTTTTAAAGTTGTCGTGTTTGTTCTTATTAGCAGAAATCTGCTAATGCCTCTTCTTTCTAATTTTCTTTTATTCAATTGTCAACTCAAATAACAATTTTTTTCTAAGGAGTAACTAATAATGAAACAATATTTTACTTCCCAAGTTTACTTAAATATTAACTTTATTCTTGGCTTAAATGCATGCAAACTAGCTTTTGGGTAGAGATTAACTTTTATTGCAGTGGTTCCTAGCCACAGCTCCTGAAAGTGAGGATTTATTGTGTAAGGCATTATATAAATTCATGGCAGATACTTCCTTTCTCAAATTGCTTGGACACTAATTAGATGAACAAATTGAAGGATTTAAGAAAAATGGATGTAGGTACATATTAACATGGAAATATATCCACAGACTACTTTGTGAATTCATAAAGGAACACCACAGACCTCAGGTGTTTACAGGCTCATTGAAGAAAAAGGCAAAAGTTAGTAGATTGTTGACCTGAGATGTTAATTGTCAAGAAGCCTTTACTTAGAGATGTTATTTCTGACTGTATTTTTGGTGCTTGGTTAACTTATATTAAAATACAGTATCTTAATATAAGTTAAATACAGTATCTTAAGGGAGCAGCACTTTTTAATTTATTAATGTTACAGTAGGATTGTCAGTTTAAATATATGTGTCCAGGAAGCATGTATTAGAATTGGATTGTTTTTTCTTATGTGGAGAAAGGAGGTTTCTGATGTCATAAATATTTTATTTCCTTTTTACCAAAGCCTGTCTTCTGACTTCCATTCAGAATGTGGACCAGTTAGCCTTTCCAGAGTGTCAGTCCTTATTCTCTTGTTTCATTTTCAGTCTTGACATCAGTGAAACAGGCTGGTATGGAACAACCTGCTTTTTCAGAAGCAACTTCTTTTCAAGGATCCACACATGGTCCAAGAGAAGTCAGCAAAACCATAGTGACCGAATTAACTTTACCAGATGAAAAAGTCACTCAAATAGAAAATATTCTTGATCTCTGGAGTGGAAGTCTTAAGGTATTTATATTGTATGGAATCATTAAAAGCATCCACAGATATCATGCAGATGCAGTGTGATTGCTGGGAGAATGGTGCATTTTGTTGTTTTTGCATATTGCCCATAAGCATATGTAGCATAGAATATCTTGTTTCAAAAACTTTGGAATAACTGTCTCCATTAGGGATGTTCTAATATCATGATTCAATAGTTCACTGTGTCATCTCTTTACAGCCTGTTTAATGAAGGTATCACTGTAAATATGTCTCCTTAATTTTGCTAAGTGTTTTAAGATTAAAATAATAGAGAGGAGGGAATAATTTAAACTCATTGCATTACTGTCATCCTTTCAACTTTTCAGACAAATATTCTGACTGAACTGAAAAACTGGAAACTTGATTTGATTCAACAGCACAAGCTTCAAATGAGACAAGAGAAAGAGAAATATGCCGCACATTTGAAACAACTGCAGAATGAGATGGAAAACTTGAAGGAGTTACTTCATACTTACGAAATCTCTGTTAGGAGGAAAGATGAGGTAGTAACTCAATTTCATATTTTAACAGTTCCTCTCTGTTTAAAAATACCCACACTACATTTTTTGGTCCATCTCTTTGAACAATGTCTTTTTTGAAGCAAGTAACAAAGAAGGAAATAATATATTCGGACTATAGTACAAAAATAATTATTGTTGCTGACGGGGTTGTCTGTACTAACAGTGAAAACACATTATATAAGCATACTTTACATTGTTTGCTTCTTAAATCTAGAGTCTATTCTTGTTTCTTATTTATTTCATAAAGATCACACAGGCTTAGGTGAGCCTATTAGCTGTCACACTTTAAAAGCCTCTAACTTTTCAATTATTTGATCTGATTTCCTCAATTTTAAATGGGCAGCAGTCTTGTAAATGTTGAAGAGTCTCTGTTTTATTCCTAGGAATACTACATTTGTATATGTACTTAAGACTGGACATTTGAGAGTCCCTGGTTTACACTTTCTTGATGTCAACAGTGTAAACAACTTCAAAATTAACTGGAACTGTGAATATGGATATAAAATCTTGGCAGTTTTGCAATCACATAACATAACATTGAGTCTTACTGCTACCCTGAGCATTTAACCTAGTACTTGAGAATAAGTAATGGAGTTTGGGTTTCTAATTCCTACTTACATTTTCAAAAAACATACATTGCAGGAGTTAAAATATGAATAAGATGGTGTTGTGTGTCCATTTGGAAAACAGACTAATCTTACAGACCAAGCAAATATAAATGTTGTAACATTACAGTAACAGAATTAGTCTTGTACAATGTAAAGTAGTACCTATGTGCATGGTTATTTCAGCCTATACCTTTCAAACATCTAATTCTCAGTTATACTTAATGTGCCATAATTCTCAATGATACCTTGAAAGCTCTATTTTGTTTTCTGCTGCCAAAGAAATTATTTTTTCAGCCAATTTTCAGTTCAGTTCTGTTTCTAACAAGAAATAATAATAAATAAATAAATAATTTTAATAGAAAATTACTATTGCTGCCACCTGAATGGAAGGTGGCTGTGCTTCCATGCATTCATATGTCACTCCATAATTACTGAAACTGCTGTATCCTGATGTGGACATAAACCAAGGTCCATCAGCCTCACAAATATTACAAGTATTAGGGATTCTTATTTCATATTGTAAATCTCAGATGCTTTTAATTTACGAAAATGTGCTTATTAACAGAAATAGACTTAGGCTAAGACTTCTAGTGGGTGGCAGCATGTATGCAGCATTAAAAATTGATTTTTATGACACTTTTTCAACAAAAGTAATTAATATATCAGTTTGCTTTCTATTTTAATTTCAAGTATTCATTTCACTGAGATATGTTCAATGATTATTACTTGTAACAAATACAATATAATGTTAACATATGCTACCATGTATTATTATAAAATGTTGTTCTTGGCAATATTTATGCAGTAGTTAAAATAACTTTACATTATTCCCCAAAGTCCTAAGATAGATCACTACTGACACTTGGAGTTGCTCATATGTGGCTGATGGCAGAATCTAGCTTAAGAATTTAGGCAGAAATATGAAGTAATATTCAGAGTTGCAGTACCAAATTTGTATGGTTTAATTATTAATTGGGGAACTTCAGCTGTTTACGTGTACTCATTAAATTAAGAGATTGCTGGTAAAAGTCCCCAGTTGCAGTCTCTATCCAGTACTCTGTCTTACCTCTCAAATGTTTTAATTGCTATAAGCCTATAGAATATCTTTAATGAGAACTTCTGAAGAGAGTAACAATTCTTAATAAGATTTTTAATAAGCAACAACTTAGCTTGTTTATTCTGTTCAGACAAGTAAAACAAACTTCTAATATAAATGTTTCTGATTTATCAAAATTCTCTTTGAAATAAGAGATTCTTCTGATGTTATGCTACAGTAACATTTAATTATGAGAAAGTAGCTAAGAAATCAGCAAATGTAGGAGGAAATAACAATTCAGTTGAACTTCTTCTAAAGCTACACAACGGAAGTGTCACAATCTGAGTGTTGAAGTCACAGGAATTTTACTTCTGATTTGAACTCTGATTATTGTGTCTTACTTGGTTAGAGTAAGGGAAAGTTTCAGTAGAAAGCATCTGTTAAAAGCAAGTGCTTTAAGTGAAAAATAACTGACCTTACAGTGATCACAGCTATTTTAACAGTGTTAATAAATATTTTTGCAGGTAATTACTAACTTAACCCAAGCATTAGAAAAGCAAACGGACAGAGTAGAGTTGATGAGAAAGTTTACACTCTGGCGGATTCAGCATGTTAAAGCCAAACAAGAGGTATGTGCACAAAATCAAAATGCAATGAAAATGAAACCTCTGAACTCAAGAGCCAGAGCTGCTGCAATTCCTTTTAGAGTTTGAAGAAATTATGGTCTTTCTATTTTGATGTGTTTGACAGTGTCAAACAGTTTGAAAAGATCAGCTCTAAAAAGAGTGTTGCTGTCAGAATGCTCTCTGGAATGGGAAGAAAGCAGTGTCTGCTGACGATTTTGATACAGAGTTGAATAGTAGGGTTGTTTTAAGGTAGTTTTTTAAACAGTCCTTAAGTCTAAATTTATTCAAAAGGTAAGTTTTTTAAACTATCTGCAATCTTTTTGACTGCAAGTTTTGTATGATTCCTGCAGTGAATCCAAATGTGCCACATATCCAGCAAATGGCTTCACACATCTCTTTACATTGTGTGTGAGGTTGTTGTTTGAGTGTCATTAAACTAAGAGTAAGACCACTGTTGTGTGTAGCCTAGGAGTTCACAAACATGGTTTCTCTTGGTGGGGGTGGTAAAGTACCATGGCACACGTGCAGAGGCAGCACTGAGCTGCTGCTGCTGCTTGTGTAACACTTCACTGCAGGACCTGTAACTCAGTTAAGAGGTTTCTGCTGTGGTCTATGTTATAAACTGTAAAACAATCATCCACAGTGGAGTGCCAAATTTTTTATCAAGCCTAAACTTTCATATGATATGGTTGTATTTACTTCCTAAGGAGTATGCAGTTAGAATGGCAGATGCACATTTCCGTACAGCTTTGATGAAAAAAGTGTGGGCAGCATGGCGCTCTCTTAGTGAAGAAAGATGGAAAGACAAAGTAGCAAAAGCCTGTCAGTTAAGGGCAGAAGATGTCTGTGTTCAGCTCACCAATGATTATGAAGCCAAAATTGCAGAGGTAAAATAAATTTTTTTTCCCTCTTTTGCTCCTTGACTCCAAATCCCTGTCCCTCCAAGTATCTCTTTCTCAGCAAACCTAACAAACATGAATGTTTTCCAGCAGAACAGGGCTCCCAAGTATGTGAGAAGATGTGAATGGATCTAAGATCTCTGTTATGTTTCCAGACATAACTTTTTTCCCTGCATCTGATATAAAATGTTGCCAATCTGCATGCACAGGTGACATACATTGGGCTTTCCTGAAACAAGGCACATTTATGTTTGCCTACCAATGGGAATGCCATTTGTTTTCTAACAACATCCTGTTAGTATGGGCTATGCATTTTGAGATCTTAATGAAGAAGACAATGGAAAGAGAAGACCATTATTACTTTGAATGATCATAATGAGTACAATGTTTTTTTCTGTAATAGCTACTCTGTTAAAGGCTGAAATTAAGTTTGATTTTTCTTTAGCTTGCCGATTAAGCTTGTTAAAGAATTTTCAGAGCTAAAGGTGAAATTGTCAACTGTGGATTGGTGCATGCTAAGTAATCAGTTTTAAAATACAACTTCTAAGAGATTTGTATTTCAGCAAGAAATTAAACCTAGAATTTTAAAAACAGGCTTACCAAATGTGTCTTAGGAGAACAAAAACTGTAAGTAACAACCTGCTCTTTTCTCTTCTCAGCATTTTTAGTTTTTTACAGTATCTAGAGAAGAACTGGTGATAAAAATTTACCCTTATACTTAAATAATTGTCTGAGAATGCTTGCTCTTCTATTGAATGAGCCCATGTTTCTGCAGAGATCTGGGTTGTGCCAGATGCCAATTTCTAAAAGACAAAAACTTGCAAAATATATTTCTGCATAGGTAGAATCTGACGGTCCTTTTCAATAGTCTTGTCCTTGATACACTCTACTATTAATATTGTGCTGTACTACCAAGAAACTACTATGAGCTGTTCATCTCTGGTGAAGCAGAGATTTTCAAGGGAAATATACTATATTTTTAAATATAATAAATGATTTTGAAAGTTAATTGATGAATGTGTTTGTAGATTGCATTAAGAAATCAGAGAGACCTGTTTCCTCATTCTGTTTCATAGTTAACTGCTGCTTTGGAACAGACAAAAGCTGAGATTCTGCGACTGCATAGTGAAAGAGATCAGTATGAAGAGACCATGAAGAAAGCCTTTATGCGTGGTGTATGTGCTTTGAATCTGGAAGCAATGAGCATGTTCCAAGGCAAGGACAATAGGCCGGAGCCTGGTTAGTATGAATAACAAGTTTAATCTGGTAGTGTGTGTGTATTTTTGTTGGATTTTTTTGGGATTTTTTGTTTGTTTGTTTTTTCTCTTTTTTTTTTTTTTTTTTTTAATTTGAGAATTTTTGGCCATACAGAGTTTATTAAACTCTTAGTGCTTTAGAATAAAGCAGTAGTCCAGCTGAATATGTTGAGAAATACCCCGGTGCTGGACTTCATACTGCTTCATACTGCTGTAGCTGAAAGGAGGAACGTGTTCTCTTCATCCCACATTGCTGGGAGAGGGTTAACATGCAGCTGAAGGCAGAACAAGAAGTGAGAGGTGGCAAATTTCTTAAAATACGAGGTTATGGAGCAGTGAAGATGAAATCCTGAAAATTTCTTTATGCTCTGGGATCTCAGTGTACAATGAATCAGCTTTTCCCAGACAGCTCTCCCTTCTCTCTTAATCTTGCTTTTGAATGTAAAAAGGGCAAGCAGATCTCTCAGGTTCTGTATTTAGTAGTAACTCCATGCCAGAACAGGAAGCACCAGTCTATTTTTATCAGCAGCATACCCGTAAAAGCTGTGCAGCTACACAGGGAAGAGCTGCACGTGCTTATGGATGTAATGAAATCACTCCCTCGGAGTGAGGCAATCCGTAGCAGTGGGAACATAATCATGCTGGTGCAGCAACCTACGTTAAAGAGAAAATAGCTGCAAGAGTGCCACAGCTATACATGTGGCTCGACCGCCAGCTGAACTGAAAGCAGTTGTTCATAGCCTTAGACAAGTAACTTCCATTGCTAAATTAAACAATCTTGCACAGAAGTTTCTGAACCACTTTAGAGGAATTCTTCACCAAAAAAGGTAGATAGGAAAAGGAAATAAAAACCTGAAGATGTAAGAGGATACTTACCTGAGCTGCTGTCTAAGCCTGTAAAACATAAGTGCTTAATGTGTAAAACTTATTTGTGCTTAATAGTGGTATGTGTGCTTAAGAAATTAATATGAAATTAGCTAAGTGTAGTAGCTGTGTGCTAGTAAAAATTTAGGATCAGTATTTGTAGAAGGTTAAGAATGAATGATTTCTTGAAGATCTTGAGTTTGGGAATAAAATTACAGGGCATTTCCCAAGTATTTTATTTGTCACCATGTTACTAATAAAGAATTATTCTGTCTTGAAGCATTATCTTTTATTTGTTTGTTGTTTTCAAAAACATGCAACAGAGACAACAGGTCTCCCTGATAATGAAGGGTAATTGGTGTGAAAGCATTGTTTTTGTATACCTATAAAAATAAGAATAAGTAGTAAGGAAACGAAGAAAACTGAGCTCTAGAATAGTTGTGACCAACCCTCGAGTTTCATGGACCAAAGATTTTGCTTGATTTTTACGAAGAAGCTGGAACTGATACTCTACACCATCACATCTAAAGATTTTGCTGTGCTGGATGTTAGAGTATCTGTAGCTCATTTTATTGTGTGCCCACTATTATGCTTTTTTTATCAGGCTGCATAACATCTTACAGACTCTGTGAGAGTCCTTGGTCCCAAGTAGGTCATCAGGTTCCACCACCTCTGATACCACCTTCTCCCCTGCCCCAGGCATACTATATTTTTCTTACAGCCAGATGGTGGTTTTAATGAAGTTAATTACATAATTATTTAATATATTTGAACAACCACTGATCTTCATTCTCAATCAGGTAGAACAGTTATCAGGACACTGGAGGACTGCAAACATCAGAGAAGATGATTGTGATTTGTTTCTAGTCTTTTAATCTGTGGACATCAAAACTTACATGTGCCAGAATCTGTCAGCAATTATAAATTTATATGAACACTGCAGTGCCACCTACTGTATATAAATATAAATGGATATAAAAAGCAGAATTTCACCCCTTTACAAATTTATTATTAGGTTATTTTAATATATATTTAATAGACACACAATCTACAGGTAAAATACATATCTCATTATAATGTATTTTTTAATAGTGTGCATGTATCACAACCTTAATGGCTTCATAATATTTAGTGTCAGTGTTGATGGAGTTAGTTATCTACCTCATTTGCTGACTTTTTTTTAATTAATAGTATATTAAGATTATTTTAACTTATTTATATATTCAAAGGAACACTGAAGCTGCAGAAATTAATAACTTTTGCTTATAAAAATCCTAGCACTGTTTTTCTTCAGTAACATGAATCAGATCTGACTGGTCTATTACTGCATTAGTCTAGTCTGTGCTTAAGCTTAATGTGTGTGTACACCCATAAATATGTACAAAATGCATATTCTGGCATGCTTTTACTCTTGATGTCTACAAGTATTGCACAGATTTGAAGGACTTTCTTTTTATTTTTCCTGCTTATTTCAGCTAATGAAAAAAACCCAAACACAATTACCACACGGTGTCACTCTAGTTCCTGGAATGAACAAATTTCTTTTGTCCTGGAACTCCTGCTAGCATCAGCTTCTTCAGAAACAGGGGACTAAATAAGAATACCTCTCTCTCCTTCCTTTAAGAAAGTCTGTATTCTAAAAGGAAAAGACTGGAAGTGTTTAGAAAAGAGACTGGGCTTATGTCTGCAGATCTGGCATCCCTAGTGATGCCATTTATGTCACATTTTGGGATAAAAGTATCCCAGATGGATTTTGTTCAAGTTTATGCTTGCCAACCTACCTTGATGAGGGGAGGTGAGAGCTATAGGGTGGCTGTAGATTGTCCCAGCCCTACAGCCAGGATGAGGCCACTGTCCAGCAGTTACATGTGGGGATGAGATGCTGCTGCTAATGCGTAACATCTTATTTTACTGCCAGTAAGCTCCTTTAAGGATCTTGTGCCCTCACAGAAGTCCAGTATGAACTTTGTGTTTTCCTGTCTTAACTGGATTTTGTCTCTTAGAGTACTTCTTGCACACTGGTTTAAATTTTGGCAAGCAGTAGGCAGGACCGCAGTTCTTTGCACTACAAGTAGGTGACATGTGCCATGGGGGTATTGAGAAATAACAGAGAAACAGGCCCCTTGGAAAACATATACAAACATCTCAAAAGAGGGTAAAATGCAGAAATGTTTGTTTATATCTGTCTACCTTACCTACCTGCTTTTTTTAATTAGATTATACAGAAATCCCAAAGAAACACTAAAATTTTTGTTGTAACTTACCTTCCCCCATATCCCCACCCCTTAGGGTTAGCTAGATCATGTACTTATCCCATTACATTGTGTTTCTAATAATAGATACAGGAAGCAGGAGAAGTGATAATGCAGCCACTGGTGCAGGAAGGCCACCTCCTTCACAATATAGTCAACCTTCACCACCACCTCCACCAACAGCTTCTCTTCACATGGAAAATATGGTAAGCATGTGGCTGGAACAGAATTGTATTCCCAAAAAGAAATTACTTGACTGAGGCTTTTTTGAAGAGAGTCCAGATCTAAAAGGAAATGTGCAGGAGTGTTCAGACTGCACTGTGAAAATGAAGTGACTGGGGCATGGCTGCTGTGGCTTGCTGTACTTTCATTAAGCTCTTTTTTTTTATTTTAGTGAAAATGCATTAAGCTAATTAAGACAAGGTCGCTATAATAAACATAATTTTCTCTCTAAGATTCTCTCTGGAAAAAAGAGCTGTTAAGAGGGTTTTTTTTAAAAAAAACTGAATTTAATATACTCTGGAAAGATGAAAAACTGGCTTGACTTCAAACTTCTTTTTTAGGGGCATAACACATACAGACATTGAGGGAACTCAGCTTATTGTACTGTCATATCAACTTGGCCAGTTCATCCTCTAATAGCCTGGTTGTTTTGGACCTGCTCTGGAGTCATCCTGAAAACTTTGCCACTGTAGAACAGTATCATGCTAGAGAGTAGGTTAGGACAGAGACGATGTGCTTGCCTCTCTCCTGACTTCTCATTCTAATAGTGACAAATGTTATTCACACCATTTCTACAGTTTTTAGACAAGTGATTCTAAATTAGCAATAAACAGTAACACTAAAGAGATAATATCTGCAAAGACATTACAATTAAAAGGCTAATTGGGATAGTCAAAAAACTAACTATCTAAGGAGTAAAACTGTATTTTCTAGAAAGCAGAAGTAATACTCATTCTGTGTAAACTCTGGTTTCATTTCAGTTTTCTAGCCACCTGGCTCATGCAAGCACATCTGAGACCAGACTAGATTCTGATTCTCCAATAATCATTGCTAGCACAACATCAGCATCGGGTTTGACATCAACTCAAAAACTGGTAACATGCTAAAGTTATCTTTTTTTCTAATTTTAAGGCATAACCATAACAAATATTAGTTTGGGTATTGTTATTTGTGCATTTCTCAGAGCAATACAGATATGTAGTTGAGGATACTGACAGAGTTCACATACCAGTATGAAGATGCTAGCTTGCAAATGCTCGTTTATGTTACATAAACTCATTTATGCTAGGAGCAGTTTTAAATTCTTTCTGTAGATAGGGCAGTGTGGCAAAATGAAGAATAGAAGTGCCTGTACACTTTGGTATAGTCAACAGGAACAATTGGCGTTTGACTTGATAACCTTTAGTTATAGAAGGTGCTCTGTCTTGTTATCCTGCTCTTTGAAATTTCTCCCTTACTCTCTTTTCTGTGCTTTGTGCTAAACTGCCCTACTTTCTTTTCCACATTTGACGTAGTTTGCTATCAGCTGTCAGAGAAAGTTGCATTATTGTATGCATGAGAGCTTTTTATTATCTGCTATGTCACTGCTAGAAAGGATTTCCACAGTGACAGAAGTACCTTCAGCTGTCACTCAAGCATGCAATCAGCAAGCAAAGCTAAACGATCCATGCTGCTTCATTTTTGTCAAATTAGTCTTACTTCCCTCAGGACAGAAGTAATTTGCTTGAAATGCTATCTCACGAGAGAAAAAAAAATGGAGTAATCCTGGTTGCAGCCAGATGGAGCAAATTCAGTCCTGTGTAATGTAACTGCATTACCTTCAACATTACATGTTCCATTTGGGCATGTGGCAGATAAAACTGAGCAGAAACACTAGAGCATTGCAAATAATGTTTAGAATTGTTTACCAATTAATACTTAATTTATTGATAGCCCACAGCAAAAGTAATAACATCTGCACAACAGAAAGCAGGAAGAACAATCACTGCTCGAATCACAGGCCGAGCTGATACGGGACAAAAATCCAGAGCTTCTGGGAGTTTAACAGTCATGGGAGTTGCTCCACCAATGAGTTCAGTCATTGTTGAGAAACATCATCCAGTCACTCAGGTAAATCAGATTACACTTCTTGAAGTATTTTTATTACAACATGTCTGGTAATAATTTGGAGAAAAGTTATCTTGTGAAGAGGTATCAGACAAAGCTCAGATTTGAGGCCTATTGAAAACAGCAAACAGTACTTACTGCCTTTGTGTAGAAGGCACTGGTGAGATGTCATGGTTTAACCCCAGGCAGCAGCTCCACACAGCTCCTCACCCACACCCCCACTAGAGAGTTTGGGAAAAGAATCAGAAGGGTAAAAGCTGTAGAACTCATGGGTTGAGAAAAAGGTAGGGAAAGCAAAGGCAGTGCAGACAAACAAAGCAAACCAAGGAATTAATCCAGTGCTTCCCATGAGCAGGCAGGTGTTCAGCCATCTCCAGAGAGTCAGGCCCCATAATGCAAAATCGTTACTTGGGAAGAGAAATGACATCACCACAAATGTCCCCCCCCTTTCCTGCTCCTTTCCCCCACTTCATACACTGAGCTTGGTGCCACACGGTCTGGAGTCTCCCTTTGGTCAGTTTGGGTCACCTGTCCTGGCTTTGTCTCCTCCCAACCTCACAAGCACCCCCAGTCCCCTCACCAGTGTGGCAGTACCAAAAGCAGAAAAGGCCCCCATTTCCTGCCATGACTCACAGTTGTGTGGCTTGCTTATAGCTTTCAAGAATTGGGCTCCTAAGCAGAAATTAATATTTAAATTGTATGTTCTTAGGAGTTTAGAGATTCAGTGTGGCATTTATTTCATTAAGAACAATTTCTGGATTCAGATTTTGTCACTAGTGTGACAAGGAAAGCACCTGAACTACTGTAACAAAAACTGACTTCTGAAAATGTAATGAATGTGACAGCCCTAGAGATATATTCTGTATACCCATTTTGCAAATAAAAATCTAAGTCAAGTATTTGTCTTGAGTTAATTTAAGAGAGAAGAGAATTTACCTTGATTAAAAGTAGAATGACTACTGTTTATTACACTAAGGTGGCTAGTTTTATGGGCAGAAAATTAATTCTTGATAAAATTGCAAACCTTTTCTTTTCAAAGGTCTTTCAGAGACTGCCTCGTAGCAATACTTCAAAAGAAAAGTTGTTAGCGCTACAGGGAAAATTGTGAACAGTATGGTAAAAAAATAAAACAAACCAACCTTGAAATAAAATTGAAGTGATAAAAGGTCAAGCTACTTAGTTAACTGGAAGTGTAGCACTTTGTATTCTAAAAGTGTATTACAGATAAGAAAGGAAAAAGACTTACTCCTTCCGTTAAATGACCATTTATTTTTTCCTTATTGATAATTGTATTTCAGTTTGCTGGGTTGCAGGTCTTTCTTTTTAAACTACAGCTCACCTAGAGCTATTTTAATGTGAATTTTTGGTGCCATTAATTGTTTTGATGTATCTCATTACTTTTCAGCAAACAATATCACAAGCCATTGCTGCTAAATATCCTCGAACTGTGCTTCATTCTTCTGGCTCTACTTCTTCAAGACCTGCAGGACAAGCTGGGCGAGTGCTTCAGGGCCAAACTCATACCATTGTTCAGTCAATAAAAGTTGTTGACTGACTGACTGTCTTTCTCACCAGTTGGGGTTTTTAATCAAGGTATCTCTTCCTGGTCTTTTCAGATTTGATGCAGTAAGGCCTAAAGTACATATCATGTTTTTAACCTTTTCTAAAAAAAAGGAAGGTTTTTCTAAGTAAAAATGCTTTTATAATAAAACCTGGAGTGGGGGGGAAAAGTAATTGAACTGTTGTTCTACCTCCAAACTTTTATTATTAAGACAAACACTTTTTATTTAAGGAAGCTTTTGCACACTTAAATAAAGAATACAATGTGATTTTTGTCTGAATCTCTTTGATTAATCCCAATGATACTAACATCTATGTTCAAAAGAAAATTAAATGTCTTTTTGTTACAAACACTTTTAGTTTCTTATGCAAGTAAGTTGACATGCACCTTAATTATATCCTACAAGAGTGTATTTAAATGGAAACCAGCAGGGTGGCATCCTCTACCCCCAGGGTCCAATTTAGGCTAAATGAGGTACCCAGCCCATCAAATTCTTAAACATTTTAATTTTCCAAGCTAATGTTGTAGAACTTGATGAATACTGTAGGGTTCCCAGCATCTAGGATCATTCAGATCCCTAATTCCAAAACCTTAGGGTTTACCAAGCGTGTTCTTCGTATTCCTGGGGTGCTCTGCAGCCAGGTCAAAGAAGGTTGCACACAAGAGGGCAGTTTGCAATAACACTTCAGACTAGATACAGATCACCTTTTCAGTACAAACACTAGGATTCAGCACAGAATAATTTTAGCTATATGCAAACAGAAAAGACAATTCAGTTCCTCTATTACATGATAAAACTATTGCTATGTTATAAAGAAAAGACAAAAGATAGATATTTACATAATTTTTCAGAATTAAATATAGCCAGTAATAAGAAAACATTTGAACATATTCAGCAGGACATTGACAAGTATTAATTCAAGACATGAACAAGAAATAGGCAAATAATTGCTAGATGTGTTAAGTATTAAATATTGGATGCTCTTTTGGGGTCATGCCGTGATAGAAAATTCTGCAGCTAGACACACGTGGTGTTTACACATGACATTTTTGTATTTCTTCACTACGTAAATCAAATGCTGCAGTAGAAAGATTTGTTATAATCCTAGCAAGAATTTATAAAAACTTGAATCCTAAATGAGGCCAGATGCCAGCTTATTTCTGCAAGTGTTAATTGATTTGTACACATAACTTCCACATATTAAATTTAATCTTTTCTTATAGAAAACATCTTACTTACATTTCACACCAAACACCAAGTAGCTTAACTTGCAGTTCCAATACCAAATTACTTTATCAGTGTTAGGTTAGAAATTGTAACTGGTGAGTCTTGCTTAGCAGTTACAAACTACCAGTCAACCATTTGCTCTTAATTTTTTTATATTTCTGTATAGCAAGCATCTGAGAAAAAAGTAACCATTTCAGGAATGCAAAATCTTCTAGGGTGGAAAAAGTTGTACAACTTCAAAATAGGTTTTTTGTTTCCCAAAAAGATATTTGAAAGCCACTTTCCATCTGGCTTGTAATTCCATCATATATGCCGTGTTTTGTTGATGATCATGAAATGACACATTTCCTGGAGTCCATGCCAATGCTGATTGAAGCTCTGATCTTCTCTGTAAAGTAAGAGAAAATACTTGATTGGTGTGCTCTGCTTTGCACAAAGTCACACTAACTGAAGAGCAGCCAGTCACAATTTAATCACGTGTGCAGGACAGACGAGGGAAGCAAAGTTTGCGCATGTCTTTCTTTAGAAATCTTAAGCCTGACATAAAAGCTTTTTTTCAATCAGCCTCACCCTCAGGAAGGGCAGTCCTGGAAAAGAAGAAATCCATCCCTGCCCTGGCCACAGCTTCCCAGCACCATCAGGGACCTCAACACATCACTGCAGTCTCACAGAGGACACTGTAATGTGCTCTGCATCAACTTACCAGCTAAAGGCTGAAATCCTGCCTCCACCAGATCTTCATACAGATGTTTAACAGGATTCTGATGAGACAGCAAGGTACCATGTAACCAGATGAGCAACATTCTGTTTCCATGTTCCTTGTAACTTTTTTTCCCTATGCAATACACAAAGTATTTGTTCAATATGCTGGAAACACTATTTTGTGCTTTTGCTCTTTAAAACTCCCAAGAGGTTTCAAATTTACTCATTTACCACCTTTCACATCTAGCAAAAAAATGAAGACTTAAGCTTAGAAAAGTTTTTAGAAGTTTTTTTAAAAAACTTGTTTTATCCTAACACTACTCTTAAGACATAAAAAACACCTAATATATGTTAAAATTAATTTTTCCTTTCATTTTTTCCCAAGCTGTGGAAATATACCCTGGAGTAGTAGTAACAAGTACAATATGTGCTGTAGAAGTACTCTTTTCCCAGCACTTGAGAGGCCTGAAACCAGAAATTCCTGTTTCATAGCACCTGTGCAGACAGAGCATTAGCAGAATTGTTCTGTGTCATGAGGTTCTCTGGATCCTCACTTGCAACATGACCCCCAAGAACCTTCTATGATGCTCATGGCTTCTAGTTTTGATCCTCAAAGAGGAAGGTTCCTTCAGGCCAAGAGGGAGAACAGAAGTGTCCTGTACTGCTACAGCACTACTTCCCAGGAAACGGAGACAAGGCTTGTACCCCTTCACTAAGTGATACATTGTTTAAAAAGCAACACCACCATGTGGGGTTCTTCTATATATTATGTTCAGATATTGTTACCTGTCCACTGTTCTTCAATAGCTTTAATTTGTTCATCTGTGAACTTCCAGAATACAGCCAGTTTTTTCCATTCACGGGGTTTTAACTGGTTGTATGCTAAATTCCAAAGGCAGGAACGGATTTGCTTGGTCTGTGTACTGTGATCTTGTTTGAAGGACACGCTGAAGTCTGACCCATTACCACTATGAGCTAGATGTGTCTGAAAAAGAAAGCAGATGATAAATTTTGTAACAGAGCTGGGAACCTTTGCTCAGTGAGCAGTGTCCTGTACAGCTGTAGCCGCTGACAGATGATTTGCTCAGTGCCTCTAAATGAACTGTAAAGCCCTGTAAAGGGCTCATAGAAACAGAACTGAAACAAAGAGTTCCAGTGTCTGTTGCTGTATATTGCTAATTGCAAAATAAGCCACTTTCTCTGTTACTTGATACATAAAAGCAAAGTAACAGCAACTGTTGTGCCAGCACTGCTGTGTTGCTTGGCTCTGTCTGTATGTCATTTTTAGAACACAGCTGGATTTCAGGCTCAGTTCTCACCCATTTTTCTTGCTTCTCAAAGCACTAATCTCTCCCCAGAGAGAGGGTAGGCACCACTGGCAACAGGACCTGCTCAAACTGTTCCTGTCTTTGCCCTGTCAGCTTCACTTGGCTGAAGTGGGGACTTCCAGGTCTTTTGCTGGCACCATCAGCCATTAGGTTTTTCATGGGGACCCCCATTCAGCAAAGTGTCTAATCACCAACATGCTCTTGTGTTGAGCATGGATCTAGTTTCATTCCTGCATGAATAAGATCAGATAGACACCAAAACTACATGGATTTTACCCTCCAGATTAAAAGTGATGTTGCTGCTGTATACATGGCAAACCTGAAACAGGAGTGATGGGGTTACCTCAAGCCTTGGGCACCTTGGCAAAAACCATGTCAATCAGTGAATTCAGTCCTAGCTAAGCTGTGCCCAGGAACATTCCTAGTTAGGTGAGCTCCAGCTATTTCTGTATTTCACTATGTTTATGTACTAGTCCTGCTTCAAATCAATCATCAAAGGGAAAAAAATTCTGTATGAATTTGATAGAGGATGACAAAGAAGATACTAAGCAAAAAAGGGAAATGGCAGTAGGCCACATTTTAAAAATGCTAAGCATAAAGTGCTTCATTCCAAATTAAATTCAGAAAAATACAGCAGAATTATTTCCCAATCTTACAAGAGACTTACAGAGAAAATAAGTTACAGTTCAGTAGCTAAGTATTGTCATGTATGTTTGATTTCATTCATCTGATACATACTTTATTTTATGCTTCCTGATACATGCAAAGTAAAGTTTAGGACATTCTACAGGACAACTTCAGGGTGTCTCTGACTAGATCCTTTCCTTGTGATGTTTAATGAAAAAACAAAACAAAAAACTAAAAGAAACAAAAAAAAACCCCCGACAAAACAAAAAAACCTCAAGCAAACAAGAAAAACTCTTTGTAGCAGCACAGCTTCTCTTAGCTACTAAATGTGTTTTGAGGCAATGGCAAGGTGTAACAGCTTAGGATAATAACAGCTGCCCTCATATCCAGTTAAAACCAGCCTGGACAATAATAGGGAAGGGCTGGGTAGAAGTGATAAATAGAGAAAAGGGCAAACAGAGACATGACACACTTTAGTATCATGTGTCCTTCCTCTCAGCTACATGACATTTCCCTTTGTAGCTAATGTTTTGTCAAGAATGATAAGTTAGCTGAATGTAACAAAAATCCTTATAATAATGGCTCAAAATGCTGTAGTTCCCTGTATAACACAACCTGAACAACATTATATTCCATAGGTGTAAGATTTAAGCTGTTCCAAAGGCCACGCTTTCAGCTTCAGCCAACAGGATACAAACACTTATGTTTGTATTTCCCAAAATCTCTGGTGCTTCTGCAGAAAAGCATCTGCTTGACACCTTTTCTTCTCTTCAGAAAATTCAATGAACAAGGCCAAGAGGTTAAGAACACTATGGGCTTACTGCTGTCAGACTTGTCATGTCTTCTGTGGCAACAGACTACTTCTAATTCCTCTTTAAGCCGAAGAAACAATAATGTACCTGACAATTCCAGTTGAACTGGTGCAAATCAAATGCACAATACAGAGTGCTCATGGAGGCATTTTTTCAGTAATTAATCTAGATCTGTGATTTACCAGCCCTATAACATTAAGTGTCATGGATCTGGCCACTGAGGACAGGAGTGGGGTGGTAAAACTGGCTAATTTCTGTACCTGCTCAGTATCAGGTGGGATCAGTATGCTTATACACTTGGCTAACTCAGCAGGAAGCAGAAGTGAGAATGAAGTCACAAAATGATATGGCAGTTAGTTGTAGCCTGTTAGAGAGGCCCATCACTATGCAGTGTACATTTAAGTAACAAGTAAGGAAAGAAAGTGTGAAATTCAGACAACCTAAGCCATGTCCTTCACACTTGTTGTGAAGCTCTTTTCCGTCTCATTTATTTAATTTTATAGTTAACACACAAGGAACAGAAGAGGGAGCTCCTGTCGAAGTAGCTGAGCTCTTGCAAAGGAGTCACAGACATCTTCACTCCCATTTTTCAACTGCAGATTTTACTGTACCTTTAAACATGGATCCAGGAGTCAATGTGGATCCATGTTATCCCAGCCATGATGCTGGTGGTACAGTTTGGATTTGGCTTAGAATGTCTCTCCATCCCTTTATGTGCAGAGCACAAGGCAGGAGAATGGTAAAATCAGCTTACAGTTTTACAGCCAGTCAGGAATAAAGCTTGGATGGGCTAGAGGCTTTCCCATTCCCAATCCTAACTTTAGTTCATCAAGGCTAATCTTCCTGCCTGCCAAAAGGAACCACCTCAACCAAAAGGCACTTCAAAATCAGAATTGGCTTTTCCCTGAGTTATCTTGTGTTTAATGAAAAATGCCTCTTACCTGTTGCATGGCAAAATACCTTTCTGCTTTAATGATCATATCTACAATGAGGGCATGATGGCTCCTTGATGCTGTGGCTAGTGCAGTTTTTCCATGCTAAAAGCAGAGACAGTGAATCAGAACATTATCTTGGGCGTGTCATAGAAGAAACAGGAACTTTTTACAGAGCCCCATCCCTTTTTTTTCTTTTCTTTTTTTTTCCAGGAAAATATATTTACTACAATTTTGTGGCTTTTGGGGAACTACAATCAAAGTTCTATGCTCTGCATAAGCTGTATCCCCTCAGTCCTGAGGTGGTACATTTTCTTCCACACTAAATTCCCCAGTAAAAAATTCTGGTGAGGTACAGCTGCTTTCAGAAACCTGCACTCAGACTGCTGCATGTTATACCAGCTTGCACGTTCCTGTCACTGCCTCCACATTCAAACTACCACAAATACAGTCCATTCCCATGCTACAGTTAAACTAGCATTTCAGATGAATAGGCTGGATAAGTTGGAAATCTCCAACTTAAAGGGCAAACCTGTGTCTTGTTTTAGATGGTAAGAGAAAATGACTCATGGAATGAACAGAAAATCACTTTCTCATTACAGCTGAAAGGAGCACAACTGTAGGATGATACTTCAATGGTATAGAAGGAGCCGTGGTTATTAAAAGCCATTGCTGTAATTCCAGCTGCAGAGGTTTTCTCAGTCTACCTGAACCCATGTCTCCTATCAGCACTTCAATGCACAGGCATCACGGTGGCTCTAAAGGGATTTCTCTGCAATTATCTATTTTCAGCAGATCTGCACTGAGTGCAATTGCCTTGGATTTAAATATTCAGAGTGTTCTCCACATAACAAGTGCTAGGCATTTCTAGAAAATGAGATCTAAGAGAAGCCAATCCCTTAATTATAAGATTCCTAAATTAAATTATAAGGTATTTCCATTCTCCAGATAGTATAAAGTTCCCTAATATACACTCTTTGAGTTCTAGCTCCTGGCTCTACTCAAGATCATTCTAATTAACCTGTTTTTGGAAGAGCATCACACTGGAAGCCAAGAAACATACATTTCATTAAATCTTTTAGGCATAGGCATGTTTTATATGTGAAGAGTCCAGAGACCATGAGAGCTTCTTGGGTTTCCCTCTGGAGAGATACTCAGCATTTGACAGAGGGCGAGAGGAGCAGTGGATAAGGAGCTGTTTCTGTACACCTGGGCTGGTGCAGACACTGCTGGCATCCTGCATGCACATGTAGCACAGCAGTCTTGCACATGGGGAGCTCTCTGTGCACCACCACTCACAACCAAAGATAGTTTAATCTGCCAATGAGATGAAGAGCTCCCAATAATGCATTTCCTGACCTCTGACAAGAACAGATGCATGGCACTCTCTGGAGACTGAGTACTCCTGCTGCCAGGGCATGGAGGCCAGGAAAATACCATGCAATTGAAGCAGGCTCCCTTTCTTCGTGTCTACTGTTCAGCAAGGACAGTGACATTTTTGGCATCTCAGCACCAATTCAGTTCAAAAGGCCACTGTACTTGCGTAAGTTCCCAGCAGTGACATGGTCTCAGGGATCATCCAGGAAATAGGCAAGGGAAAAGCTACTCCAAGAAATAAAACCAAAGCAGAAAGGTGACTTGTACCAGAACTTGTACTGGCTCAGAGCCAAAGTCTTGTAACAAGTCCTGAGCAATATCAGTGTTCCTGTAATACCACAGCACTACCTCGCCCAAAGACTTACAGGTGCTTAAGGTCATAGGCAATAAGGAATTTTTTGTGTCTGCCTTTGGAATACAAATAGGTTGAAAAAATTTTCTAGTGGCTAAGGTGCTGTTTAAAGTGGACAAGATCTTCTGCTGGGTTGATCCCTACGAGAACTGCAGCCCTTTGTCAAGTGTAGGCATGATTCCAAATGGCAAGGCTTAACTACAGTGTAGCATCTTACCTCAGCATCTCAAAACATATCAACCATGCAACTCACACTCAGAGCTCCAGGCCGCATATCAGGCTAGGGCAAAACAAGACAATCCTAATCCATAAAGCTTCACTTCTCATCAGGACAGTTTTGTGCAGGAAAGTTACTTTTTAGAGTTACAAAAGGGCAAGATTTTGCTCATAATTAAACATCAAATCTCTCAACTCAGTCATACAGAATATCAAGAAAAGTAGTAACAGTGTAAAAGGGGACACTCAATCTTGCAGTAATTTAGCAAGATTTGTAAATACTGGGTTTGGTACTCTCTCCTTTCAAAAGCATTTCCCCAGCAACTTTGCTTTGGTACTTCTTCCAGCCGTTGTCATTTTTGCCTCTTTCTTTCCAGGCAGAACATCATCTCAGGGTTTAAGTATCCACCTGAATGGATCTGGAATGTCACCATGATTCTCAGATGACCTGGAGTGCTAAAGGGCAAGCTCTCCATCACTGCACCAGGTGAAGCTGCATCTCTCCTGGCAACAAGCCCAGCTGCAGGTGCACAGTACAAGCAGCCACAAGCTATTTTCCCCGCTGCAAGCCTAGACCTTCTTTTTCTATGAAAGATCTCTAGAAGTAGGGTTTCTTCTTCAAACCACAGAGCTTACGAGTTTTACAGCTCTTCACCAAAACCATTTCAGGTCTCTGCCAGCTACTGGTATGGCAATATTAAAAGACTTCCTTTGTAGTTAGCTTTACTTAGCAAACAGAACTTGCAACATGTGCTTTATGCACCTCTGTAAGGAAGGTGATAAACAAAAAATAAAATCATGTAATCCTTACACGTGTGAGGAACACAATTTACCTTTTCTATGGTCTTGAGATTGCAGCCTGACTTCAGCAGCACGTCCACCAATTCCACATTGCCAAGATCAGCTGCCAGATGTAGAGGGGTTTCCTGCCTCTGGAATTAGAGACACCAAATAAATGCATTTATTCAAACTTGCTCCTAGAAGCAGCATCCTCACAGGCTGAATCTAAAATAGATTCACAATAAGAAGTGACCTTGGTGAGAAAATACTGAACAGAGGGAAATCATGTAACTTTTGGGTGATCTGCTGGTTTTGTTTCAGACAGGACAGTATATGGAATCTCTGCAGAAAAAAAACAGGCAGAAGTTCCTGCTGGCTTAGGAAAGACTTGCTGCTATGCCCCTCTAATGTACTGTTAACCTACAAGCTCACTCTCTCTCTTCCCTCTTAAAGCAAGGTGCTTTGGACAAAGCTCTTCATGTGGCTGGCAACCCACACCCATATATTCCTCTCAACTAACCTTTTCCCTGCTGAAATTCATGCCAGGACAACTGGATATCCACTATTTTCAACAGCACATTATGCCACATCCACAACAGAGCTTTTTAGTCAGCTCTGCCACAAAATGATGGTACACAATGGAAGTCTACCTGCTCCATAATGGGTTCAGTGAACCTTAAACAACACACATACAAAAAAACCCAAACCAAAACCATTAAACAAGGCCAAACAATTAACAAGAAATACAGCTAAAATCGCATTCAGCTTCAAGTAAATCTTTGAGTCTGCAAGGAGGGTTGTATAGTCTCTACACAGCTACATATACCCAAATATGTATTTATTTGTTCTTTTACAGAAATTAGAGTAAGAAATCCAGACAGCTGTGGATGAAGTGCAGCAGCAAATAATGGAGTAACTGTGGAAGCCTTGCATATATGGGAATGTTCCTTAGTATGTTTCTTGGGACACATTATCCTTCTAAGTTGAATGTTTTGTGCCTGTGCTTCTCTGACACTGCAAATTTACATTACATGTAGGTCTGGTTGGAGAACTTCTTTTGCCTTTAGACCTTAATTAAAGGTTTGCACATGGAGAAACCCCAGGCTCAGGGCTCCATTTAAAAAATCTTATCAGTTAATTTTGCAGGTTACACTATGATGACACAATCTCATGTATTTACCTTACTTTTTGATTCCCATAAATAAAAAGTATTTTTTTATTCATACACCCTACTATCTTTCTTGGAGAAATCTGGGGATACTTAAGTATGTACTGTAGGCAACTTCAGGCAAGCTAGAGACAAAGAACAAAATATTTCTAAAAGATGTGTTGAAGAATCTACAGAATTCTCTGTTTTACGTGACCAGAAAGTCTTGTCGTTATACTTTACTCCAGCCACAAATGGCACCCTTTGTCGTCCACAAAAATGTGTATAAATTAATGTCTAGCAATAAAATGAACAGTGGGAAGGGGTGAACCACAGATTTCCCAAAGACTCATCCTTGTTCCTATCATGGGGAGCACCTCCATATGTCATGAGGGAGAGCAAGCTGCATTTCCCCAGCAGAGAGCCACAGTGCCCAAATGGGACTCAACAGGCCTGCTGGGACAGTCTTTCCACAGCTGAGATGTAGGGCTGATGGTGAGTGGGAAGAAAGATTCTCCTTGAAGTGCCACAGGTGGCAGGCCAGCCTGTACACAGCTGGATTCCTGGAGTCTATCATGGTCAGGGACCATGTGAGCTCTGTACAATTCTCTGCCATATGGACCATGGGCACCAGATGTCACTGAGATTTTTGGAGACCTAGTTGTTGGCCAGATCACTGCAGTTCCCCTCTACCACCACTCTCCCAGATCCTGCATACCTTCTGTGGAAGTTTACTTGCCTTGCTGGTTTGCAGTATCATCTTTGAGGAGACACTATGTGTTCATGCTCAGTAAAAGCCATCTTCAGAGACCTATGAGTGGCTGCCTCTGTTATTGATAGTAAAAGGTCTTAAAATCTTAGAAAATTTGGGGACTAAGAAAGAAAGTTAGATTTGGAAAGCCCTGGGAAAAGTAAGCCCTGGGAAATGTTAGGACTTGTGCTTGCTAAAGATCAGGTCAAACTGCACCTGTGTAGTCAGTGTATGATAAATTATACAATTGTTAGATGTGATTAGATATAATTATTGTTTAAAGAACATGAGGAACAATGTTAGGGGGCTGGGGGGGATCACAAGAAATCCACGCTTGGGTAAAAACAATGCATACAATAGAACAATGTAAGTTTAATAATTACTATGTAAGTTGCATAACAATAGAGTATAAGGCATGTTCAACTCAAAACCAAATGGGGTCAGATTTGGGTATGTGTACCCCTGACACCCAGAGCTCTTCAATAAAGCACCTTCATATAATCATTTGTGACTATGTGTGTTCCTGAACGCTAACATTATGATCCCTTTGTCAATCCCTTTGTTCCTAGAGGTGGACCCCAGCAGCTAGGCTTCCCTACCTTCTCAACACTGAGCAGCCAGGTAGCAGTGTGTTTACCTTGCTGATGGATGAATACTTGCTGCCTGCCTATGAGGTCATTCAGAGATGGACACCAGGTAGTTTTGTCTCTCTTGTCATTCTTGTCTTCTCCCTTTTCTGTCCTGCTGCAGGCCAGGCTGCCTCTTTTGAACCTTCCCCCTTTTGCCCCTCAGCAGGAGCTGCTGTTTCTCTTTCTAACCAAATCAACATCTACTTCCACATCTCTCTTTGAATACAGGCACAATTATTATATTTGAGGGTGAGGTCTCTAAGCAAAGGTGTGATACCTCCAACTAAGTGAGTTTTCAGTGTCCATATGGTGTCTTCAGAGCTTCTCATGTCCCTTTGCATGCTCCTTGACCAGGAAACCCTCGTTCTCTTTTGGGGACACTGGATGTCAGCTCGGTAGGCAGGGGCCAGATCCAACACAGCACTGGAAATCTTTTAGTTTCATCAGGGCAGGAAAGACTTCCCTCCTTCAGATGGTGTATAAATTACTTGGGGCTACATTCCTCCTAAGGCATGAAGTCCCAAGCCATTGGAGACAGTAAGAGCCTCAGGCATGTGTCCAATTCCTTCCATACATGATGCTACCTGAGAATTGACTGCCTCTGGGAAATCCCTGTGTGGCATTCCCAATTAGCTGTTAATTATTACTCACAATAATCAAAACCATGCTCACAACACACACTACCATGAACAGTGTGATTATTTTAGGATATTCAAGGAACTGAGTGGTGTTACAAGAAGGTGGGAGAGACCTGTTCTGGAGGAGCAAGCAGGGACAAATGCCATTCATTCCTCTTTCAATGAAGTGCCTGTCCAAGGAAGGAGAGGAAAAGGCGTAATTGTGGTTGTAATTGTTCTCCATGAGATGGTCAGTTCACAGAGAGTGGCATTGTAAGGCCCAAAACCACCAGATCAGGCAAAAACCAGTGCTCTTATCATTGCTCTGCCAGGCAAGGTACTACAAAGTGATAGGCAACATAGCAAAACCAGAAATGGTCATTAACAATTATAGGAGGTTTTGTACAGTAAAAATGAGATGAAACATGACAGCATCAAAGTATGGCCCATGTCAGTGGTAGATACAATCTACAGTGAACTGATCTGATCTACAGCAAACTGGACAACAACCAGACCTCCAAAAAACACAGACACCAAGCAGGGCAAAAGAATCCTGGTTATGGTAAGGAACTGTGGATGGGTTCAAACCAGCATCCTTTCAGTTAACAGCTGAGTGTGCTCACTGATGGCATCACAGAGACCTGTGACCTTGTCATTCACTGTTGCTGTGTTGCTCAGTTCTGTCCCCTGCCAGCTCCCTGAGCACCCAGTCAATTCACATGGGGGCATAGAGTGTGAAACAGAGAAGGCCTTGATGCTGTGCAGGCATTGTTCAGCAGCAGCTTTAACAGCACTGTCTTACCAGCACTGTTTGGATCACAGGTCTAAAACACTGCACGTGGTGGGTTGCTTTAAGGAATAAATTAACTTTTTTCCAGCCAAAGGACATTCTGCAGTGGGCTTCCCTCTGAAGCCAATACCAGTGAGACATTTCTGGTTTTTATTACACTTGAACCATAACACTTGAACAATACATTACCAGATCATTTTCTGAGCATTGTGCTGTCCTTATCTTGCTCAAACAATATTAGCACAGCATGTACCAGTGACTAATATATATGTACACACACAAAAAGATTAGGAGGGAACTGCCTCTTCCTTCCTATTTTTTTGTACCCTCATAAGGAGGAGGAGCTCATAAGGAAAAAAAAATCAAGCAAAACCCACATAATCTCCCCTTTACCAATAAAGCTGTGTAAATTCCCAGCTTTTCTTACGTGATTTAAGGAGTTTATGTCGTGACTGGCATCCAAAAGGCTTTTTACTACTGGTAGATTATTACTGATAACTGCTAAATGGAGAGGGGAATTCTTCTGCTGTGGAGGGAAAATAATAAATTGTTATACTTGGGTATATTAATACAAACTCATGCAAACAAGAAAGAGGTTATACTTGAAGCCCACCTCTTGCAAAGGTGACATGCTCTAGCAGAGGTTCAAGGCTGCAGAAAACACAGCTGGATCTGTGGAGTTACACCAGAGGTGGTAGCCTGGTCCTGAAACACCCACAGAAGTGGGTAAATACATACAGCTCAGAAGACTGGAAATGCTGATTTCATGGGGTATGCATCAGTGTGCCACCACTTAGGAATGGAGCAAGACACCCCTCTTAAGTGTTCCTGTCTGGGATGTGCTGCTATCCTGACAACAGAGAGATTAGGGTAATGTTCTTGCTCCCTCAGAAAAGTGGCTTTGCCCTTTGTTGAATAGCCTGGAGACAGACTCATTCTGCAAACTGATGTCGAAATTTACTTAACAGTAAAACTACTTTCCTTGTCACGTGTTGCTGCTGGAAGTGCTCTTCATACTAAAGTGACTTGCTGTCATATTTATAAAATATGACTAATTACAGCGAGTAAGACAGAGGTTTTATTTGAGTGATTTTTTATTAATATAACCAGGGCACAGATGCAACACAAGTCAAAATCCACACTAGGTTGGTAAGATCACTTTGTATGTTGAACCTGTGACTGATCAGATTTTTGTGAAATAACAGCTAAAGAATAATTCCATACCAGTATCATTCATGGTTCCAGGCTCCAGTTCAGCGTCTTTATAAACCACAGCCATTTCTTAAGGGTTACAGAAAAATAAAGCAAGCTCTTATGCAACATTGTGATGGAAACATTTTCAAAATGTAAGTTAAAACTTTTGACTTGCTTCTGCTAAAGAAAGCTAATGAGAACAAACAGCACTACAACTGCCTGAGCTTTAAATAATTTCAAACACATCATAAATTGTTATTCCTTTATAGCTTTCTGCAAGAGGCCAAAGATCATGGCATAAGTCATGAAGTCCAGATTCTATTTTCATCCTGTACTGTAGAAGTGGAAAATAATTACCTATTCATAGAAAATCTCAAATATCTTTAATATCTAAACTGAGAGAGGATTTGGATAATATAAATACTTCTTTTTAAATCACAAAGAATTTTGGCATGCTGATTTTGAAGGCACTGAAGGTCATTTACCGGCAGAGGGTGAAAGCACTGAAGTGTTTATTTACATTTTAGTTATCTTTATTTAAAATCATGTTGACTGTTTGCCCACAGAATACCACTAAGTTCAAGCAGAGCACTTTGCTCTTCTCTGAATGCCTGGCTTAGCCTGGGCATGTCTATTCTGCACTGCACCAGCCTGCTCAGGCACTCACTGGGTTGGCAACAGGGCCTTTTCTCTATTGGTCTGTACTTGTTGCTAACCGACCTTGAGAAACCAAGTAATAATGTGTGTAGGAAAAAATACAAGGAGCTGCTCAATCTCATTCAGCTGTCAGAATTTCCATGGAAAGACAGGACAAGAGCAGTAGAGATATTCTGATAAACACTCACCTCAGGTTTAGGAACCAGGTCAATATTCTTATCAATAAGAAAAGTAACCAAGGATAGATGTCCATTTTGAATTGCAATCTGCAAAGCACTACTATTGTTCTGAAAGAAATTTGATAGACAAAAAACCTTGTATTTTTATTGCTGAAAAAAACAATTTGAAAGAGAGGTATAAATACAGAATAATCTTGCATTTAAATTTGTCTTCATATCCCCTCCACCAATAAAACCTTCTGACAAAATGATACAAACTGAAGTGGATCAGCAGTTGGCATGATATTTTTGTCAACAGTGAAGGAAATTTTTACTATATCACAACAAACACACTGAAGAACATCAGTATCTCATAGCCCCACCCAACTTCTCTTAAAAAAGAGATCGTCATCATCATCTATACTGTGGCATGGACAACAACATTGCCAACAGGTCTCCTACTCAGCTAGTTTGTTAGACCCTTGCCAAGCATGTACAGCCACATTAGCCAGTAAACCATAGAACAGTTAATAAATCAGTAGAAAATAAATTAATAGAAAATAAACTTTTAAAATTTATTTTTTCCAAAATATTTCTGCTTAAACAAACAAGCTCTCATTCTGCTGGAATCATAAACTTCTTGCAGCAGGCCAGCCGAGGCCATTCAGTAGGTATGAGTTGGACTGCAGCTCAGGAATCAGATGCAGAGAGCAAGTTTGTCATCAGATCAGTCACATACACTGCCAAAAAGGAAGATTTTCAGTTATCCTAGTTGGTTACATTTTCTAGTCACATGTTGTACCAGTGGGCATACAGGAAATAGAAAGCTCCACCACAGTACTCTATCAAATAAAGCTAATGCTATTTTTCTTCCACATTGCTTTTATTTTGTTAGTACTCTCTACATTCTCCATTCTACTTTTTTCCCCATTTCATAAAAAAAAAATGAGAGAAAATATCCTTTGTTAGTAAGGTCCTTTCCACAGTATATCCCACTAGGAGGGATACTGTGTACATACCTGAGTTGAAACATTGATGTCACTCCCTGCCTCCAGTAAGAGTTCTGCACATTTTTCATGACCTCCTTCAACAGCCAAGTAAAATGGAGTTTCTCCATTCTAGACCAAAGGAGATAAAATGTCTGTTCCAATTTAAGACGTGTGACTACAATACCGAGACACAAAACACCTACAGTATGCTCCACCAGGCTCATCCAGCTCCTGAATGTCATGGCTACTCACCAGCAGTCCAGATGATATTTATTTGGATATCCAGATGATATTTATCTGGACAGATGTATAGTAAAGTTTACAATACAGAAAACTATTCCAAGAATAAAATTTCATAAATTTAATGGAAGTTACTCTGGTATTTCAACAAAAGAATCAGTAAATCCCAATTATTCTGGTAAACTTAATACATTTTAGTACTTTGCCTGTGCTATGGGAGGAGAGATCTGTTCATACCCAGACCACAACATCCCCAGCTGGACAGGAAGGTCACACCATTAGCCATGCCAAGACAGGGGCACAAGCAGCACAAGCTTTGTGTGCAGAACCAACATTCTTAGAAAAGCCTTGGAAACACAAGGGCTCCACATTTCAGAGGGTTTCACATTTCAAAGAGGCTTGTGTGCCCCACAACAGCACAGCTGAAAATAGCAGACAAGTGGGATAAGTGGGGACTTCTTAACTCATCAGTGTGTCACTGATAAAGGAAGAGAAGGGCCTTGGGTAGGAGCTACTCATTTTTCCCACTGGCCCAGCAGAACAAATCATAAGCCACACACATGGCAGGTTCCCACAGTGTGCATGCCAGTCCGCAACAAAGGAAATTACCTTGTCCGGGTTGTTCCAGAAAGTTGAGAGAAGAAACAGAAGAGACAGAAGAGACACAAACCCTCTGCAAAGCAAGAATGCTGACATGAGCAGTTACTGTGCACTTCCTTCCTCCACTCCTTGTTTAAGCCTTAAAGTGAAGCTCAAGAGTGCATTAACTATTATTATTATTATTATTATTATTATTATTATTATTATTATATTAAGGGATACAACCTTCCAAGCTAATTGCTGAATATGCTGGCTGAGCTCACCAACACTAACCTGGGAAAGCAAATTGGGTAGGCAGTGTCTGCAGCCAGTTCTGTGCAACTGGGTTCAGAGGACAAGATACCAATCTGAGACCCCTCTGCCAAGGTGACTGTGATGGTACTGCTTGGTATCCAAGTCAAACTGGCTCAATGAATAGGCTGAAAAGCACCAGAAAAGCTTAAAAGTGAGCTGTTAAAAGGAAAGGGATCACATGGCTAAAAGTGCTGGATGACAGAAAGCAAGGGAGGTTAAGGCCTTCCTCTGTCCTCTTCTGCCAGTAGTTACGCAAGGGCTGGCCAAATGCAGCGGAGGATGTGTGTAAGGGATAGAGGACAGAGGAAGACACTGAAGGAGTTAATGTAGGTTGATTTCTTGGACAAGGAACAAAAAAACAGGCTGCAAAATTACTAGGAAACCAGCAAGACTAATGAAGTCTCCTCAGTGCCACATCTCTTCCTTTCAAATTTGATTTTTCAGAAAATGTTTCAAATCTCTAACTTTACTTCTTTCAATAGTTTAGTGTACTTACCTGATTGAGGTCATTTATTTCCTCCCATTGTTCAAGCAGAATTTCTACAACTTCACTGTGACCATTTTTGGCTGCTAAATGCAATGCCGTGTTTCCCTCCTTGAAATTAAAATGTTAAATAACCTATTTTAAAACCCAGAATAAAGACATTAACTAAAACCAACACAAAGCCTTTGGTCTTTCTTTCAAGTCTCTCAAGTCTCTCAAGTCTTTCAAGTCTCTCTTACATACAAGGAGAGGAAGGCAGCTACACACAGCATGTGACAAGACTCAGCCAAAAGTTGCTGACCTAGCTCGTTGTCTGAAAATTTCAGTGCATACCAGCAAAAAGATCTGAAATTCTAACTCCTAACAAATGAATCAGAAGAAAATTTCAGGTACTGGTTCCCACAAGGCTGGGTACTACACTGAGCCCCTGAGACCACTGATTTAAAAATAAAAAAGTCTAGGTCAGCATTTAGAAATTTGTCATGGCTTTGATATCAACATTGCAATCTTTGATCTCTGTCATGGTCAGTGCAATTTCTTTCCAGGAAATTAAGAAACACAAAACAGAAAAAAGCAAATAAGAGCAACTAACAACATCAGGCAGAGCAGCAGGTTTTGAACTAAAAGAAAACACAAGCATACAAAATAGATTAAAAATGGCTAAAAAAATCAGAAGAATTCCAACTCTCAGAAAAAATGAGAGCCCAGAATAGTTTTTCATTCACAGCGTTGAGTGGGAAGATGTGGGAATCCTTCTTACCACTGATGGTTACAGTGTGACTTGGTTTGGTGACCCAGGAGATAAGTTTCTGTCCTGGCTTCTTACCTAATTTGCAGGACCACAGCATTTACCTCCGGGTACTGTTGTCACCTTTAACCTGCTAGATGTCTGGGACAACACTATCTTTCAATCTCTGCTGATAAACTGCTTTGCACAGCAGAGTTCTGGGTGGTACTGCAGCTTTTAAACTATTACCAGAATACCAAAAAAAACCAACATCACTTCCTGAGCTCTCACTTAAGTGTTTCTGTTAATGCAGTATCTGACAATTTGAAAATTTCTAATGTATTTGTCCTTGCAATAACTCAAATGCAGAGAAATACTAACTTGCTCGTTCCAGAAATAGTAAAGTAAGGAAAAATAAATTTAAGAGCAGACTTTGAAAATTACTATGATACCTTAAAATATAGTGTCAAAGCAAACTCAATCAGATTGAAGTGTTAAGGTACTGCTGAAAAAGCATTTATAGGTGTTTATTTGCATCCTGAAGCTTTTAAACAGCTTTGAAAAATTGGTCACACAGTGACACACAGACACAGACAGAGTGAAACCCTGGGAAATATGATGTCCCAGAGCAGAGGCTGACACCTTTTTCCCCAGGCTTTCCCGTTTCTCCTAACAGACAGCATATGCTGCTTTTGCTTTGCATAAATTATAAATGTGTATGGAGAATCTCCCCACAATCAGCCCTTTATCACTAAAAAATCATCATCCTTTTATGTTTGTTGGTACCATATATCACCATAACATCTGTGCAGCGCACTCAGGTATTTGCATAATAACAACAGTGAAACAAAATAATCTTTCATAAACACATTTGTAGTTGTACTTCTGCAGAAAATAAACATTTACCTGATCTTTTTCAGATGTAAATAGCTTCAGAGCAATCAAACTTTTTATCATGTCAATGTGGCCTTTTTCACAGGCCAGAAGAAATGGCTTTTTACCTTTCTAGAAAACAATTATGGAAAGAAACACAGTGTTACAGAAAGTAAAAATATTTTTCTTCTAGTTACTAGATACATGGCATGCATATGTATATGTGTATCCTACATAAAAATGTATATATCATACGACTAAGGAGTTTAACACAATAGTAGATACACAGAAGAGCAGTAATAAAAAAATATACTTAGTGTATATAAACAGATTATAGACCTTGCATATCCTGAATAAAATATATAAAAATTGTTTAGAAATGGTGAAAATGTGGAAAATACACTCAAAATCTTTTAATCCTATTTTTTCTCAGTATGAAAATATTTATCGAAAGAACTGTGCAATTATAAGTCTAAGGATTCTCAGAAACAGGCACCAAAGAAATTGCAAGATTTATTTCCATGGGTTAATTTGTTTGATCCAAATTCTGGAAACAGAGACCAGGACTGTCAGAAGTTTCATCCAGGAGGCCTGAATTTAGCACTGTACATTATAGGGGGTTCTGGTGGTGCTGTAACTAACAAAAACTTTTCAAACCATTTATGAACTCACCTGCAGAAAGATATCTTGACACAAAACCATGCCTATAGACATGTCTAGAAAAAGAATGCATGCACCTAGTAGAGAATTATGATGCAACCTCAACAGGTGGTTGAGAAAGTGCTTCCTCATCTTTCCTTTCCCAAGGCCTAAATCTTCAAAGGTACATTTTGTTAAATTAACCCCGTTTTGTCAGATTTGTCATTTGCAAAAAGAATTCAGAATTTTGCACCCTTGAGTCAATAAAATCCAAGAAACTTAGAAAAAAAAATATGGGAGATTTGTTCTTTAGGTGTCAGACCTCACAGGAATAAGTTTTCCTCATGTAAAGATAAAATATCTGAATTAGCTACATAGCATTTCAAAATGAGTTCCCAACAGTGTGGAAATTAAAAATAAGAACACAGAAAACCTGATGAGGGTGAGGCACTGTTGGAGAGTCAAGGCACCTCTGCAGGATGGCTGCACGTAGTTCTATGCTCTGGATTGATGAAACATGTTGGCCATAACTGGCAGGTTTTGATAAGGGCAGGGGCTTGTGAAGATGAGCTGTGTGGGAAAGGTCAGAGGCTGCTCTGTGCTAGTCACAGACATTTCCAGCTGGCTCCACAGTCCACCAAACTGTCCCATGATGTGCCAGCACTTAACCCACCATAGAACCAAATGATGCCTCTGTGAAAATGTACTTAAGAATGGCTGGGCACTGCTGTGGGGAGGAAGCACAAGGGGAGATGTTGTAATGCATTATGTTACCACGGAGATACAGGAGGAGACACAAGAAGACACAAGAGAGGAGACACAGGGGAAGGAACACTCACAGGGTGACTGCAGCCCGTGCAAGAAGCTTTCTGGAACAGAGGAAAATAGTAAGAAGCAAAGAGCAGAAAAAAAGGAATCCACTGGAGACTGAACCCAACCTCCTCTGCCTCCCATTGCCCTACCACCACTAAGCATCACATGCGGCAAAAGCAAGGACAGTAGAGAGTGTCTGCAGTCCAACTGAAACAGACAAAGAGGGAGGAAAGGTGTTGCCCCTAAGTGCTCGTCTGGCTGTTTCTTTTACCTGTTTCCCATTATCCAAGTCAGTAATTAAAAGTATATGCAACTGTCAATAGATTAAAATTCATTGAAATTCCCTGAGATTGTTTCCCCCAAAACAAAAGCCTCATGACATCAAAGAAATAAACAAACAAACACACTGTACCCCATCAGGTTTGTTCAAGTCATTCAGATGAAGATCTTGGAGGAAATAATCAACTATTTTAATGCTGTTGCTCTGAGCTGCAAAATGCAGTACATTCATTCCTTCCTGTAAAATAGGAAGTGAATCTGTAAGAATATTGGATTTTTTTTCCCAGCATAAATATGTTTAGGGTTGGTAAAAATTTGTCATCAACAAACCTCATTCTTAGCCTTTTGATCAGCACCTGCTTTAACTAATTTTCGCATTATATCCAGATTTCCAGTCCAAGCTGCAAGATGAATCACTGTCAGGCCATGCTTTGAATAAAGTGACAAAAGAAAGAAATTACCACCAAAATACCTCAAGCCAAATTTCTTTAAATCTTTTTGATTGATTCAGTGTATTAGTAGGCTCCAACCTGCAGGCTTTTAGAAAAGCAATATGAACACCTGACAGTGTGAGTGGGATTCATCTCACTTAAATGAAGCTAGATGCAATACAGCAAGACCTGTATAAGATAAATGTTTGACCTCTTTTTGACAGAAGGTCTGGCATCTCTAGAGAAGGACTGATCCTATCTTAAGACAGAGGGATTAAGTCCTACCTGGAAATTATTTTCTCTCTACAGAAACCATATAGATAGATAGCCCTGGGTGCAGTGAATGACACTGCAAGTGTTAATATACAATGATTATATTTCCATGAGTCACCATAATTTTCCATTTAGGCTTCTTTCTAATGTTCTCGCCTCTCAAATTCTCTAAAAAAAAATTTCTCTCATAGGAAGAGAAGAACACTGTTTTTAACATCTTAAAAACAGAAGGACAAACTCTGAGCTGGGGCAGCTTCACCTTGAGTGCTGGGGGCAGTTTTGGGTGCCACAATACAAGGATAAAAAGCTACTGGAGAGTGTCCAAAGGAGGAACACAAAGATGGTGAAGGACCTTGAGAAAAAATCATATGAGATGCAACTACTATCACTTGGTCTGTTCAGCCTAGAGGAGAGAGAGGGGAGACCCCATTGCACTTACAACTTCCTCTTGAGGGGAAGAGCAGGGGCAGGCACTGACCTGGCAGGACCAAAGGGAATGGCATAGAGCTGTGTAAGGTGAGGTTTAGGTTGGATATTAGGACACCTCCTCATATACCATGTGCTGCACTTCTAACCATTCTAGAGTTTCCTCATGGGACTCACTCCACTTTATCAGTCTTTTTCATATTTGCAGAAATTGCAGTGGAAAACTCTGGAGGGCAATATGGAATATGTATCTGGTATATAATATGTATAGATAATTATATATATATTTTTTTTATATATATGTATGTATATGTATATGTATATGTATATGTATATATGTATGTATGTAAGTAAAATATACTATATATACAATAATATTTTAATAATAAATCTGGGCTTCAGCAAAATTTGTGGCTGTGGCCCAAAAGCCTGTCCTGCAAAACCTTCTAAGCGATGAACAGCTGGAGGCCAGTCACAAGCAATGCCCACCAGGCATCCATCCTGGGAATGTTATTTAGTATCTGCATTAATGACCTGAATCATGGGCAGAATGTACCCATAGCAAGCTTAAAAGATAATATTAAGTTGGGAGGAATGGCTGATAGACCATATTGGTGTGTTGTCATCCAGGAAAACATTGACAGACTGGAGAAATGGCCAGGCAAGAACACAACAAAATTCAACAGTCAAGTGCAAAGTCCTGCCCCTGAGGAGGAGCAAACCCAGGCAGCAGTACTGGCTGCAGATAACTGCCTGGAAAGCAGTTTGGCAGAGGAAGACCTGCAGCTCCTGGTGCACATTAAGTTGAACATGAGTCAGCAGTGTGCGCTTGGAACACACAAGGCAAATAATATCCTTGGCCGAATTAAGTAAACACTATGACCTGGCTTGTGCTCACTCAGGTATTCAAGTTATCCAATACTTAGGGCAAAAATGCTTTTTTCATATAAATATCTGCAGTTCAAAGATATTGAAACCAGAGTTTTTACTGCAAGGTGTTAATTTTGCACAATTGAGAGCACAAGAAAAATATCTACTTTTACTGTTCTTCAAAGGTGTTCCTATACAGGTGAACCAAAATAAGTAAACCAGCTTACCTGATCTGCCATGTCAAGTCTTGCTTTGTGACGGAGAAGAAAATCCACCACGGACATATGGCCTCCCACAACAGCAAAATGAAACGCTGTGCGCTTCAGCTGGAATAAGCAAAGCTTTGTTTGTCAGGTCTGTAATACTGTTCTTTTCCCTGTGCAGGTGGTCAGGACTTTGCAATTCTCTGATTGTTACCAAATGTACTGTTAATGCATACTATTTCATACTTCTCCTTCAACATTCACACTTGATCTTTATCTACACATTTTGTTTTGTTTCCTTGGATAGAATTTAGATATTGATCTTAGAGAATTCTTGTAAAAACAATGATTTTGTTAGTCTACATAGTATTGTCCCTCCATTCAAATGTCAAAATGGGAATAAGTAGTCAAATACTGCATAGGGGAGGTGCATGCAGTACAAGAAGCATCCTTTTTGTGTAGTAGTTGTAGTAGGTGTAGTTTGAATAGCTGAGGACTATATGTACACAGTTAGATTTGCTTTTGGTATCCTCCTTGCTTTTGACTAAACCTCTTCACTGCAAGCCAAGATTTCTCCCTCAGAGAAGATATACTCAGTGTTTGTCATCTTCCCAGACTGAGTCATCATCTACGTAAATAAAAGTTACCACCTTGCAAACAGTGAGTAATTTTACAGAGGTGAATGGGCTCAGCACTTCCCAAGTGGGAAGACTTCCATAAAGTAATTAGTGGTATATATTTAAAAGGGATTTGTTAAATTGAATCAAATTTTATTCAAGAGAGTTTTGCTTTCAGTTAAAGTGGACATAACTGGGTTTAACGTAAGTTTCTGATAGTTTCCATACAAAGATGTCTAAGAGATTTAATCAATTAATTTCAAAAGTCAGTTTGGATTTTTCTTCTCTGAAAGATCACCTGACTTAAATTTAGATTTACAACTGTATTCATCAAAATAAAAAATTTCTTTATGACATGTATTTATGTCAGAAAAAAGCCTCTTGTACTATAGAAAGAGTACTATTAAAAGCTGATCTTTTGACAGCCTTTCTTATTTGGCTTGAGGGTACAGGGGCAGAAATGATCAACATTAACAAAACAAATGGCTTTGCCACTATAAGCTACATCCCTACTAGGACAATCGATCAAAGCACAAAAATTCTGCAGCTATGCTAGTAACTCTCTCATCCTATAGGTCAAATATAAGGATGATAGAGTAAAGTTTCTAACTACTTGACTGAAAATGTATTTAATTTAACTTCCTGATTTCTGGAAAACAAGAAGGAAGAAATAACTATTTTTAAGTGACCTTTTAGTGTATAGTGCAATTGATACTCTCAATATTCAAGAAAAGCGTGCTCAGAAGACATGTTTGTCTCCTTGTCTGTTTCATAAACAAATCAAGGAACGCATTATACTATCTTCTAAATTCCCCAATGGGTGAAAATGCATGTGGGCATGGGAAGCAATTTTTTTCAGAACCCAGAAAAAGTAACATTTGATACTAACAAGTAGATGATTTATATGTAGCCATTGAGAGGACACTTACGCAAAACTCACAGATTAATATGATTTCTTCCTGCTGTTGAACTACCTCTCATGTGGAACACAATGCTGTATTTAG
The DNA here is from genome assembly GCF_049639895.1 of Pseudopodoces humilis. NCBI lineage: Eukaryota > Metazoa > Chordata > Aves > Passeriformes > Paridae > Pseudopodoces > Pseudopodoces humilis. Next base: position 53,242,623 of record NC_142203.1, on the reverse strand, counting down.
CTACTGTGAAGTATACATCCTCAGATTTTAGGCCTAGTGTTGAAGTCAGCATAAGAAATGCATTCTTGTGTGTCTAGGGTAAATCTGAACAATGAGCTCAGGCTGGAAGCAGAGGATGTTGGAGAATGCTGCCACGGTTCCACGCAAAGCAAAGAGTAATACTTCTTTCTAGAAATTTGTAATGCTAGCAGCATTAATCCAGTCTTAAAGTGACTGTGAGGTAAAGTCATCCCACTCAGAAAGGAGGAGATCTTGAGAAATCAGTCACCAAAGAGCTATGAGGAAACACTAGAGCAGGGGCACAACTGAGATGCCCTTAATTCCCAATGTGATATACTGACTACTGCAAAACCTGAGAGTTATGCTGTACAAATCTTAATGTCCATAACGGCCATATGAAATGATTCTTCATCAGGTCCTAGAGAACACTTCTGCAGCCTCATCACCTTGCAGCTGTGTAACCCTAAGGAGTCACCCTTCATATCAGTGATCTGTGTCAGGCACTTCATACTCACAGTATCTACGGCATTTATATTAACATTCTTTTTAAACAGTTTTTCCATGGTATCCAGATTGTTCATTTTAGCAGCATATTGAAATTCTCTCTCATCTGGCAGTACTGTGGAAAAACATAATAAAAAAGAAGAATTATTAAAAAAGTAGCCATAACCAACATAAGGAATGATGATACTGTTTATACTTTGTTATCTATACTGATTTAATGCTGTGAGAATTACTTCTTGTCATCAAAGCATTTAATGACTACGTTTTTCTGCTTTAGAAACATCTGACTGATATTTCTAGTTTCAGCTTTAAAGTGCAACTAAAGGGAGATATTTCACAAGAGTAAAATTGGATTAATGGTAATTGTAATATGGATTACCAGAGTTTGCATTCACAGGAACAATTTGTTTATGAAGCTCTTACTACGTAACTGTGTCCCAAGTTACTGCATAGGCATAGCAGTGAATAGTACAAACTGCAGCATTAATTTCCCATCCTTTAAGGAATTGTTCTTGTTTTAAAACACGCCACTGAAACACAAAGTACATAAAGCAGTAACCAAACACTGTGAAATTACTGGAAAAGCAAACCAGAATAAACAAAGCCCACTTTCAAACTGAGACCTTCCTTTAATATCTCAATCCAAAAATTAGCATCTGTTTGGTCAGCTAAAGAAGTTGCAAGGCATATTCAGTAACTCTGAAAAGTAAAATTACAATATCTGATAACTAGTTTAGCTGGAGGTCATAAGATTTTTCATGTTTCTACCATAACAATTAATTAATCACTTAGAAGAAAATTGTGTAGCAGTTACACCGGTTGCAAAAATGTTAGTAGATAGTTTTAATCCAATAGCTTGTCACACTTAAAATATAATTATGCCTTCTATCTTCTGTCTAGAAAAAAGATGTCTGTCTAGAATATTTTGGGCTGAAGGCCACTTGTCCAAAGATATCACCAAGGAGGCACCACTCTGTTGGACCAGGAACTACAGGAATTATCTATTCCTTAGAGCCCTCTCAGGCAAGTTCATCCTACTGCATTATGTCTAAGTTCATTAATGCCTAATAAGGACACAACTTGAGGCAGAATGGCTGCAGAGCACACTAAGGAAAATCAGGATGGCATTCACTTAATTGCATTTTATATGTTACCCATGGCTATAATTTCAGGGAGAATAATCACATTTTTACTGCACAAAATAAATCAGAAATTAAATTGGATACTTGCGAAGGTGTTTCCAGTTTTCCTATGAAATTATCCAAGTGCCTCAAATAAAAGAACTATCCTTCCAGACTTCTCTGGGAATCACAGTATATGTGTCATTTGTATGACAACACGCAGGCACAAGGAAGAAAATAAAAAAAAAAAAAAAAAGAAAAAAAGCATTTGCAAATAAAAATGCACTCCTGCATCTGTGACAAAGAGCACGGCTGACAGCAAAATCACTATTATGGACAGTGATCTTAGAAGAATAAATGCCTCAGTCCCAGTTTTCACAGTTATTACCCCAGGAAGTATCCAACAGAGCTTCCTACTAACTTGATTTTGAACTCAGGTAAACCAATGGTCAAGGCAAATTTATGGCAAATGTGGGAAAAAAGGTACAGCACTAATTAGCTGCAATTAATTATAATTAGGCCACATTCATTCCTGCTGACTGCTCTATCTTACGTGAGGATGCAAAGATAAATGCATCTCAGGATAATCAGGAACAACCCCAAGACTTTATTCAACACTGCCCTCAAAAACAAGATAAAATTATGTTTTTTTACTGAATATGCACCAGCAAGGACCTTAACAAAACAAGATAAAATTATGTTTCTTTACTGTACCTGCATCAGTAAGGACCAGCTTAACAAAAGTTATACAAAAAATAAAGTGTTCTTTTCTCTCCTGTCCAGAAGCCATGAATTGGCCATGTGCTGCTAAAAAGACTTTTGCTCTGTGCATTATATTTCTTAATATTCTCTCTCTCTCTCTTAATACTTCTTAGTTAAGAACCATACAATGTAGACACGCTATGACTCTGGTTTGTTGCCCAAACTTTTGCTGCTTTTGCGAAATATCTTTTTCATGTATGACATTACAGGAGTTCAGAGCTATCAGATTACAACCTTATGGAAGCCTTCTATCCAAGCAGGGGTCTCCAGGATTATTCCTGCTGTAACTAGCAATTACTCTATTTTCAAGTAACAGCAGCAATCAATTATCTATGTGTGACTACCAGGTTTTTTAGTGGGTATTTTCTTTGGCACCATACAAAATGTCTGGCTTATATAACTGCATATTTATACTATAACAATTAAATAGTTATATTCAGATTTCCTTTTAAGCTAACTGAAGTTAGTACTTTGATTTCTTTTCCTGATACAGCTGGTCTCATTCGTAGAGAGCCCTGCCAGCAGTATATTGAACATCCCAAGATTTTTCATCTCTTGGAAGAGCAAGGAAGTAATTAAAAGTGCAGAAGAGCAAATTGCTTTGTTGACCTCTAAACAAAAAGTGACGTCCTTTCAATCTTTCAATCTTTTTTTTTTTTTTTTTGGTCTTATTTATGTCTTACTGTAGAGGCATGTCCTGGGGTGACTTTATGATACTGCTATACCCAGTCATCTGGTTTATGTTATATATTAAGTTCTGCACCTTTAAGACTGGCTCTGAGAGGACAAGGCCTCGTTCTTTCTTTCAGGAATAACACAAATAAGGAGGATTTCCAACGAATTAAAAAAATGCAGCTGGTGTTTCAGCACTTATAGGACAGTGAAAATCCCTACCTCCCAGGTCTGCTTTTAACTTCCTGTTGTGGTGTCCACAAGATGAAATCCACAGCTATCTTAAAAAACATATGGGAAAACAACCCTAGAATTTGAATTGGCTGAAGAGGTCCAAGGAGGTAAAAAAAAAAAAAATCAACAATATTTGGATTTGAATGGCAATAAAAATAATTTTACCATATTGTTTCTAAAAATGTAATCATATATTTAGGGGTCTGGCAACATTTTCAAAGTCTTCTCTGGGTTTTCTTTTTATTGGAAATAAAATTACTAGAACAATGTAGGGATCTTGTTAAGCCACTAGGATTTTTTTCTAAAATAAATTTTCCTTTTCAAAGAAGTCATGGGGAAAACTATTACTGAGTCCAACTGAGTCCAACGGTAATAATTACTCATTAGTTATTTTTCTGCCCTCTTTGCCGACCTGGGAACAAGAACCACAGCACAAGATAGCGGTTCCTGGCTGTCAGGCTGTTATCACAGGACTAGGGTGAAGCAGGGCTTGGCAACTACCACTTAATTTCCACAAATCACCAGTTTTCACTAACTGCAGTTCACGCCAGAGTAATCTGTTTTTTCACAGGCTGGTTTGCAGGTTGAAGGCTGCAGACCCCATCGCTGGGCTGTGTTTCTGAGTGCAAGATCCTCTGATTTCTGTGTGCCCCCCAAAATGGGGGCAGATTGGCTGTGCAACTGGTTGCAGATCTCAGCTCTAGGGACGTGACTAATACCAGCGAGCCCTCTCAGAGCAGTTCGAATGGAAAGTTAAAGCAGAGCAATGGGCATTTTGCAGGACTTGGCCCTGGAAACATCACATGCCAAAGCCCAGCTCCCAGTCCCACATCCACACATTTGCTGATGTCTTCTAGCAGATATACAATAGCTCATATTTAATGTTGCCTTTTCTAACCCCCACCGCTCATTTTGCTCTCCGGTCAAGGCAGAAAGCAGGTTTGGCTGGGTCCCAGCAGCCCTGACGGGGCCCGGCACGCAGCCTCCAGGGAAGGCACCCGTGGCTATGCTGGCCGCAGCGCCGGGAGCCCGGGACCGCGCTGCCCCCGGGCGGCCTCGCCTCCGACCCCGCGGACTCACGGCCCTCGTGGCTCAGTGCCACGGCTGCCTGCGCGGCATCCTCCCCGGCGCGGAGCAGGCGGCTCAGGCCCTTCATTGCTGCCCCGGGCTCCCCTTCCTCCTCAGCCAAGGGAAAAGGCCCCAGGCTCCAGGTGCGTCGAGGGAGGTGTCCTGCGCTGGCCCCGACAAACCGGTTCCCAGGACGCCAGCACACGCAGCCGGGCCAAACACACCCCTGCGGGCACACCGGCACAGCACCCCACTGGTGCCCGGACACCACCGCGGGAATGGGCAGAACTGTGGAGCACCTTTAGAAGTTTCTTCTAAGAGAAACCAAGCACTAAATAGACTGCATTTCTCGACAGTGGCTAGGCACTGAACGGGATCCTTGCCCCATCCGATCCCCCACAGGTCTTCCCTAGTGGCTAGCCTTATGTGCTAGGAGCAATCAGCACCCTCAAGCGAACACGGGACAAAAGGCAGCCCCGTTGCCCCAGGCAACTTTTGAAAAGCCATGCCATAAGCACACGTGTACAGACACACAGAGGTATCACAGCTTGCATGGGATGCCTGGAGCCAAGTGCATGTGTTACTAACTACTCGGTAGTCATGGAGCTCTCTGTACAGGTTGAAGACCATCTGGGGGAATTATTGTCAACCAGTGCTCACTGGACAGGAGAGGGTCACCATCCCTGCACTCCTGCATGCTTCACACAGCCTTAGGATGTGAGAGACAGATGCTTCTGACACAGATTTGTGCATAACTATGCACATGTGGTAGCAGTATTGATCCAATCACAATTTCAGGTAGAAAATGCTTGCACTTGCTTTTGTCCGAGTCCCATGAAAATCAAAACTTATCCCAAAAGGTTCAGGTTTTGTGAACTGACATCCTGAGATCCATCTAACCTACCTATTTCTCAACTCATCTTGAAGTCCACTATGACTTTGGTCTACTTAAGCCAGAATTGGCTGTGTCCTTTCACATAGACAACCTTTTCCACAACAGGGAATGATTTTTTTATTTTTTTTTAAAGTGACTATCTTGAATTTTACTTTAAAAACATACTTTGATATTGCTATTCCAAAATAAATACAGGAAAAGTAGTTCCAAGAAGGCAGAACCACCAGTATTAAGCCTCACTCAATTGTAGACACATTTTAGTTCCTTCACTGTAATTTTTTCTTAAAATACACAATCATATTAATTTCCAAGATTACTAACACCATACCTGTGCATAATAAAACTAATCTAAAAGACTCAAGAGTATGTAAACGTAACAAATTTGGATTCAAAAATTATTGGCTCAGATTCTGCTTACCATAGATAAAGAGATTTCACAGTTCTTATCTCCTTTAAACATTTTTGGTATAAAGAGGCTGCGATGTATAAACATCTTTACAATTGATACACTTCAATCTGACAAGACAATTTCAACAAGTGTACTTCCAATAGGTGAATGTAACTCAGCCAAAAAGAACAAACAACCCCATGAAAGTAAGCTCAGTGAGAAGAACAAGCAACTGATTTAGCCAGAACCGAATCATGGAAGTTTCACTTTTACTTGCTTCTGTTAGTCAAACGTTCCAGCAATTTCTTAAAAGGAAGAAAGGAAGGTCTGTATTACTATAAGTAATACAGACCATTTTGAATGTTAATGGTCCTTTTCAAAATGAGTAACAGATAACTATGGAGCGATCGGGTTTGCCAACAAAGCTGGCACCAGAGAAGGGATAGATCTGCAGTCTCATATAGAGCATCAGTTACAGTACAATCATAATTTTCAGTCAAGAAACACCAGCTGCTAATTTCCTAGTTTAGGTCTAATTACTAATACACAATACTAGTTCACAGCATATCCTGTGCTTAAACATTATACGTAGCAAGTTTAGCACATTCTCTAACCACTTCCTACCATCTAGACCCTTTCAAATGGCCCCTGGAGAGTGCAATCAGACCGACACATGTTATAGATACAAATTATATTGTTGACTTTTTGCAAATATTAAAATGAATGTTATGTGTATAAGAATGGAAACATTTGTTGTATTAATATAGTTTTCTTTATTTCTGTTATTGATGAAACTTAGAAATAATGGTATAATACATATATGTTAGGCTATGGCATAGTATTAAAATAAAAACTGCTTTTGTTTGTATAACCCAAAGACTGAGAAAAAAAAAAATAGCTAGGGAACTCCTGCATTTGTAAACTATCTTATCCAGATGAAGACAGCAGTGACCAGAACTCTGGGGGGAGGAATTTATTGCATTTCTGGTATCAGGCAATGTAAATCTCAATGGCGCCAAGAAGACTGATCTATTGGGAAGGGGGCAAGAGAAAACTAAACAGAAGAACACCAAAGATCCTAAGAAGAATGTATGAATACGTATGAGAATTTATGGATATGTAGTAAGGTTCTGTTTTTAAGAGAAAATCCTTTGTCAGTAAGGTGTGCTCTCTTGGCTGAATGCAGAGACACCCGGCCGTATCTGTATACTTTATTTTTTTCTCCTAATTGTTTTTTTATTAAACTTTTAAATTCTATAAAAATTATGTGAACCTTGTTTTTCACACACAGAAACTTAGAGAGGTGAAGAATCCAAGACAAACTGCACAGTAAGGAAGTACTGTAACATATTCCTTACTTGCCTCTACAGAGCTCTCTGACAGCAAATATGACTATTTTCTTTAATACTTAAGATAAAAGTAGTAATACATCCAAAATTACATACAACAGTAATACATACAGAAATGAGTAGAGCCAATATAAAAATAAAATGTAAGGTAAGACTCAAGCATGTTGAATGTGTAGTCTAAACTCCTTTCTTGAAAACTGGCAGAGGGAATAACATTAAGATCACAGAATTGTTATCCTTTTTCTCTGTTACTCATGACAAAAAGAGGAATTCAAAATAAAGTACTTATATGTATCCCTTAAATAAGGAGATACACTACATAAGTCATATCTGGTGCTAACCTGGATAATTCACATGCTTCAGAACTATGGATATAGTAAGTGTGGAATGGCTCACATACAGGAAATCATTTACAATTAAGTTAAAAACAGCCACAAAGAAACTGTCAGATATTAATAACAATATGTTTTAATTTAAGATCAGTTGAATAACACACAGTCACTGAAGAAAATGCAAAACAAAAGCATTGCTTATACAGTCTTCTTCACAAGAAACAAGAAGAAAAATTGTATCACAGAAGTTGCTGGCAATGCTTAAACATGAACTGAAGGCCTTCCTTAGATAAAAACATTAATAAATATAGTATAAAAAACTATAAGAATACGAGGGAAAAAAGGACTGTGCCAGTCAAGAAAGTAAGCCAGTAAACACACACAATTTTGTATTGGGTTTGCATGGCCAAACTTTGGTAGTGGGGGGCTACAGGGGAAAGCTGCCGTGAGATACTCCCAGAAGCTTCCTCCATGTCCAGCAAAGCCAATTTTAGCCAGCTCTAGATGGACCTGCTGCTGGCCAAGGCTGAGCCAAGCAGAAATGGTGGTAAGGTCTCTGTGCTAAGAGATTTGAGAAAAAAAAAGTTATTGCACGGTTGTAATTGTGACCACATGAAAACAGAGTGAGAACATGCAAGAGGAACAGCTCTGTACACACCAAAGTCAGTGGAGAAGCAGGGGCAGGCAGTGCTCCAGGCACTGGAGCTGGGATTCTCCTGCAGCCCATGGTACAGACCACGGTGAGACAGCGGTGCCCCTGCAGCCCACGGAGATCAGTGGGAGTGCAGGGATCCCCCTGCAGCCCATGGAGGAGACCCACCTGGAGCAGGTGGATGTCTTTGAAGGGGCTGTGACCTCTTGGGAAGTTCACACTGGAGCAGGGACACGCAGACCCACGGAGAGTGGAGCCCACACTGGAGCAGGTTTTCTGGTAGGACTTGTGACACCGTGGGGGACCCACAGTGGAGCTGCCTGTCCTCAGAGGACTGCACCCCATGGAAGAGTGAGCCACACTGCAGCAGTTCACAGAGAGCTGTTGCCCATGGGATGGACTCATGTTGGAGAAGTTCATGGAGAACTGTCTCCCATGGGAGGGACCCCGCATGTTGCAGCAGGGGAAAGAAAGTGAGCAGGAATAACGTGTGAGGAACTGATCATAACCCCCATTCCCTGTCTCTTTGTGCCAGTGGGGGAGGACATAGAGGTGAGAAGGAGGGAGGGATGCAGGAGAGGTGTTTTTAAGGTCTTATTTTACTTCTTATCCTGCTCTCATTTTTTTTAGTGAAAAATTCAATTAATATCTCTAATTAGAGCCTGCTTAGCCCATGATGTTATTTCATGAGTGATCTCTCCCAGTCCTTACCTCAACCCATGAACCCTTCATTATATTTTCTCTCCCCTGTCCAGCTACAGAGGTGAGTGGGAGAGCATCTTTGGTGGCTGCCTGGCATCCAGCCAAGGTCAACCCACTATGGAATCATAATAAATAATTTACAATCACACTATGAGTTTATTTTCACTTTAATGCTGAATAACTCTATGACACTTCCTCTTTAAACAGATGGCAAGGAAACTTTTGATGATAAGCCAACTAACTTACTATTTTCAAGCACTTAACAGGAGCCTACTTTTTGCTGTGTAATGCTTATGTAAAAATAGACGTTTTAAAGATTTACACACAATCACAAGGTAATACTTAGATTCTGTGCTTTATTGAATCAGAAATACAAACAGAAAAAAAACGGGATAGGTGTTCACTTTCTAAACAGCAATGGCAGCCTTATGTTCCTTCAGTTGCTCTTATGTCTTTCCTACCAAAAGTTCCCATGTTAGTCAACAGAACAGCTTATGCTGAGTGCTCACTGACCAGGTTTAGAAAAAGTTGACTGAATCAATTTACCATCTGAAATAATCCAGATGATTTGGTTCAAAGCAGATAACGGAGCATTAACATGAATTCAAATGACAGAACTGTTGGTATGGTGCCATCTGACAAACAAACAGTTAAGCAGGTAGAGATGGTATAATCATTCCAGCAATTCTGGGAACAGGAAAACATATTCTGAACTGTGCTGGAGAATCTAAGACATATCATGTTGGCTTAAAAAGCAAGCAAATCCCAATACAGTTGAACAACAAAATCCATGTTTTTACAGCAGACTCTTCTTTAAAAGACTTTGCATTTAAAAAGCAATTTATATTCCATACAGGGCTTGGCACTGTTTGTATAACTTCTAAGGAATATGTTATTATAATAAATTATTTGTCTGATAAATATTTAATTATAATAAAATGTATTTAAACAATTTAGTGTGAACAGAAAAAATCTAAACAGACCATTTTAAATATTTGCGCTTAACTTCCTCTTTCTACCTATGTACTGATAGAATACACTTTATTCAGAAAAACAAAATAATTTTAAAAGAGAAAGACAGCTAAACAATAAGACAGTTCACTATCTTGTATTTGCACATAATTGATTATTATTGCACCATGGAACCTTTTATTTAGCATAAATTTAGTGCTACTCACTGGTAACAATTTCAAAGTGTAAAGAATCTCTTTGGAAAGGCCAAAGGTCAAACAGCATTTGTCTGAATATCCTGGAGGAATCCTCCTTTCAATCAACAGATTTTTTAACATTTTTTAAGTGAGCTGTTGTGTATCTCACCACAATGAGTCCTTCCGATCTGTCAATCAACTCTTACTGAAGTAATTTTCAGTAACAGCAATGAAAGCTTGATAGTCCTCTAAGTTCTTGTTCTTATTCTGTGTAACTGCAAGACTAATACATTTTTGTGTTCACTACAAAGACAGACATTTGTTTGTGAAGTCAAGCAACTCAAATCTTCTTTGTTATCATACAGTTAATCTCACAATTTTATTTTTACAATAAAATCAACAGAGAAGATAGAAGTTCAGGTGTGGGAATAAGGCCTTCAGCAAGTACAATGGGGCACCCTAGCTAATAATTCCTGTGTTCTAGGGAGCTAAATCAAAGTGCTAGCAAATTCTGATTCTTGGTAACAAGTAGAAAAATAAGTATTATTCACCAAAGAAGAGAAAAGAAAAATCCCCTTCATTTTACCTCTTCTTCTATCTCAGACATCATGTTCTTGTTATACAGATATGTAATGGTTCCAAAATTACAGGCACCTGAATTTAGCCTACTGCCAATGCTAAATTAACTTGCAGTCATAAAACTCTATGAAACGCTTCATATAGAACATGTTGCTAGACAGTTACTTAAAAAACATTTTGATTGTATGTTTGGAATTGCTTGACTTGGCCTTTTTTGATACCGACTCTGAAGCTGTTAGTCCAGACCTAAGGTTAAACAAAGGGGAAGAAACCAAAACAGTAAGAGGTTAAAATATATAATGCATACCAACACCAGTTTTACAACACTGAAATTTTTCTAAACTTCATTATTTTAAAACAAGTTGTATACTCAAACTTCCAGAAAACACTCACCTTTTTGTTCCTTGTGATGGATTTGTGCATTGCTGTCCTCTGCTTAAACCTCCTTAAAAGTAATTGAAAGCAACAAAAAATAATTACTTCAATAAAGAAAGAATGCTCCAGAAATTATATACATGGAAGAACTTTTTTAAAATTTTATCTGTCTCAAGAAGTAGATAATATTTTATTACCTGCAGCTTGAGTACTGTAGTTTATATTACTGCTTGTAAAAGAGAAAACCAAAAAGTTGTTAGGTTATTGAATTATAAGGGATTACTTTGAACCTTGTAACAGTTTTCAGAAATATTTCAGCATAATGTTGATTTTCAACATGGTAGTTGAAAATTATGTTTTTAATTTTTTTATCCTGCAGGGGGCAAAAAGGAAACTTCACCTAAAGTAAGTCTTCAATTTAAATTAAAGCCTGCTTGCACATGTAATAGCAATATCACTTTGAAAATTTTCTTGTAAAATATTCTTACTGTAAGTCTTAATCGTATTCTGAAACATCTAACACACTAGCATTTTAATTTCCTTTTATAAGTTTCCCAAAATAGATTAGGGACTACTTTAGGCAGATAACTTAACTACCTGCACATGCACTCTAATGTGGCTGAATATAAACTCTTTGTCAAAAAGAGTAACTACTTCAGAAAACATGAATGATACTGCTGTGGCATGTTACAGGTGCAGTTATGTGATATATTTTATTAGCTATAAAAAACAGACTTGGAAGTTTCTTCCTTTAAGCTTTAGTTCTCGTCTCCCTATTTTTGCCAGCACATGACATAATGGAGCCTTTCTGTTAACTTAATCTGAAACAATCCAGGTTGAAGATGCTTTCATTGATCCTTACTTCAATCTCACTGGTTTTACAAACACCCTTCTGAATATGGCTGGGTGTAACTAACATACAGTTTCCAGAAATGAACAGTATATCCTATGTCACCATTGTGGCAAATGAGAGGGCACTGACAAACTAACATCACATTCATAAATCTAGTTTGTCATGAAAATCAATTTGATATTTTTTAAATAAAGATGTTCACTCCTGTATAGGCCTTACTTAAATCAGCTTGTTGAGAAAAAAACTTCAAAGTCCCAAAAAGTTTAAAGTATACCATTGCCAAAGTATCCTATTTGCAAAAGCAGACAATTTGAATAACCAACTATGTACTTACCAGAGAAAACTCTGTTTGAGTTTTCCATATTGTAAGTCTTAGTAGGAAAATCGTCTTTTTCTGTCAGCTCCTGGATAAGGCCTTTATTTAAGCAGACATCCACATGTCTGTTAAATGACACAAGATCGGTGGTTTTCTGCTCTGAATTACAAACTGGGCAAACAAGAACACTGTCTTCTTTGGCTTCAAAGAAACAGGATGAACTAGTTCCTTCTGCATGTTTGGTCTTGTCAAAATGGTCTTGTGATACTCTTTTGGGGAAGAGACATTGTTTCATACACATATTTCTAGCAATGTCACTGAGACTGCTAGGCTGTTGTTTTCCAGGAGATTTATCAGGTATTACCTGACCAAATTTTTCTGTGCCACCATTAGCAGAGCTGTCAGATACAACTGCAGATTGGTCTGTTCCTGATAATTGATCCGTTTTATTTTTTTGACATTTATCAACATACTCATTTTTAAATTGTGGAACAAAGTTAGGGATATTTTCTCTTGAACTGTCATTCTTGAATATTTCCACAGCATCTTCAACACACATCCCATTGAGGCACTCATCAATGTGTTTATTAAGTTCTTCCAAATTTTTGCTGCTTTGCGTCTCAAAGCAAACAGGACAGGTAAAGATCTTACAAACATTAGAATTCTGTAAATTTGTGACTTCCTTTGTTTCTTCCACTAAATTTGCCGATGATTTATCATCATGAAAGAGCTGCTTACCTCTGCTTTCATTTGGAGAAATATTCTCACTGTTTAGTTTTCTTGCTGCTCGCTTTTGATCAAAAAAACTCCCTCTAAATGGGGCTTCTGAATTTTTTGTGAAATAGTCTTGGTTGGACTTCTCTGGTTGAAGCCTAAGGAAACCAATTTCTTTTCCTGATTTTAAGAAACTTGTAATGCTTTTTTGTTGGTATTTCTTTTCTTCTTCAGTTAGAAATCCTGATACTCTTACACCTAATGATGAAAAACAAACTTACAATAATGATTTTATGAAAGCTTGATACTAACTCCTAATTAACACCTTTTGAGGTACATATTCACTCAATAGAGTCACAATTTATTTCTAAAAAGATGCTGGACTACCTCCAAATGCATCAAAATGTCAATACAATTTTATCAGACCCAAGCACTAGTCCAACCACATCAATTTTAATATGTTGTTTAACTGATTGCATTATAACACAAAGCTATAAATATAGTTACACAGTATTCAGTCTGAACGTTTTGCATGAACTTTACCCATCAAAATATATTTTTCTTCAGCACTTTCTAATATCTTAGATAAGTAAATTTTATATATCACTAAATGTTTCAAGCAGAATGCATAAGCACCTGAAACACACATCTTGGGGTCAAAACACAGAGTTTACTGTGTCAGAAATGTTTGCATCTCCTGCAGAACACTGCTTTCAGATCTGTAAGCACTTCTGTTGTTGTGGTGCAAAGCAGATTTAAAAGTTCTTTTTAAGCAGCAGAATTAAGCGCTGCTGTGAGTCAAGATTCTACTGTCATGATGATGTGATTGTTGTTGCATAAAAAAAGTACAACCTCAAATAGTAAAATTTCCTAAGTCACCATTCAGCACTCATTAGTGAAACTTCCTAAGTTACTCATTCAGCACAGATCTGTTGCACTTTGCAAAAACTACCAGGGTCATAGAAAAAGGATAAATGCATTTATACCACTTTTACTTTAAAGTAGGGTGTATTATTTCAAAACAGTGTAAGATATCCTAACTCTGGAAAGGAAGAATGAGTTTGAAATATCTTACCCATAAGTCTTATCCGTAGAGGGTGAGGAGCAACACTATCAATTTCTGTTCCTAACAAATCTTTAGCAACAGTAAATATTTCCTCCTCTGTAGAAACAGAAGACAGAACAGTTGAAGCTCTTGTTTTAACTTCGAAGTTCACATTCTTAAGCTTCAATGTAACAGTTCTACCCTAGGAAAAAAAACACAATTAAAAGAAAGTTAAAAATGTATGTCATATATGGCACAGAAACAATTATTAGCTAGCATCTATATAAGGGCTCTTAAGCTATAGCCAAGACTGCACTTATCTGTGAACGGCAAGGGGCACTCCCAATAGTTTGTCTGCAAGATTCTGTACTTGCTTCTAAAATTCTGCCAGAGTTCAATTTTCTGAATTGGGTCATTTGACTGTGGTTCTCAGCCAGCCATCTGCCACCAGTGCATGTTTAATTGAGTTCATGTTTTGGCTATGGGCACAACTTCTATCCTACCTAAAAAAATTATTTCCTCATCTGGAAATTTTCACTGCCAGGTATCCTAACTATTAAGAACACAAAAGTGATATCCCATTAGATTCACACATAAAGCTTACTTCCTCCTGCATAGTGCTTTCATAGCCACACACAATATTTGTGTTTGGCACAGATATTTCCCTGGCAGCATCTCCCAAACCATTTGTGTGATTTATCATGTCCATACAAATGTAAATAACTAGCACTCTCCTTGTTCTGGTGCTTTTGTAATTTATCTGTTTGTCCTCCTTAACTGATCATCTCCCTTTCAACCTGTCATCTCTTGAGACAATCTTTTAAGCTGAAGAAGATTAAAAACAATTCTTATAGATCTTAAATGCTATGCCTTGCTTTACCATAAGACCTTCAAAGAAAATATGAACTGTTCTTTCAAAGTAATGAATAGGCATCTGGGGAGAAGGACTAAAGGGACTGTTTCTACTATTGATATCATTGAACGGCGTGAATAACTTGTCAGCAAGTTTAGCACACGTCAAGTTCTTAAACTACGAAATTGGCTATTGACTGGATCCTGTATGTATACAGGAAAGAAACAGTGCTTTAAATACATTAGTATGACACAATTGACCAAAGCATGGCTTATAGACTACCAGCTCTATTATTCCCTTACAAACATTGCTTTCAGCATAAAATGTTTACGTGCCAAACAACTCAATTTTTCATGTTTCAAAACTTGATTTCATTTTTATCCCACATGTATTGCTAGAAAGCCACCCACACAACAGTAGTGCTACCTTAGTCATTCTAAACACCTACAAATTAAAGAATGTAGACTTCTGAAGATAGATTGCATGGTCTGATGGTGCTGAAAGCATCTATACTAAAGCCGCATAGAATTGTTGGAGTGCAAAGCGTCTTTTTGCAAGCAACCTGAATAACACAAATACCTTAAGTCCTTCTTTCTGTAAGTCTTGAGCAAGGTCTCTGCAGAGCTCTCGACACAAACTGTACTGGTCTTCTGCTGTGTTTATTTCACTGAATGTTCTAAGACAAAAATATGATCTTTTTCAGTATGAATCCTACAGTATATTCAGTATCTGCAATCTAAAAGTTTTTACACAATTAAACAATAATATAATCAGAAGAATGTTATAAAGTTTCAAAATCTTACTTCAAGAAACAATGATTACTAATAGGAATATTTTGTTTGCAGAATGTTTTAAAGGCACTTCAAATAATGAAGTAATTTGGCTTTCAATTTTTCATGCACTATTTGAAAATGATTCAGATTTAATGTCATTAATACTTAAGTATTTGCAAGACAGAATACTAACAGTAAGTGAATTCATAGAGCCAGCCAAGTTATTTGTATTTAATCTCCTTTGTACATACTGTATAATATCAGCAGAAAGCCAGGAGCTGGAAGTCAAGATCAGAGCCAAGTATGAGAAATAAATAATGCAGATGCTAAGAAAAAGATGCCAACTAGGATAATTATGTCTAGCCTCAGAGGAGGAAAAGCTATCTCACTGCCAAAAATGTTGCCAACTTCCTTTGCTAGAGCTTCTTAGGAAAGAAATTACAGTGATATCTTTTTGTTGTACATTTGTTTTTCAGTAATAACATCACAGGAAAAGCAACCTTCAGTTAGTCAAGGTTTTAGGAGAAATGGAAAGCAAAACTTACAGCACATGCTTTGCAAAGGTTTCACAGATACATTGTTTCATGTAAACCTTTATATTTATAAATGTAAGGTCAATAAAATTACAATGGATTTTGCACCTCTAAGCTATAGTCAGGTTTACCTGATTGTACTGAAAAGACATCTATTATAATTCACATTCCCCTAAGAATGTTTTCATGCTACCAAACTAATCAGAAGAGTACGTCATTGTGGGTCCCACACCACTACTCAAGGAGCAACTCATGCCTTTCAGACAACACTACAGTGATTGAGAGGTTCTAAAAGTCCAAGGCTTGGAAGGGACAAGATAGAGATAATGCTATTTCAGGGTTGTCTCTTCCCCCATATAAACTAGTTTCATGATGTCAGAAGCCTGTGGATATTTCTTGTCTAAAACTGTTCCCTTTGAGGAAAAAAAAGACAGAAAAAAACCAGCACAGAAAGGTACTATAAAAATGTCCAGAATATCTGTCTGATTGCAAGGCAGCACAATAATAAAGCCATAAATTTTTCAGCTGTGATAGAACCAAAATCATATCAGGCTTATTTAAACTGCCCACAACTATTAAGTCACAAAATTACAGGAGTAAGCATCTTTTCTTAACAACTTTTCTAAGAAAACACATGATGACAGGGATAAGTATTACAATGCTTGACAGATTCTCCCGGCAGAACTATTTTTTAAAAAATTAAATACCTTGTTAAGGAACATCACACTGGTAAAAATTTTAGTTAGGAAATACATGTGACTGCAGGCTACTATTGACATTAAGCTCAAACAGATGAAAAAAATTCAAGCCCTTATATATCTCCACCTTATCTTATGGCTTAAAGATCACTTTGATGCATTAAAGGCCCTAGCAGAATTGGATGATAAGAGAACAAACAAACTGACAAAAGTACCTCCATGGAGTTCTGGAGCCAAGGACAAAAAGTAGTGCAAGGTTAAATCTGATTTAGTGAGCTTGTTGTACATGTGGGTTTTTAAATAAATACACAATGAAATTATATGACTAATATAATCAGTACACATCGCTTGGTATTTAATGCTTCCAATTATTACAGTATTTTTTTCAATAATAAAAAAGCATACCTCTCAGTGCTCATACTTTTTCTTTCTCCATCCCTTTAAAGAGAAAAAAAAAAATCATACTTTCTTGATGTAGAAATGTTGTTTTTCCAATAAACTCAGAGTCAACCGATCATGCTCAAATAACTAACAGCAGTCTTTTATGTAAAATCTGGATGTTAACTTCTACAAATATTTTACAAAGTTTAACCAAGTGCAAGAAGAATTAAAAAAAAACCCTGTAGATTAAGTGAAGACATGGATCAGTCATAGATGGTTTTTAAAAAAAGGAAAACAAGTTTAAAAAACCAACCAAACAAAATATTCCCTCAAACACACACCTCTTATATCAGAGGCAGCCTGATTTAAAAAGAAAACAAACTACAAATCCTATGCCGTCTCAGTGATAACTGTGAAGCACGGCTATTAGAATCCTGTATATACATGTATATTTGAATATTTTCTTTATCTGAGGATCTAAAGAAATAGTTGCTTTCAGTCTAAATGACTGTTCAGCTTAAAGGTGATGTGCTTTTTTTGTTTGTTGCTTTCTTTTTTTTCCAGTGTTATTTGAGTATACTTTAACAACTTTTTTGCATAAAGAGATCCCTCAGAGCAATTTAATTTCAGGTCATTCTTCTGTTTTTAAGTATTGGAAATAACAGACTTGGTATTGTCAAATTTTCTTAAAAGAAGATAGTCAGACACAATAAGATGAACTATCTACTGAAGACCCAGGTGTTTACATATTAAATGCTTGCCTTCTGTCTTGGGTTGCAATGCAAGATGTAACCAAAAAACTATGTATTTTATTACTATCTGTTGAGACCAGGTAGGGCAGTGTTCTTTATCTCTTCCACCACCCATCCTCCCTCCAGGGAGATATCTTCTGCTAATGGGCCATTGAGTCTCATTACATGACTGATAAAATTACATCATCCCACTGGAAGATCCTCCACCCTGACAGAGGAGTCAAACATCTAAACCTGGTTATCTTTGGAGACTGGGAACACCACAGCAGCCTTTCTCCACTGAATTCCCAGGGTGAGATACCAGCATCTGCAACTACACCACCGGACCTTCAGAGGAAAATGATGTCATTCTACGAGGTCATTACTTCAACAGAACCACATCTGTCACTCCAGGACTGCAGCCAGCATTTAATTGGACTGCTACCAACACCCTGGCCAACAGGGTGTCAGGTTATATTCTGACAGTGGGTTGTTGTTTTTTTTTGGTTTTTGTTTTGTTTTTTTTAATTGTTGTTTTTATTTTTTTTGTACTACTGCATTTTTATTTTAATTTTCTAAGTAAATAACTGTTACTTGTATTCCCCTACCTTTTCCTGAGAACCCCCGATTTCAAGATTATAATAATTCAGAAAGAAGGGGGGCCATGGTTTACATTTTTCCATTTCAAGGGAGGTTTCTGCCTTCCTTAACAGATACCTGCCTTTTCAAACCAAGACACTTTCTCAGCACTAAAATCACTGAAACCAAATTGGTGGTGAAAAAAAAAGGTAAAATTCTTAGACATTACAACCATTAAAACACCTAACTAGGGTGAAAAAGAAGAAAGAGCACATCACTTAGAAAAAGACTATCCAAGGTCTGTTCATATATTAACAGAAAAAAAAATTTGAAAACTGTGTTTTATCTTTTGTCATGTCACCTTCACCAAGTCAGTCCTATCACATATTTTTTAAAATATTTTTTGTACTCTGAATAGAAAAAAACACAACACAAAAATTTGTGCTAGCACATTACTGGGCTTCAAACTGCTAACTACATATATTATTTAGTAGTCAAATGGAAAAAAAGGGAAGATTACTGTCAGAGAAGTTGCAGACATACATAATATAGAATAGGTCTTTCAGAGGTGCATAAGACATTCTGGAACTTATAATAAAATCGAATCATTGTCACGCTATTTTAAAATAGAATTTGAGTAATTTGGAAAGGAATATTTTTTAAAAAGGAATCAATACTATTAAGGCTCTTAGTTACATAAACGGTAAAACACTATGTTTCAGGTTATTTTAAAGAACATGTTTGTTTCCAGGACAGGCTTAGAAATGACAAATATTGTTGAAAAGATAAGTGCACTACTAAGACTGACTTCACCCATCCTAAAAAGGAGGCTAAAAGCCATTAAAGTACAGTGAATCTTAAAAGAACATATACTAAGAAGGATATAATAATCTTCAGTTCTACTCCAAAGTCACAAGTCGCTATCACTTGATAGTACAAGTACATAATCCTCATAAAAGACACAGAAACTGACAATTTACCAACAGAGATCAAATACCTTTGTGATTTTCATTATAGTCCAATAATCATAAACACCAATGAATGTGCATTGTTTTTGAAGAAAAGGGAGTCTACAAATCTGCTTAGGACATTTCAGTTATGTTCAGCTATTTCGATAATTATAATATTATCCTGCCTTGATTTCTTGACATACACTCAAGTACAACTTCCCTAACAAGACTTTTTGGATTTCATATTTAGACATGGCTGTATAAATCTTTGTTTTTTCATGTTTGGCTACTGCATCTTAGACATAAGTATAAAAATAACAGGCATCACACATTTTTTAAAATGTATTAAACAAGAATATTTCCATAATATTTGCCAATTAAATAATATGTTCAGTATGTAATATACACAAGGAAACATTCAGAAAATGTTAACACAGAAGGAAAAAACTCCCATGGCTTACTTTTCCAAATGTGTTGAGCCCAAACCAAGGGAAATATCTAAGAAATTACGCCAAGATACTTCTGAAAAAAGAAGGGAAAGCAGCGCCCTCTGCTGGTAAAGTTCTGAGCAAGTCACAATTCCAAGGGCCTTCAACATTTTCTCTGTTACTTTTCCAATACCTGGCACCTAAAAAAGAGCATGTAATGTTATACTGGAAGATTTCCATTTGTAGATATATTACCAGGAACAATTTAAATCAAACACAACATGGAAGATTACCTAGAAAACTCTATTTTTTCAGTAGAAATCTTGCTTCTAGAATACAGCAACATTGCATGACAAAATAGTAAATGTCATTGTGCCTCTTACCTTTCTAATGGGCAAATCTTTCAGGAAGTCTAGCACTGCTAGTCTCTCAGGAGAAATCCTGTATTGGCCATTTGGTTTATTACGATCACTGCACATTTTTGCTAACATTGTATTTGGTGCTATTCCTTAAAAACAGACAAAAAACATGGTAATTTTAAAAAACATAAGACAAAGTTTAATTTCAACTATCCAATATTTAAAGGCCAAAGAGTAGCCTATACACTTGTCAAAGGCTAAAATAAGAAAAATAATTATTATTACTGATAACAAGACTTGATACAATTCTGCAAAGAGACTTTGTGATCTTCATGAAATAACATAAATACATGTAATAGATAAATTATAACTTAAATAAAGTGTATTTCCTATTTTAAGATGGTCAGGGTAACACAACAAGCACTAATAAGTCAAGGGGGGTTAAATACTAAGTTCTAAAAAATAACATCAGTTACATGAGTCAACATTTTTATTATGGTGATTATGGTAAGAAAATGCATATGTTGGTAGTTTCAATGAACTAGTGAGAAGGAGACCTTTCTTCCTTGTATTTCAGCAAAAAGACATTTTTTGACAAAATTAAACAAATTTTATTATTTTGTGTGCTACCATTGGAATGTAGTAATTTATATATTTATATATATTTCACAGACATCAGAAGAACTAGGGGGGATGACTCTTTTCTATCAAAGTGACTGTTTTTACCAAGCAACTCTGGAATTTGTTTAGCAAAAGAAAGAATAAGTTTATCCTACAGCCCTAGAGGTCTAAATTTTCATTTACTCACTGATAAAATGTATTATTCAAGAAGGTAGAAATAACTCTATTTATTATTGATTATCTGTATTTTTTCAGTTACCCTTCTAATTATTTTTAATCTTTGGGCTTAAAAAAAAGCCTGTTATAAAAGCTATGCCTGTTTTCTGCACACTAACTTATCCTTAAGATAACAGAACTTCAGCAAACGAAACTGTTATTTTGTTATCACTCAAGAGAAAACATACATGGGTGGGGGTTTCATCCTGCTTCTTCTTACTAGCTGTTTCTTCACCTCTGCTTACATTCCACACTTTCCTGACCTTCTGCAGCTGCTTCATAAAGCTCACCATTGCCTGATGCCTCACTGACCTGGTTCAAAAGCAGTTTGGGTGTCATCCAAATTAAGTGGTTAGAGATTTACACTGGTTTTAGTCAATCAAAATAGCTGGGTGGGTTAAAGGTGAGTTATCTGAAGTCAAGACATAGAACTTGATTGGTAAATATTAAAAAGCTATTAAAAGAGTTCATTAACTTCAGTATATATTTACTTCCCTAGGACTAGCATTTTTATGAATTTTGATATTGCTTTAAGCAAGGAACATGTTAGAAACATGTAACAGCACAGATCTGCTATTCAAACTAAAAGCAGTTTAGAAATCAGTCACAGACTTCACTATGACCCACTGTTTGACAAAAACAATTTACATGATGCACTAGAATAACCATCTGTGCTAAGATTAGTTCAAGTGCACTGGTCATTCTTCCTCACTGCCTATTCTTATTTCAAGTAGAAAGAAGCAAAAAGATGATGTAACTGTTTCAATGATTAAAAAAAAAAAAGAGTAAATAAAAAAAAAACCAAAAAAACCCCAAACAGTAGTGGCTAGGATAGTCATGACATCTCTAGAAAAAATTGGAAGTCACATTCTCTGGAGATCTTCAAAGACAGTGTATTTTTTTGTAGCAGAAGAATGCTGTGGCAAGGCTAAATTCTTAATTAATGCCCTCTGAGATGAAAGTACAAGACAATATGGAAAAACTAAGATTAATTATTATTCATATGTGTCTGAATACCTGCACTAGCAGTCAGTTGAGTTTTCTGCTCAATCCTAAAGCGAATTTCCTTCACAACTTCCTCTGCAGAAGTTCCAAAGACAACTGAGTTTCCCTCTGATAGATCTGTTTGTTGAAGGTTGTCATCCATCGGAGATGCGCTGTCTTCAAACAGTACTGGTGAAGAAGAGACTTCACCTTTGTTAAAGTTGGTAGACATATTCATACTATCTTTAAGTTAGACAGAAACACAAACAATTAATACATCCATATAGACTGATATCCTTCTTCAGTGGCTTCAGCATTCATAAGCAGTTTTATTTCTTTCTATTTTTATTTAGAGAAAGCGACTGCATTGTTTTTTTAAAGACTGGAAAGAGGTAACTGCTTTGTTTTTGATATGATTTGAGCTTGGCTGAGATTGAAGGAATTGGCTAGTAGATTGGACATAACATCCAGAAAAGCAAATGGTTTAATGGCTTGTTATTGTAGCAAAACCATCAAGATTTTATCATTATTTTTGTTTTATATCAGACTGAAGGCCAGAGGCTCTCTTCCATGGAACTTTTTTTAATATTCTCTGAATAAAATTAGGGCTCTGGAATATCTAGTTCTAGAATGATCAGCCTGATGAAGTTCTCATTTGCAATTGCAGTCACAGTAGAACAAGTAGTATCAGCAGCCCTTGACTCTTGACTTGTCAGAGCCCTGACTCTACAAAGATTACTACTACAGTTTCATGTTCTGAGCACTTGTTTGTGTTTCAGAGGAGCAAAGGAATCAGGTAAATGTGAAGAAGCACGTGACTACGTATCAGTAATATTGATTTTGTAAAGACTATGCCAGTTTGTTGCTTTCTATTTTATTAATGCTTTTCTGTAGTAGTGTATGCTTGATTATCCCCTTGATGCTTGTTAGAAATTTTGAATACAGATAGTATAAACATTCCAGTTTGTGCATCATTCAACCATTTGTATGACTACTTCCTTTCTATTATTTCCAGGTGGATATACAATTGCAGATGTGGTTCCAATTCCATCGTCCAGAGCCAAGTGAAATCCAGTAAAACATCTTGAACATTACTAAAATCCTGCAGTGCTCCTGCTACTTATTTCAAAAATTATCAAGGTGAATAGTAATGCAGACCTAAACCACACCATTTGGTTTAGAAAACCTAGCACCACTTTTTAAACATTTAATTTGCATTAAAAAAAAAGAAGTCCTCAAAGTCCAAATCATTACCAGTGTACACTTTATTTACAGGTGACCAGTAGAGAAGAAAGTTAACTAGTAAGTTAACTAGTTAGTTAGTAAACTAACTAAACTGGAGGTAGAGAATATATGGGAGGACAAATTATGGAAAAACTTAAGCATCTACATTTTCAATGAGTGCAGCTTATCTGAAACTTAAAAGCACATGACTGGCAACCCCTGCTCCCAACCCCAGGTAACGTGGTCATCATGTCTTACGCCATGGCAAGCAGCCATTCTCTGGTGCCGGGTTCACATCACTCCTTGCCCACCTGCATGTCCCACCAGGCCAGCCCAGTGCTGTGGATGACTGTTGCAGCACTGCCTGCAGCCCCACAGCACTGCCTGCCTGCAGCCCCACAGCACTGCCTGCCTGCAGCCCCAGAGCAGTCTCTCTAAATCCCACCTTTGATGGGTCCTGAGGAGGAAACTCTGACCAGAGCTGTCACTGGACAGTGAGACCTGGGACATCCCAATGGCCAGGGATACCTCTGCCTTCATCTGCTTCCTCTGAGGATTAAGGGAGTGACTCATTCTTTTATATGATTTTCAAGTCTAGATTATTGTTGCATTGATACAGTAAACTGTGTGCTAACAACCCAGTCCAGGTTTGTATTGCATTATAAAATCTTTATTTTGCTTACTTACTTACTTTGATTACTTACAAATCTTTATTTTGCTACTTACAGATTGCACTTCACTGATGCTGCTTCTAGAAGTCCTCTGCCCTTCAGATGCTAAATTCTGTACTGTTGTAATAATGAAATCCTAAGAGTTCATTATTACTACCCTAAGGAAAATAAAGCTTAAATTTGAACTAAAATTTAGTGCTTTCATGGCTCTGCCTAAGACCCCTAAAAGAAGCACTCTGTCTCAGTGTCAGGTGACCTCACAGAAAGTGAGTCATTTGCTTACCTATTCCTGTAGTGCTTTCTGTATTAAAGAAGAACCGTCTCCTATCTTCAGGCCAGTTCAGCCTTTCCTCCAAGTGCTCTGTTATGTTCAGGTAGGCTTCATCTAGGCCCATAGGCATAAAATTGGGATCATATTCAGCCAGTACTTCTCTAACCTTGATAAACACAGAGAAAGTTTAAAGCCTTGTTGGCTGTAAGAGCAGATCTTGACACAAAATTAGGACAACAACTGTGCTCTGAAATTTCCACATGATCAATAAACATTAAAGATACTGACAGAACAAATTATTTCTTGATATTGTAAAATTACAATAATGCTTCTCTAAGTAGTGAGATATTAATAATAAGTGAGAACTAAACAGATTTTGAGCAGTGGCCACTAAGATAAGTGTATAAGGACTTCACAGCCACTAGGTTCACTGACACTACAGTAATCATCTGAATGAAACTCTGGGGACCTGGAAACTCAGCAAAGCAGATAAACTGATGCAGTTTTCTATGCTCAGTGTGCCAGTTATCATATACACAGAAGTTAAAAAAAACCACCAGCAACAACAAAATCCTAAGTTTTAAATTATATTAAACTGAAGCTGTAGAAAATATTTTAGAGCAGTGGTTAATGCCACAGGCAAAATCCATTGGGAAATCTTTAGTAACAAGTCCATTTTCTAGAAGAAAACAAAATAAATGGTCAAAATAAAAGCTCTATCTTTTCTCCTCTCTGTGTTTAAAACCTAGAGGAAAATCTGACTGTTTCATGTCTTTTTCTACTAGTTTGAGTCAATTTCTTAGGTATTACAATATTTGTTCACATGTGATTCATCTTTCTGAAACTAAATAAAGATAGGATTCACTACACAACTTTAAAAGACAAAATAAAATCAATTTAAATATTTTCAATCCAAATCTCAGGAGAAAAACTTTTTAAACATTTAATTTGCATTAAAAGAAAAGAACTCCTCCAAGTCCAAATCATTACCAGTGTACACTAAACTAAAAATTGTGTACATAACTAAAAATCCAGACCATGCCAAATCTCTAATACTTTAATACTTTACCCTATCAAAAACCAAGATACACATTGTGAAATACACATCATGAAATCCAAGATCCTTATGTTCAAACCCATTCTGAAACATGACATATTATATATACTTTTCTCTTTTTTTTTCTTTCCCTTTATTTTAGAAGTGAAAAAAAATCATCTAAGATCTTACTTTATATATGTGAAGGGATTGAGGCTTCATAAAAATAAAGAAGGTCTGATATAATTTTATTAAAGTTAGGAGACTTGTGTCACACACTAGTTTGATTTAGAATGTACAAAAGACCTCTTTTCTATTTTTTTTAAACAGGCTTTTAGGTATTGTAACTATTTGTCTGGAACTAAATAAAACTATTTTCATTAAAGCAAAACATGATTTCTCCCTATTTCTTTTGCTTTATCAAGTCCCTTCTTTTTAAAAAAATCAATCTGCATTTACAAGTCAGTAATGCTTTCTGTTTTTCTTCCCAGTAGTCAGTACTCAAAAGTATGATTATGCATTGCATGAAATTACCATCTCCATGTTTCCTATGTACTTGCAACTCCCTAGTAATTAGATTATGTTCCATGATTTTGAACTTTTAAGAATAATAAAGCTCAAGAGATTTTCAAAACTTCTGTCAGCATCATTACTAACCTCAGTAGAACTGACAGATTGGGTAAGTGCAATGCTTTTTCATCTCCTTGCCCAAAAACATTTTGTTGGACTTATGTTTAAAGCTGCATTACTGAAGAATTTCATATTTAAATTACCACTTTTCATACTATCTAGAACTGATATTATTGACATCTAAAAACACATACACTCACTTTTGATTAGAGACCACTTTCAGACTTACCTCTTTACTCACTTTGGTGTACTTTTCAAAGTTTAGTGGTACTATAGTTAGATGGGGACATAGCCTTTTAGCAATAAATCCAGGCATGGCTGCACGCACACCAAATCTCCTAGCATGATAATTTGACGTGGACTTAAGAGAGATTAAGTAAGTTTAGTGTTCAGTAATCAAACTTTTCTTTAAGTTTAGTATTAAATAATAAAGTTTCAATCACATATCTGCATACAGAAAAGACTGACAAAGCTAAGAGTTTATATGCATTTTCACTCCCCCTCCTCATGCCTTTCAATCTGCTTACATACTTTAAATTTTCATTAATACACTTTTTACTGTAAAACCCAGCTTACATGGTCAGGTCTAAGAACTGCTGTTTCCTTTATTATTTTTGGGTTTTCCACACTCCATATGAAACAGTGTCATTATATTTATGCTATTATTTTATTAGGCTTAATATTCATGCAATTGATTTCTGTACTAGTTTAACATTCAGCCTTACCAACATACTCATTGATCCCACTGCTATAGGTTTGTCCTTCAGCTCTGGATTGTCTCTCATTTCCACAGCTGCATAGAAGGCATCCATGTCAATGTGTACAATTGTGTTGTTAAGGTTACGGCTCTGTTCCAGTTCTATCACAAGTTTGTCCACCTGAACAGAATAAACCAGTAATTGAAATACTACTAACCTGGCAGAAGTGCAACAGTATAGATAACCCTAAAACTCAGATGGATCTTGCATATAGTTAAAGAAAAAACCTCAAAAGATCCAATCCCCACAAAACCAGCACCAACAAAAAAACCTCAATAAAGCTTTGGAAGAAACTTGCTCTCAGATAGAATGTTGCTGCAGCAATTGGTACCAAAAAACGCTCCAAAACCCAGAGGGAAAAAACACAACTGTTGAGGTTTAGCCCCAGCTGGTAACTAAGCTCCTGCAGCCACACTTACTCCCTCATAGCAGAAGAATCAGAAGAACAAAAGTGAGAAAATCCATGGTTTGAAATAAAGACAATTTATCATGGAAAGCAAAAGCTGTGCACGCAAGCAAATCAAAATAAGGAATTCATTCACTGCTTCCCATGGGCAGCCAGGTGTTCAGCCATCTCCAGGAAAAACAGCTTAATCATATGTAGGAGTTACTTGGGCAGACAAATGCCATAGCTGCAAAAGTACATCCTTCATTCATCTACACCCTACTTTGTAGGCTGAGCATGATGCTATA
Organism: Pseudopodoces humilis; assembly: GCF_049639895.1. Taxonomy (NCBI): domain Eukaryota; kingdom Metazoa; phylum Chordata; class Aves; order Passeriformes; family Paridae; genus Pseudopodoces; species Pseudopodoces humilis. Next base: position 53,215,525 of record NC_142203.1, on the reverse strand, counting down.
TGGTCTATGGTCAGTTGGCTGTGTCCCCTCCCAGCCCTTGTGCACCCCCAGCCTCCTCACTGGTGGGGTGGTGAGAGGGGCAGAAAAGGTCTTGGCCCTGTGCAGCTGTTGCTCGGCAATAGCTAAGCATCTCTTCATTATTAACACTGCCTTCCACAGCAAACCAAAACACTGGCCCATGCTAGCTACTGTGAAAAAAATTAACTCAATCCCAGCTGAACCAGTAGATGACCCTACCCACCAAATAACAAAGTTCCACACAACATGATAAAAAAAAGACGTATCTGATTCAGACAGAAACTTTGTAAGATCCTTGAGTATGAAGCTTTACTTAAGGCACTTAGTTTTAGAAATACAAGTTATTTCCAAAAAACGAAAACCTGCTATTAAAGAATTTCCAACACTCTTAAATAAAGCTATCACACTTCAAATAACTGGCCTAGAATGGTGAAGAGAAGACCATCAGCTCACAGGATACATGTATCTATTTTGTCTTGTCAGAAATAAGGTCTCAAACAGCCATGTTCAATTACCACAAAGTAAGCTACTGTCAATCCCTCAATAAAAGTCCTCAACTTTTGTTACAGGAACCCATACCATGTAAGGCTAGATTGCTAGGAAAACTGCAAGTTGTTTACAGAATAGCCTATACACAAAGCATGTTTCACTCCAAATGTTTAATATGTACGTCTAATAGTAGACTCTGAGCAATACTGCCTCATCAGCTCCATGGTGTTTTGAGGCAGAGGCCAAGCATGCAGATTGCTCTATGAAGTACTTTGATTGTCCTTAATTTGCTTGTGTTTTTGCCAAAAGTCATACATGTCGCTCTATTGGGAACGGTGAAAAGAGCGACACAGACTTTCTAAGGAGTCGATCAGGAGAATTTCTCCTAGTTTATTACTTCAGGTCTTTTTTATAGACCGATACGTGGAAAGTACAGAAAAGAAACTCTTATTGGTTAGTAAACTACTACATCACCATCATTGGTCAGTGGGGCTCACTACCCCTCGACCTTCTCCTGCAAGAAAACAAGGAACAGACAAACAGCACCTGCAAGGCTGTTTTCTGTCTCTGAGGATTGTTTTAAATCCTCCTCATGAATTCCCAGGCCGCTTTCTCAGGCAAGACTGAGAAAGCTATGTGGCCTGCAGCTTCACATGCTCTCTGTTTCAGAGTTAGCATCCACACATACAGATCGTGTGCTTGTTCCTGAAATACTGTTGACCTATGAATATGAGCTGTGCTGTCATGAAAAAATGTAAGTTAAATATTTGACATGGTATTTTTAAGGCCTACTGATTTATGATGACTATGTTGGCAGAAGCATCACACAGCATTCTAGAACCAAGAGAAAATACAGGAAAAAAAACAAAGAATGTGCTATCAAAATAAGATTACCTAACCACATTGATGACTATATCTATATAGTCCCCAGTCTATACAACAAAAGGCTGCTACTGCTAGTAAGAAGTCCTGATAGGCATAACAACAAGAAATGGGATTAGCAAAAAGAAACCAAAGTTTTACTTTTTTACTTTGCTTGCAGGCACAATGACACACATACACTCTCATGACATCTGGGTACCAGTACAGAAATGTCTCTGGACTGATTATAAGGCACTTACGGTCCTGGAGAGGTATATCAACATGCAATTTGCATGGTTCTTCTCTTTTTTATTTCCCTCAACAGAACTGCTTAATAAAAAACCATAAAAACCTTATCCACAAGAACCGCCTTTGAGCTCAAAACACTTGAACCAAGGCAAGTGAGCTTGGAATGTTCTCATTAAATTGCTGATTAATGATTTACAAAGTCTATTCTTTGTTTTTTTCCAAGTTGCTTTGAGGGATGAAATACTAGACCAGAGCCTTAAACTAGGTTACTCAACACAGAAGAGCACAGTATGTTCTCTGAGGCTGAGAAAACTAGCTTAGACAAATTAAAAGCACAAGGGGGAGGCCATTCAAAGAAACAAATAAACAAAAAAAGTGGGGTATTTATATTATTTCCATTATATTACTAATTTGAAAGGATTCATGTCACACTTGAATCATCAAAAGCATCCTTATTTTAAATTCTACTTTACAGATAATTTTCAGGTCACTCTCAAATTCAAATTGTTTAATTAATATCAGTTAATTTATAATTTGATTATATTGTCTATTTGTAATAAATAAAAATAAATAATTCAAACAATAATATTAAAATATTAATTTAAATAACAATATAAAATTATGTTATTAATAATTTAATTAATATAAAATCCTGCTCTACTAGCATAACTTCTATGTTTCAATTTATCATATTTATAGCAAAAACTTCTGTTTTGCTTTTTCTCCCTAAATATATTCCTAACATCATCTTACTGATCAGGTAACTCCACATCTAAAGAATGAAGCAAAATTACATTAAACTAACAAGAAATACAAAACAGATTACAGTTTGATGAAAGCAACTGATAAGTAATAATGCCAAAACAAAACACAACCAGGTCTACTCAGAGAATTCTGGGCACTTATGAAACCTCTCCTTAAAATTTGTGGAAAAATTCCTTACACGCAAGCCAGGCTGACAAGTCTTTAAAAGCTGCTTTCAATTAACCTTTGTAAAAAAGAGATACTTTTTAACATACATTTCTAAGCTAAGTTAAAAAAAAAACCCACCAAACAACTATAAAGCACAAATTATGACTAGAAGTTAAATTTTCCTTACAGCAACTTTCAGGCAATTTTTCTTATCCCACAGTAGGAATATTTAAGTTCTCAAAGCAAGACAGGAAAGTCAATAAAAGCAAGACAACGGTAACTATTTATAGAATAAACATCCAGGATAAACCCACCATGGATGAAAAAACCAACAAACATCAGTATAGCAGTTTCCAAATCTGGTAGCAGCAGCACACTTTTTAATGTATTACTAATTCCTCCTGAATATCAAGGAGTTCCACACATTCTAATGGTAAAAACAACAGCATTGTGTTGCAGAGTCTACATTTTATTTATATTACCGTGTCCACCATGTAACCAGGATTTTGTCCAAAAGTCCAATAAGTGGAGACATTTTTCTTTGGTTTTACCTTAAATCAACTGCCAGCTTAGGAAATCATACCTGAGCCTCTAACCATCCTACAAACTTCATCTGCGGATGAGAACATATAGTGTTCATATACAGATACCTTTCTAATTCCTAAATTCTTCCCACTTAAACTTTTAGGTGAACAGGTTCTCTTATCAGAATGTAGTACTAAAAAGAAGAGTTAAAAACTCAATAAATAAGAACAATAGAGAAGATGATAATAAGAACTTACTACATCCATAACTGAATGGAGCTGATTAAACAATACAAGCAATTATTAAGAAAACCAAACAAGACAAAGACTTGCAAAGTGAAAGGTGTAGGCCTGGGGAGATGCAACTGGCAGGTGAAAAACAGAAAAAAGGCATGGTATTTAGAATATCAGATAGAGAGAGAAGACTGGCTTCAAGTGCACAAATTTCGATTTGGACTCTGGGACAAGGACTGCTTTGGAAAGAGGACTGATGGTGATCTGTGGATGTGGGACCAGAAAGGAAAATTCAGGATATGATAAATTAAAAGAATGGAGAGGAGAAAAATGGTCAGAATTTGTGCTCGGAGAATGATGGCAACGACAATCATGTACCAGAGTTGATGTGCATACAGAGAATAGAACAAAAAATCCAAGGTTTCAAGATGTTTTTACAGCAGCAAAGATCTAAAATTAGTAGCAGTAAGTCTGTATACTATACTCCTCTAACTACATCTCTCATGCAGTATGACAGCTGATGTTACAGTTTATCTACTGGAAAAAAAAAAGATGCCTGCTATTTCAGCAAGCAACATAAAGATTTCAAACATGCAATTTGAAACATGGGTCACGTTTCAAACAATTTAAAACATGGGTCATGTCAGAAAGACACATATGAAGGAATTTATCTCCTTAAGTTTCTTTTTTCTCCTATAGAAACCAGTTTTCATAAGAAACATTAAAAGAATATAAAATTATATTGTAATATCAAGGAATCAATTTCTGAAAAAGACAACATGAGGGTAGAGAAAGCAATACAAATTTTTTGGTTTCCATAAAGTGCACTAATATTCTCTCATTATGTAACTATATAATAACATCATCTATAAAATTTGTGTTATTCATGTAATTCATTCTATAAGAAAGACTATTCTCCGTAAAATAAACAGTTCTCTGGTGAAAGTAGGATGGAAATAGAAGCATTTTTTCTTTAATTAAGTGACTTATAATGTACCTTAGTTAACTAAAAATAACCTGGACAAGCAGAGTCGTAACTAATCCATGTAAAAGATTCACTAAAAACAATTGTGGCATACAGGCTTACAGCAAACTTTTCAGAGGTACTCAGAATGGCAAACTTTTTTCGGAACAAATTTGAAACACTGGCATCTGAAGTACAGAAGTGATATGCAAACCTGAAATGAACAAAAAAGGTTGAACACCAAAAAAAAGCTCAACCTCTAATCCTCACATAGGCACTGAAAATTCAAGGATGTGTTTAATCTTCATGCGCTTCAGCTCCCTGCCTACAAACCAAAAAAAATCACTCTAATTTGCTGGAATATTGCAAGAATTAAGAATTCACAGTATGTGGTGTACAACATAAAAATCTCTACTAGAAAATCAGTAATTCTACATTCAAAACTGGATTAGACTAGAGTTCAACAAATAAAGCTTGGGGCCACCCGTTGAACATTAAGGACAACAGTAAATATTGAATAATTTCCCCCTCAGTGAACAGAGTCTACTATATGCACTGAATAAAACAGGACTCCTGTCAAGGAAAACTAGCAAGCAATCATTTAAAGACTGACTCACAGCACAAATGAAGATGGGAAGGAATTCAACTCCTACAAACAATTTTAATTCAATTGTGCCTAGTAAAGTTTGGTGTGCAACCTTTCTTTTAACGTTTCATACACAATAATACTTTGGAGACTATTATTTACCATTAGTTTTTGAAAAGAGAAATAGCCTCTTCATCAGTCTAGTTCAGGACACTTGCATTTCTTGTGACTGCTTGCCATGATGATTTTTCATGAATTAGCTAGAAAAAGGCATCAATTATACCCAGAATTATTGACAACTCTGATCTTTCTCATTCCATCACAGACCACTGAAACAAATAAAAGTAAATTCTAAACCCAATAGTTACATGATACTTACTAGCAAAGTATTTAGCAAACCTTTACATAAATCATGACATCACTTTAAACTCATCAGACTTGGAAAAACAGGAATTTATTCTTTGTATTTTCTCCTATTTAGAGAACATTTCAAAGTAATTTTACAAGTTAATCTTCTAGCAAGTTTGTATTAAGATGATACCATCAAAATATTGTGCACTTTCCCTTGTATGTCTAACATCAAATGGTAGTTTAACATTGTGCCTATCTGCAGAATTTAATGCAATAAACCAGAAAACAGCAAAATGTTTATGATTGTGGTAGTTTGGCATTTAGGAAAAAAAGTGGGAAATAGCTACAGAAGTGATTTCTCTGAAAGAGGCTGCTGGGAGTTTCTTCTCTGCTTGAGATCAGGCCATTAGCTAGCCAGTTTTGAGAACTGACAGCATTTTTAGACCACTGAAAAGATCACCTTTGTGAATACCAGCTTTTAAACCCAAGCCCAGGAATTGCTTCTCTTGGTTTCCAGCCTTGAAAGGTATCGAAGATCTGGTGTGGCTAGCCCTGCTCCCCCGTGGCCAGGGGGAGGGAGGGCGCAGGGCTGAGCCAGACTCCTACAGCCCCCGGGCTGGGGATGGAGACTGCAGCCCCGGCCCCAAGCCAGGCCGGGCTTAGCTGCAGCCCCTCCTGGGAAACCCTCCGGGTCCCATTCAAGCAGGGTGGCTGACGCCCTTTCCAGGGGGACTCCTGGCCCTAGGCTGGGACCAGGCCACGTCTGCTGACATCTCACCGATACCCTCTCACCACCCACCCATGGCCTACACAGGCAGCTCCAGGCCAAAAACCTCTGCTCCCTTCCTTCAGCTGCTGGGCTGAGAGAGACACCTGAAATACAACACCATACGTGGCTTGGGTCTGATTTAACTCTTTCACTACACAGATGAGACATGCAGACATAACCCCCCTCTAGAGAGAGGAAAGTAGGAGCTATCAACATATAAAGAAACTACATGAAACATCAAGGTCAGTAAAGGTAAGAGTCAAGCCTCAGATTGAAGGAGAATGAGGAGATGCTTTAATAAGCTGAAATATTCTTTTGGTAAGGCCATGGAGATGGACAAAAATGTTCTGAAAAACTCCTTTAATTCATGGAAGAGTACTGGGAGGAATGAAGTATTTCAAAGTGTAGATCTGCAAAGGTGTCCATTGATGAAGCTGAGGAGATGGTGGAGTAGCTGTGATCCCATGAGATGCTGAGATGCTTGAACACAGAGACAAGAGCTGGTGAAGACCCTTTGCCCCAAGGCAGAGAAGAAGTAAACCTCTGCTCCCAGAGATGATCACAGAGACATATGAAAAGAACCTTTGCCTTTGAATAACTCATCCTTAAAATAATACCTCTTGAGTTCATGGCCCATGAACACACCTCTGAGTGGTGTGAAAATGGGAGGAGGGCATAATGTCAGAGTTTTTGCCTGGGCAGCTGCCAGTCATAGAAATGAAAAGCCACGAGAAAACTGTTTCTTGTGGAGAACTCTCCATGGAATGCCAAGAGAAAACTCCTCTCAGTACAGAGACTGATGAAAAGACTATTATATAGTTGGTACTGCTTTAACATCCCAGGTTTTGTCTAGAAGTTGTCAGCTGGGAAAGGAAAAGGGTTGGGTGGGGGGAGGAAAGGTTTCTGGAGGTTTTATTCTGGTTTCTTATTCTTGTAGTTCTATTAATAAACTTACTTTATTCCTTTTAAGTTTTAGGCCTGTTTTGCCTTCTCCTAATCCATATCTCACCACAAGAAATGAGTAAATACTCTGGTGATTTTAACTAGAGCTAAAACCACCACAATGATCCAACATTTACCCCAATACGTCTTTAGAAGATTAGTACCTGCAGCTGTGCTTTCAAGAGCTGTTGTGCTGTAATTTTCTCTTTTAGCTGCATCATTTTTTCAATTCGTTGGTTAACTTGTTGATCTTTCTTAAGTTCATTTTCATAAAATTTAGAACCCTGAAAGAAAAAAAATCACAAAGACACTGTTTTTCTATTTGTCTCCACCTTGTCTTTAAGCAACCACATTTGATTTTTAAATACAGAAAACAAAAAACACAGAGATGGTTTCTAATCCATGCTTTGGATTTTCATATAAAAATACACAAAAATGACCACTGGTTCTTTACATTTCTCTCTTCCCATTACACACATGTATTTCTTCTGCACAAAGGAGTTTAAGGACTTAATTAGAGAACTTTGTATGTTTATTTAGTCTAACACTTGACAATAAAAAATTTTAAAGAGTAGATAAAAGTCACTATTCTTTGCAACACCTCCAAGGTATGGAGTACAAAACTCTAATAAAAAATTATTTAAGCATTTTTTCAGACTTCCACATAGCTTAATAAATATGGAAATATATGATATTGTGTAAGTCAAATTCACTTGTAAGGCTGAGTATTTTGTTGGTTATTTAGTCTTGAAGGACACTGCAGAATCAGAAGCTATTTGGAAGAGGATGATGAAAACCAAATGGATATAAAAAAGCCCTGTTGCTCTCAAGTATGTAATTGTTCCTTCAAAAAAAGGCACAAATACAAGGAGATGTAATAAAAAGACAATAATCATGTCCAGAATGTATAATGTGATTTTCTGTCCTGACACATAACAAAGAAAGGAGGGCATAGAATGAAGTAGGCAAGATAAAAATTCAAAACTAGGACATAAAGTATTTTTCTTGCAACTTGTCTTAGCTTACAAGTAAAATAATATTTGCAAGAGAAGGCTTTTGGTGAACTACTTATGAAAATTTGCAGAAATGAACACGTCTTTAGGTGAAAGTGTCTGACTACCAAACTGTCACTAATACCAAGAATTCAACCATAGTCAAGTCAGATTCAGGCATTTACACAAAAAGCTAAAATATCCACTTTTATAATAATTATTAAAAAGATGACGGCAGGGCTGTAATATGTCATGTTTCATTAGAAGAAATATCTAATTACAAAAAATTAGGGTGTGTTTTCTCTGAATATCAGATACACCTTTTATCTTTTCTCCCCTATGCTATCAAATACGACTTGTTGATACTTATTGAAAGAAATGAGTACCAAACTGTAGGTGTGGAAAGCAACCCAATATTTGAGATTATTAGTAAGTTTTCAAAAAAATTTTCCCATCTCTTGCAGTATTTCACAGTTGAAATGCCATAAACCTTCTTGCAATACAGCTGTGGGTAGAGTCTGTAGGTGTCATTTTAAAGATTATAGAAAAGTTTAAGGAAAAGAATCAATGCTTCTTTTCAGATTTCTAGATGTGTATCTGGCAATTATAAGCTCTTGCACTTTTTGGACAGAAATATATTCTAGCAGATAGATGCCTATATGTTAGTTTTGAAAGTCTATTTTACAGTTCATTCTATTTCATACCAGAAAATGAAACAGTAATTGTTCTAACGAAATAATTTATGTAAATATCATTATCTGGGATATATCTGACAAAGCACTGTTTTCAAGAAAGAGTGAACACAATATGTAGAAGAAGCAACATATTAATAACAAACTTGATAGCATATAAAGTATCATCAATGTGAAAATATAAGCAAAAAAGGGAAAATGCTTGCTTCATAAGAACTGCAGCATGTTTTCTCTCTCTCCTCCTTTCTCCCTCTGCCCCACCCCTGCAGATCACTACAGAGCAAGAGTAGTCAACACAATGCTGAGGAAAATATCAAAGCACATAATCTTGGGCCATGGTGACAACGAAATAAAACACATGCCTGTACAAGGAAAAGTAAGAAAAGCCTGAGTTTCTCAGATATTCTACTGGAACTCTCCATTAACAACTAGAATGACATATATTTCAATGGTTTGTAGAGTTGTGAGGGCCTCTGTGGATCTTTAGTACAAAGATGCACACTACTGGTGATCTCTCTTGAATACTGAGAAGACAGTCACAAAGGCAGTAAAAACTTGTTTGTAGAAGAACATGATTACATCAAATTCATCATTTACAGGAAGGTGACCAAAAGAAGTAAATCTGCTTGGCTGATTAATGATGGGGTGGACAAAAAGAATGGAAAGGGAGAGAAAAGGCAGAAGCTGGAGCCTTCATAATTATCTCTGGAAAATGCTGTAGTATTTATTTACTGCTCTGGACAAAAAGGGAGCACCTAAGCACATACTCAGTTGTCCTACCCCATGTCCTTGTGGATGAATCCAACAATACTCTAAAAAAATACACTAAACTTTGCCCCCTCCTGTTCCTTCCCACATATAAATTTTGTCTAAGAAGATGCCATCCATATACACATGTGAAGGATAAAATTTGGGGAAGGAAAGAAGAGGGCCTTACAATACTGGACCACAAATAAAGCATCAGGAAAAAAGTAATCAAACCAACCTTGGTAGCTTCCATGATGATTTTATTGATTTTCTCCTTATCCAAGCCCTGCATTCCAGCTTTGTTATCATTAAGGCCCATTCTAAGTAGAACTCCATCATTGCAAGAGCTGTTAGCAACTTTTTTCATGTTGTCCATTGTACTTCTTGAAATCAAGTACCTGTTTCACAACCTAATATCTGAAAAAAAAAGTAATAAAATATTTATGTTCCAACTGAACAATAAAAATATGTACATTATGGAATTAACTTGCTTTATTTATTGTGTAAGTAATTTATACATATTCAGGAAACAACATACCACAAATACTTTGCATATAATACCAAATACCACAAATACCACTTGTATTCCTGCAAAGTGGCTGACCTGCCACACACACCACATCAAACTACCTGCAACTCTATCAATGTTTGGAGACAGTAAGAGTCCATTTTGTTACGAAATCAAAGCTGTTTTCCTTTAAAACCTCCCTTACAGAAGTAATTGAGCATGAACCAATCTCAGGTAAAGGCTAATACTGCTCACTATTACATTAAGAGAAAAATCACTGCTCATTTGGTCATCATCCCTGCTTGAGACAAGCTGTAGAATCCTTCCCAGTAATTTCTAGCTCAAATTCAGAACCTTTGTGTCAAAACTCGTATTTTAATTCAGCCACTCAGACAGCTTCAATTAAAAGTTCTGAATAAAACTCCAATTCAGGGTAGAATTCACATTTATTTTGCCATTAATGTATTGAGCAATGGTATCCAACTTACCAAGCCCTTACTACTCAACTACAGCCATCAATAATTTCTTACACAGATACTTCTGATATGTGAACTTCTGACATCTTCCCTCATTCTTTATTGAAATTAAATTGCTGAATCTTCAATATATGGTAATCCTCTAATTATGTAGTAAACTGGTTAGTTACTAATTTGATCTCAAAAAAATAAAGAAAATACATTTCATCTTCTGTAGTATGAACCAGTGGTCTTATTTTTGCCAGATTCAAACAAGCAAACTCACAGAACAGTTTGAGTTGAAAGGGACCTTTTAAATGTCATCAGGTCCAACCCCCTGCAATGAGCAGAGACATCTTCAACTACATCAGGTTGTTCAGAGCTCTGTCCAACTTGCCATCAGATGCTTCCAGTAGTGGGGTATCCAACACTTCTCTGGGCAACTGTCCCAGTGTTTCATCACCCTCACTGTAAAAAAACATCTAATCTATACCAACCCTTCTCAGCTTAAAACCATTATCCCTTGTCATATTGCAACAGGCCCTGCTAAAAAGTCCAAGTGTGATGATGTAAATTATTTAACATGTATTTATTACTGAAAAAGCATACAGAAACAGTTTCTTCCAACCCCAAATCACTGACTCATAAACCACTCCAGTTTTACTGTCATGCAGAATAGACATTCACTCCTCAACTTTACACTGATCCCTGTGACAGGAACCCTACCTATTTGGAGAAGTCCCACCCTTTTAGACAAATAACACCAGCTTTCTTAATCACAAAATACACAAATCTAAGAGTGTGTAATTTTTCCTTTAAATGCTACTTTCCCATGCCAGGACTTAAGTGGGCCTCATAAGCAACCAAACACAAGAAGGTCATTAGATATTTTTGCATTTGGAGTTGATTTTTTTTTTACTAAAAAAACACATGAATAACTTTTAAATATTAATGATGGCAATGTTTATATTTCCCCGAAGTTCTTCTATTGAAACATACTAGCCAACTGAAGTCAAGATATTAAAGAAATCCCTGTTTACCAAAAAAAAGTTCCATCAAAAATATCCAAATTTTAATCATATGCTCTTAGTTCACATTATTATTTATGGTGTCTGCTGAAAAATACAAGATCAGCCACATAATGCTGTGTTTATATGCAGCATGTTGTATTACAAAGAACATAAGTTGATATAGAGATTTAAACTCTAAATCTTTTAGTAGCACTTGAGCTTCTGGGAATAGGAGTGGTTTCATAGCTCTCATGTATTTATCAAATAAAAGTATACAATGCTGAACATCTTCATAAATTTTTCAGCCACAGTAGGACAATCACTTACAATTAACATACACAATTATCAGAACAGGTTTACCAGACTTCAATCAAACGAAGAAGAACTGCATCCCACGCAACATTCCAAATTCCTTCTCATGCTCATAAGCACTCCTGTATCAATTAGCTCCCAGTAATCCCCATGTTACTGGCAATCTCTGGTAAGTAACAAGCAACATTTCCAAGGAATACTTTCATCAAAATAAATATCCCTCCACTATTCTCCTTGCTTCTTTTATCACTCACTGCTTTGAAGAAATAGGAATGAACACAAGATTGCTTCCATTTCCTATACTAGTATTTTCAAAATGTTTTTTAGCTGTTCCTTATTCCTGAAAGTGTCTTTCTCCCTAGCATGTACAAATCTTTCCCTTTTCTCATTCAGAACACTCTTAAAGGCTCAGTTTATAGCAGAGGATTTAAAAAATAATTTATGTTAGTCAAAAGAAACTCTATCCCATTGTTATGTATCTAACAATAAAAGAAATACCATGACAATCACAGCGATGGAAAAAATAATTGTCTTTATAAAGTCTCATAAATGGTGATCACCTGGCATATTTCATCTTTTGAGCTTATTGTGTACTAGCAAAATATATTGCTAGTCCCCAGATAAGAAAAGGTATAAATATCAAGTAATACTTTAGCAGAAATTATGAAGAAAATATTTATCTGACGACATGACATTAGTTCTCCACCAGAGCTTACAGGTGTACAGAAGGGAAAACATGAATGAGAGGTGATACAATTTCCAACTGCTTAATATGAAGAGAACCTGAACATTATCAAATGAACAGGTCTGAAAAAAAATCCATAAAATATTTAACATATTGAAATGAATCACAACAGCTACAATAAGACAACTGATATAGTACTGTCAGATAAAACCAGTGCTCATTTGCCATAGGTAAAAATGAAGATATTTAAACATAACAGAGAAGCACCAGAGTTTCAAACTGTGCAAAATGTGAACAAAATGTCAATGCAGAAACATAGTAACTGTTTCAATTAAGCTACAGAAAACGCTGAACTCCAGATGACAATTGTTTTGCCAAAAATACTTGGAAAAGTGGGTACAGTACTAGAATCTAATGAAACAGTCTACACAGACTGTCACACTTTTGGCATGCTGTTACCTCAAGAAGCTGTTGCAAGACCAAGCTGCTTCCTCTAATTCAAAACATGACATCTCTCTCAGTATCATACTGAACAAACCAGAGAAGGCTGTGAAGGCAGTCTACAACAATGTATTACCCTATTATTCCTGTGACTGGGGAATGAGGGGAAGCAGGAAAATCATACGTAAGTGGAAAGAGGTAACTTTCCAATTGCTAGGGAAGTACTTAAAAGGTAAAGACTTTTGGTGGTGAATGTCAATGTAAAGCAAATGAAGCAACAAAAAAAAAACATCGAGAAGCACCACAAAATACCATTACTATGCAGAAAGTTTTATGATAAGCTGGGATGCCTACAAGTGGGAAAAGACCACTAATTACACCATAATCAAGCTCCTCTAGAATCAGACACAGAAACTAAACGGAACTAGTAAGACAGGGTTATATAGTATTTGGAAGTGTCAAGACATTGAAACAGCAATAAAATTAGAGCAACAATTTAAAGTGCCCTTACCTTCACTCAAATTTAGCATTTTTTTTAACAGTTGACTGAACCAACCTAAAGGAAATGGCTTGTATTTGATCCTGTGCCACTCCTCCAACTTGTCTTCATTAAAAATCCTCCAATTCTAGCAATATAAACTCTGTATACTGTGTGAAAAATGCCTTTATATTACAGTTTCCATTTAATAAAATAATGCAAAAGATAGAAATACAAAACATTTCTAAGAATATTCAGTTCAGTGGGTGTAGTGTTATTATGCACATTATTAACATTTGCAAATCTTAATCTTAACAGTTCATCTTTTGTTCACCATGTTAACAACATAGGAAGAACTATTAAGACTGGAAAATGAAACCAGTATAGAAAAGCTTGAAAAATAATTTATTTGCATACTGAGTTATTTAATGCATGTAAATTGTGTACCTGTACTCATAAATAAAACAAATTCTGGTATCTTCACTGTCACAGATGCTCATGACAGTGTGAGGTGCAAAGTTACTAGGAAACACAATTGTCCACCTAGCTCAGAGTTCAAAAACCAAACAGAGGAACCAAAATATATAGTAGAGACATAAAGGACTGGTTTTTACACCCTAATTGTCCTAAGCAAGTCTTCATGGTATGTAAAAAAAAATTGAAATAAGTGTTGCAAATAGCAACACAAATAATAGAGACTCTTTCCCAAATGATCTTTTAATTACTATCTTCTGGATGGCCAAAACAAGGATCTAAATTAAATATATTTCTTAATTTCTGTAAAACTCATAAAAGCCTCAAAATAACGCTGCATCAAAATCAGATACATCATTTACTGCAGCAAGAGCCCAAACTAAACTTCCTATTTTCTCTCAGTTAAAATAGTTCAGATATTCATTTATTTAAACTCTTCTATTAGAACTTTAGCAGGAACAAAGAAAAATTGTAACACCTAATTTGATTTACAAATCTAGAGAATGGACAAAGCAATACCGTTTGAAAACCTCTCATTACATAGGCTACGTCAGAAGAAAACCAACATTGCCCATCATTTCAATGGCAAGGTCAAGGTGTTAATACTTGTGTAAAAGCAAAGAAAGCACAACAAACAATTACAAAATTAGGACTTCAACCAGTTTTGACCACAGAGAATCACTCCTAAGGGTTTTGGCTAAAATCAAGTGTGGTGTAGTACAGATCTCCACATCCAAAATTTACATTCCACTAAAGTACAGGCCTATACCAAAACACTAGGGAGAAGAAGAACACAGGAAAAAACTTCCTTTCAAATATCCCATGTCTTTTATTTTTCTTAAGATAACTTAAAAAATGACCCATTATCAAAATCTACTGAAGTTTGGAGCACTCACTGCAAGTGTGGCGAAAAAATTTCTTCCTTAAAACCCTTAAGATAATCACATTCATTTAGAAGATATTAGTGAATAATGTAAAACTCTTAGAACGCTTCATAAGCATTCAACAGATCCTCAAAAGCCAAATATTAAATAATCCAGCTCCGTTATATCTTCTGTAAAAGGGAAGTTCTGTAGTTTAAGACTCAAAAAAGCCAGTTTCAGTTACATCAGAAACTTTTCTGGGTCATCACCTCACCATAATAAATAACTGAGCCAATCAAAAAACTCATAAGACAAAACAAGCAACATAGGTAAAATAAGCAAGCTGGATAAGTATGTTTTCCTAGTGAGAATGCTACCAAGAAAAAAGTTACTAATACTCATTGTTCGCAGTAACTTTCCTTTGGACTGACATGGAATTCAGCCTAGCATTTCAAATAGGTTCCTATACCAAACCCCTTAAAAAAATGGGCAGTTACTGTTTTACATCTCAAAACAGTACATTTCATACTCACTTATCTGCAAAACTTTTTGGTTTATGTAAATGTAAAATATAAATATACACCAAAGACACTATGTAGAAAATTATACACGTACTGAAGAAAAGTATAAGAAATCAAGTCTTTTAAAAACAAACAGACAAACCAACTACAAAGTGCCAACACAAACAATAAATTAAAACAAACCAACCAACCTAAGGAAAATTGTTTTGACAAGAGATGTGGAAAGCTCTTACACTCTGCTGTAAGTGAATGGGATACTCTGTAAGAGAAATGAAATTCACTTTTACCAAAGACTATACTTTACAAGTAAGCATGGAATAATTTATATACTTCATTACTTTTCACCAAGCATTGATCAATACCTGAAGAGTGATATATAGAACAAAAAAGCCATGCAGACTGATCCAAGAGTAACTCTCATTCCCAACCTTTTAAATGTCTCCTTTGCACTGGAAATAATTACAGCTGGAAGCCACCTCAGAACAAAGCTCCTAGGTATTACTGAAACAATATCATACATATTAAGTAAGAGAGACAACATGAGAACATCCCAATAAGGCCAGAATTCATTGAAATAAGCATTTTTAATGGACAACATTTGGGTTTTACTCCAATTGCTAATTTCAATTGAACTTGTAGCCATGTACCTACACCTCTTACTCCACTCACTGCAAAGAAGTATCTTCATGCCAGGCACAAAACACATGCATTGTTGTATAACTAAAGTCCTTGCTAAAGAAAATCATGTACTCATAGCCAGGCCCTTTAAACAATAGGTGAATTATTGAATATCTAAGATAATAACAAATATAAATTCAACAAACTAGGAAAATTCAACCCTGCTAGAGCATTCTCAACATTTCTGCTATTTCAAATGTTACACTGCAAACTCCAGCAGCGATTTTATTTCGTATTACTTGATTTATGCATTACTTGGATAAGGATGTTATCCCCAAACAGCAACATTCTAATAATCCTAAAATATCCTGAGTTGGAAGGGACCCACAATGAACACTGAAGTCCATCTCCTGGACTTGCGTAGGCCAACCCCAAAAATCATACAATGTGCCTGAGAGAACACATATGTATATAAAGTATGCATATTGCATACTTTCAAAAAAGGATTGCTTACAGTCTTCTGTAAGCATTAATTTGGCAAGGAAACATTCCGGATCACTGGATCAAATTTAGCAAACTCCTTAACTCTCTGTTAATTTCCTGTGAAAATATGTTCCTCTGATAATAATTTAAGTATCAGTTGCCCTGAAATTTCTTTCTCAACAAGCAAATCTTCACCAAAGACATGTTCAAGGAAGCACATCAGACTGTCCTTCTAACTATCTGCTCAATTCTTCTTAGCCACAGGGGGTTTGATTTTTACCAGAGGCTTGGTTTCTGAATGACCCTGAGAAGACTCCTGTCAGTTCTAATCCTGTAGTAATTTACAAGAAAAGAACTGGCAAAAGGAACTGCACAACAGTGTTGTCTGCATCAATACACATACATTTAATATACATGGTGTTAACCACATAGATTCCCAGCTAGCGTGTTCAAAACTATTCTCTGTTAAAATAGTATCTGTTAAAATATAACACAAACAAGCTCCTTAGAAAATTAATCTTCCAATAAAGATGTAGTATCTTTACAAATGTAATAAGACAGAGTACATGATAAATTAATACTGAACAGAAAACTGGGCAAGAATTCATGGAAGTTAAAATTCCAAGTGCTCAAGCTGACACAAATGAAATGAGAGTACTTTTAAAGTAGCAGCTGACTCAGATCTGACAAAATCATAGATCCCATACAAGAACCTGAAATTAGCCCTGAAAAAACAAGTCCTAGAATTATGGCTTCTGTATACTCACTAACTTTAAGATGTAACAAATTGCAGACAAATCCATCCTTTTAAACATTAAATAATTCACGTTGAAAGTAAACAGTTAATAGAGACTGCTTTTGACAATGTTCACAAATGAATGTCAAAATATTTTATCCCATTCACCAAACTGGCTGAATAATTCTTAGCTTATGACACAAGTGACACAAGTAAAATAAGTGGAATACACAGCCCCTATCAATTTTCTCTAGGCAAGATGCAATGCAATTATTTTCTAAATTCTGCTTTCAGTTTCTCTGCCAAAAAATCCCCATGTCTTTACAACATCTAAGTTTATTAGAAGGGCAAAGAACCATGGTATGTTCTGCCTCTATTGAGTAATTTAAAGGACCTTTTAAACTCAAAGATTTATCTCTTTAACAAAGTCTTTAACTAAGTTTTCCCTGCGCTTCTAGATTACTGAAAACAAAGGCTTTACCAGTTTAATCCATAAAGAAAATAATGAAGGAACTGAACACTCATCAGTAAAAACTACACTAGAGGTAGTGTAGTTATCTGCGACCTGGCTTCTATAGACATGTTCAGTGCCAATGAATTCATAGACAGTTGATTTTAAATTTTATTTTCGCTTTAACTTAGAAATAAAAGCCTAACACAGTGATTCACAGAGAGCAAAACTGTTTTAGAATAAGTGTCTGAATCATTAACATTTCTGAGCCTATGCTATTAGGCAATATGCTGTGGTGTAGCAAAGCTCCTTTAAGGATCTTCCTAAGAAAAACAGTCTCAAATTTCAGAAAAAACATAACAGTAAGCATGAACACACTAGAAAGTGATGGAGATTCTGTTATAAAAATAAAAAATGAACACCCTAAAATAGGATCTATGGCAGTGGAAAACATATAAAAAAAGGGAGGGGGAAAAAAAAGGTATTTATAAAGTTACCCAATTGACAGTGCTTATTATGACATTCCAAGAAGTAAAACTCCCCAGTTTTGTACTACAGGTAGTATATCAGCAATACAGAACACCGCCTGTTACACTGTTCTAAAAAAGGTCATGACTATTTCCATTTAAAACAGTAATTTGCAAACTTCTTGCAATCCCTAAGACACAGAAGAGGTACAGACTGAGTACAGGGGCACTTGCTATGAAAAAACAAACACAGCAATGAAGCACAAAATAAAGGTTCAGTAGAAAAGGTATAGAAGAAGCTAGAGAGGAGTGAGTGCATCTGGATGATTTTCTACATTTCCTGTGATTTGGTTTGCATCCTAGATTGGTCTTGGCACAGGCAAACCTGATTCTTTTCAAACTATAATTAACTGGAAGACTGCTCTTTCAGAGCACACCTGCAAAACGACAATTATTAATGTAGGTGCTCTCCAAGGGATTAAACTCCTGTAGTCTGAAAAAAACACCTCTCAAAACATGTGTAAAAACTTCAAGTCCTCAGCACTAAACTTCTCTTTACAAATCTCTCCCACTGTACTCCATGCTTGCTGATGAGGGGATGACCTTATCTCATTAAGAGTAACAGACAGTATGCTATGTTTTTGAAAAACGGTCAGAACATTGGAAAGAAGGGGTAATTTACATAAGGTATTCACAATTGCAATACAGCTTTTGGAAGAAGGTAAGCCAGTGACATTGTGTTGAAAAACAAGATACATTAGGAGCATGTGGCAGGTGTAAACAGAAATCTATTATGTAGCACAGCCAATGCATTATATGAAAAGCTGAAAAGGCAAACCTTTTAGCATTCAATATTTTTTCATTTGAAGTTTGTAAAATACTAGCCACAGTTAATAAACAAAACAAATACTCTCTCTTAAAAGCAAGGATATGTTTGTTGAACAACCTGAAAAGCTATCTACCCTATGTATTTTTAGTTTGTAACACTTGACTGATTCAATATTCTGGAGGGGGAAAAGAAAAAGCAAGCTTCCTCTGTAACTAAGTGAATAGTAATAGTTTCAGATCAAAAGCCTGACAGGAAATGTCTGTGTACACTGCTCTGCTAAAAGGACTTGCTCAGACATGTCTTTTCAGCTCCTGCTCCTGAGAAGAATTTCATTCAGAGTTTAACTGAGAAGACACAACCGGATTTACAGGTGATGCCAACTAACTTCAACAACGTATTGTAGAAAAGAGCTATAAATTATTCTCATACATATCAATACTTACATAGCTTGCTTGACAAATACAGTAGATTGAAATAAACACTAAGGAGAAAAAAATGCACTTGGGTTTCTTCCCAAACACATAGTGAATCAAAGAATATTGGTTTTCAGCAACATTTTATATATTAATAAATTGTCTAAAGTTGCACGCACAATGGACTTCTGTAAAAGTTTTTTTCTTGTACATTGCAGTGATTACACAAATATTAAGATGGCTATGACTATTTTTTATTTCTAATATTTTAGGACAATGATGCTACCTTTAGAATCATCCACAGTTCTGCATTCATTGTAAATATCTTCATATCTGAGACTTTGAGCAGATATGAATATTATTTAACTTTTAACTGTTATATATACAGAATCCATATAAGTTAATGTGTCAATGCTCTTTCAAAAAAATAATAAACCTTCAATGGAAACTTTCAAACAGCCTAACACGGGAAAATTAATAATTTGTCATAAGGAAGAAGTCAGAGAAAACAGAATTGTGCAGCATTGCTCTTCCAACAATAACAGAAATGCATCTTCCCAACACGAAATTTCCTTAACCAACATTCTTAAACACATTTTTTCCCCCGCCCAAGAAATCAGGAGAAAGGAGATGAATTAGTATAAATCCTAAGTCTTTCCCAAAACAGTATATGTGCTGTTCACAAATCGTGAAGTGACAGGTGCAACAGGGCTTTTTTTTCCATTCTACAAATAAATCTCCACCCATAAATATCGACGAAAACACGTATTTCAGACTAAGTCTGAAGAAAAAAAAAAAATCACCCTGTCGTTTCCTAAACTACGAAAGCAATTTAATAAATGGAAGGGAGAACATCCAGAGTACCTGGCAGCCGAAGCCGAACGGGGACCCATCATTCTGCCTGCTCTGCCCACCCCACGCCTTTGAGCACCCCCGTGGAAGCAGAACCCGGTCAGGTGCGGCCGGCCGGCCATCCCCTCTCGTTTCATCCAGAGACGGCAGCATCTCCCGCCCCTTCCCGCCACCTCCACCATCTTTGATTAGCGTAAAGTTTGCCGCTCACCCCGCACAAATGTCCCCCTTTGCCCCGAGTCCCACAAGGTTTGAGGCGAGGAAGAGAGACTACATCTCCTCGCCCTTGAAAACAAGCAGAGCCGGAGAGACGCTAAAGATAAAGCAAATACCTCTGCATAAAAGATAAAGCAAACATCGCCCTGGGCAGCACCGTCGCCCTTGGTAGCGGAGTTCCCCCTCACTCGAGGGGACTGAGACGAGACCAGCCGCCACAGGAACAACGAAACCAAGATGGCGGCCGTGCACCGCCGGAGTGAGACTACATCTCCCAGAACGTCCTGCGGCACGAGTGATGGGCAATAGCGCCCGAACTCGCGGCCGAGCGGGGCAGGACTACAACTCCCGCGGGGCGCCGCGGTGGGGCGGGGTGCTCGTGGACGATGGCATAGAGCCCCCGCCTCATCTAAGATGGCTGCGGCGGGAGCGCGCTGAGCGGGTGCCCAGCAGGCGGACGCGCGCTCGCCCCTCCTCCCCTCACTGTCCCGGTGTTGTGGCTCTGGCCGCGGGCGGGGTCTGCGGGGACGCGGCGAGGGGAACCCGGGGCTGCGAGCCTGGTTGCCGGCCGGTCGCTGACAGGGGAGGGCGGCGCTCGGTGGCGGCATCCGCTCCAGTAGAGCCTGGCGCTCCGGTCCCTTCGGCAGAAGAAGGCTGCTGTGGGCGGGGGCCGCTCCGGCTCTTTCACAGCTCGGCGGTGGCTGCGGCTCCGGTCTCCATGTCGGACAACCAGAGCTGGAATTCCTCCGGCTCCGAGGAGGACCCCGAGACCGAGCTCGGGCTGCCTGTTGAGCTCTGCGGGGTGCTCAGTAAGGTAAGCCGCTTCTACCCCATTACTGTGCCCTGCCACCCCCCATCCTCGTTGCTGTCAGCCTCGACCGCCCCGGGGGCTCGGGCCGAGGGGGCCGGTGGCGGGGGGGCCGGGGGCCCCGCGGGCGGCCGTGGCCCCGCCGGGGCCCCCGCCCCCTGACGGCGGAGGCCCCGCCAGGAAGAGCCGTGGCGGCGCCGGGCGCCCCCTCCTTCAGCCCCGCCGCCCCTCGCGGACGGGGGGAGCCTTTCCTCGATCGGAGCCACGGTCCCCGCCGCCCCCCGAGCCCGCCGGCCGCACGCCGCGGGGCTCCGGCAGCCGCGCCGGGAGGGCGTCTCCCCCGAGCCTCGGGCTCCGGCCGGAGCGGCGCCGGGCCTGGGTGTCGCGGCTACCCGGGAGCTCCCGGAGGCCCCCGCAGCCAGTCGTGTCTCTTCGGGAGCAGGCACGGCTTTGAGTGCAAGTATCAAAACAGGGAATGAAATACTCCTGCGGCAAGAGATAGCGGGAGGAGCGGAAAAGGAAAATGGCTATACGGCTTGTTTCCCCTTTTAAAAATAACCATAGTTATTTTCTCTCTTATCGCTGAATATAAGGTTACTTCCGAACACGTGTCGGTTTGTACTGTGAAATTTTATTTTCAGAAGTACTTTGGAGTAGAATATTGAATTACTTAGTTTTTATACGGATATTTTATTTTTTGTTACAGAAAGTATATTCAGAATGACGTTGAAATATCTGTAAGATTAAAGCACTATGTTTTGAATTTTTTGTTTCCTGTCCTACACGATAAGGCTAGGAACAAGCCAACATAGGAGGCACAGGATACAGAGATCTTACACTGCCCTAAATGCGTAGAAAACAGCCATGAGTTCACACTGTTGTGACGGAAAGTTTGTGAACTCCTGCCAGCCTGAAAATGTTTTTGACCCCAGAGATAAGAGGAAATGGTTAGGAAAAAAGAAGGATCTCTGCTTTCATTTGTAAGATTTTATCTAATAGTGGATGGGGGAAGGAGGGGATGAGATGGATGTGAGATGGTGTTAGAGCAGTTACAATAGGAGATTTTGTTTGTGTTTTTTTCACAGCAAAGTTCTCCCTGGGTAAGATGCTTCTGTTGTTAGACAGGAAGTAGTTTATAGAATGTAATTCATTTTTATGTTAGCAAATTAAATACAAAGTCCAGGTGCTCTTTCTCAGTGGTGTAGCAGGTGAAGCCATAGCTTCAGACATTCTAGGTGAGGTATGTGCACACTTTTTACTTTTCTAGATGATTATGCTGAGTGTAGCGCAGAGACTGTCTTTCCCATGAGAACCTGGAATTTAATCTGAATAGTCAAGTATGGCGAAACCGGTCCCAATGAATATGTTTGCGGGGTAGGGTTACCTTTTGTTAGTTGATACCTCAGTAATTATTGAGATAAACCAATTAAAATTGGATGGTACCATACTGAACTTTCTACTAAGGAAATACCTATTTTTAATAACTAACTGTTAATAGTTAATGTTGATTAATTAATATTAATGTATAGTTAAGTTCTGAAATCATAGAAGTAGGCTGCAGTTCACTGTGAACATAGTAGTTTTAGTAGTTCTGCCCTTCAGTAAAGAGAAAAGCTGTGAAGGAAATGGAGTACTTTGGTAAGAGAAACTTGTTAGAAGTATATCCTGCTGGTCTTTTGAAATGTTTTGAAACTGTAGGATATTTTCCATTGTATTTCCTGCCAGTGATTTTAAGGTGGATACAAAGAAAGAACTTCAGTGGAAGAGGCTTTCAGGAAGCACGAGAATTTAGATGTTTAGAGAAACACTGGTCTTTTCTCTGCAAAAACCTCGTGCCTGTCCAAGTGTACTTTAAGTCTCTTAATTCATGGCGCCTTTGGATTGCAACAGCAAGCTTTGATTGCAACAGCAGCTGCAAGATCCACTGCTATATATGCTTCTGTTAACTTTTTCAGAGAAGGAAACATGCTTTTCCTTGCTTCTCTTTCCCCCAAGATAACTTTGGACTCTGCCTTTCACATCCTGGGAGGAGTTGGGAACATGAGATATAGGGAAACAGGAAGGCAGGAAATAATACACCTCTATGGCAGTTTGTGCTACCACTTCATGCACTAAGTACACTTGAGGCTTTCTTGAAGTAATGCTGTATTTAGCAATTAAATGTATTAAGAGATGAAAAAGGGCTTTATATTTTAAAAGCAAATTAAGGTTTTGCCTACATTTGAAAATTGCTAAGAATTTCTCAGCTATAATTTTTTTTCCTTAGAATTAATCATCTTATTACTAAAGTTAACATGTAATTATGGAATATGTGTTAACTAGTGTATATAGTACGAAGTGGGAATGAGACTGTTAGTTGACTTTTCCCCCTCTTTTAGATTACAAAATGATGAATAATGGATAGACTTAAATGTTAACCAGCTGTTTTCAAAATCAAAGAAATGCTTGCATGATAATATTGATTTTAATATTTTTGTTTCTATTTTTATCAAATTTATAACATTTGCACCATGATTGATTAATATTGTGTATTGTCAGAATTATAGGATAGTCCTGATTTTCTATCAGTGTCAGATGATTTTATGAAGTTCATCTGATTCTACAAAATGAAGTCAGAAAGATGTTACAAATACAAGCATAGTAATTAGAACTTTTGGTCACTTCTTATTAGATCTCTCTAGAATTAGTCCAGAACTTGTTCCTGGAATATTGGTTTTATTCAGTGTGTGAATGTGGAGTCCCTAGAAAAATCTGAATGGCAAAACATGATTTGATGTCTGCTGATAACCAAGTATCATCTTACTGAAAGTAGTTAGAATTAAAACATAAAGCAGTATCTATGGAGAATATTAAATTAAAAAGCACTGAGTCCTCTAGGCACTACAAGAGTTATTTACTATGCTGTGGGATAATGGCATATTTGTATTTATATGATGAGAAAACATCATATCATATTTCATATAAAATAAATTATTCTAGGTTCCACTTAAGTCTTTTGGCCTAACTCGAGATTTTAAATCAGATGCCTGAACTCACCTTAATCATTAATGTTTAATATTTTTTTCCCCCTCCTCTGTTTTCCTCAATTTGTATTACCAGTATGTTTATTGCCTTTACTGTAACTGGCCTTGACAGTGCAGTTGGAGTCCAGACATCAGACATCTGTTGGCTTATTGACCCTTGGAAACAACTGTTTTTTTATTGCTTTAGGAGTTTGTAAAATTCTTCTAGGAGCTCTGAGCAGAAAAACGTTCTCATTTGGGAGCAACTTGTAAAAATAACTTGCCTTTTTCTTTGCATGCTCAAAAGCCTAGGAAGTATCCATCGTTCTTCTTTTATTGTTGTCTTTCCATTGGCTGATCTCTGGAAAATTTTTTTACAGTGGACCAACTACATTCATGGGTGGCAGGATCGATGGGTAGTTCTGAAAAGCAACACACTCAGTTACTACAAGTCTGAAGATGAAACAGAGTATGGATGCAGAGGCTCTATCTGTCTGAGCAAGGCTGAAATTACAGTAAGTACAATTTTATTATTGCCATCGTTCATGTTTTAAGGTGCTGTATATTTCTATCTGGTGAAAGCAAACATGGGTATGGCAAATTCTGTTAGGTCTCTTACTTGCGACAGTGGCATCAGTGGAACACTGTGGAACAGGGCAAGGAATTTCTAAGGCACTCACAAAATCTTTTAATTTGTAGCTTCAGCAAGCAACTTTTCATTTCTTACATTAGAGGGTTTTGTGGGTGGATAGACTCTCTGCCTCTGAAGGCTGCAAAGTTTTTTCAGTGGGTCAATTTAAGACCCCAGACCAACTTCCCAGAGGAGGTACCATCCTTCACAGTCTGCTCTAGATAGAGGGTAGTGGTTCTTTGACTGTGGTTCTTGACTTTCTGAGCACAACTCTGTAGGTTTCCAAAAGAAAATGTTCTTCTCTGTGCTTTTTTCTCTGAACAAGTTAGTAGTGTGTTGCTGTTTTTGTCAAACACTAAAAGAAGGTCTGGAATTGACTGGTAAGAATAAAGAGTCTACATATAAATGAGCATAAGTGTTACAAGGAGTGGCTGAGGGGGCTGGGGTTGCTTAGCCTGGAGGAGGCTTATTGCCCTCTACAATTACATGAAAGGAGGTTGTAGCAAGTTGTGTTTTAGTCTCCTTTTCCAGGTAGGAAGTGGAAGAATGAGAGTTAATGCCCTCACGTTGTCTCAGTGGAGGTTTAGTCTACACAGTAAAAATGCTTTATGGAAGGGGCTGTATAAGATTGAAACAGGAGGCCCAGAGTAGTGGTGGAGTTGCCATCCCTGCAAGTGTCAAAAAAAGTGTGGATATGGCACTTGATGGCATGGTTTAATGGTGAATATGGTGGTGCTAGGTTGATGATTTGACTTGATAACATTAGAGTTTTTTCCCAACCTTTATGATAACCCAAGAAATCTTTAAAAGATGACTTTGCCTTAGAAGGTAAAGAAAAAAAGTCTGCTTTTTTGGCTTTCAGAATTGCAATACACATTATGACTAATGGTTGTCAAAAAGCATGCTGTAGTCTTTCTGCAAAGAATATTATTATTTGCATTAAATAGTCTGTCCAGTTATGTGATTTAGAGTAAAAATAGCCAGACTTTCATGTAGCACACAAGTTCCTAAAGTAGTAGTGTTAAATCTTAGAAATGTAATGTATGTTCTTATTCCACCAAATATGTGGAGTTTTTTCGAGCTGAATTAAGGATGACAAATGAGAAGTATGCTTCCTTACAGCTTACAAATAAAATTTTATTAAGTACCTCCTGATTTAAAAAAAAAAAAGAAAAAAAAAAGACTGGATTCATTGCATCAACCAGATGTATTTTGGAGAAAAGCTAGTGAAGAAAGGGAGATTTTTACATTTAAATGTCTGGCAAGCATTGTAGTCATCTAAAAGTTTAAACAGATCATATAATAATACTATTTTTTTAAACTGTTTGCACTTCTAAAACTTCCTCAAGATGCAGCTTAATCAGGAATTGATTGTACAGGACAGTTTCTAGGAGTTTTCATTGAGGTGTATCTATGGCAGTCTGTCAAGATGTCGGTCAGAACTTCCAAAAATCTCTCAAGAGGCAGAGACAGGAAGGTGCTGGCAAGGATGTAGCCAAAGAGCATCTGCAGGCATGCTGTACAGCACCTCTCAGCAGCCTGAATTCCAGATGCGGTGGTAGAATAAGATAGTTATAGTGATGACTTCCATTGCTGCTTGAATGTTTTGGTACATTGCAGTTTAAAAGGCAAGCTTGTCTTAGCAAGCACGTCTTCAGACTAGGATGTGTGTAACGCTGGAACTTCTTACATGTAACTTTAGGCTTTTTTCTCTCTGGCACTTGTTTGATCTGGTAACTTGGAGTTGAATTGATGCATCTTTTTTTAAGTTCTTGAACTTCTTGAATACATGGAGGAAGAGTTAAAAGCATCCACAGTTCTAAAGGTTAATCTGATATTTTAGTTCCGTTTTTGTTCAGGCTTGTGCTTTGTGAATGGTATTTGACAGTTCAGTTGATAGATGGTATCCCTGAAAGCTCTTAAGTTCCCGTTAGTTAGATCTAGCTGCAATTAAAATTATTGTTGTGGAAATTTTAGAAGTTGAGGAATACTAATGGATTATTTCATGTCTCTAGGATATAGAAATACACTTTCGAAACTGTCTTGTAATTATTCTCTCTTTGTTTTTCAGAGGTTATTCTTTTAAGCCAGACTTTTAGCATTGATGCTTCTGGTTTGATTGTTGTTTAGTAGCAAATTGAATTCTATATTTTTTAACTTAAGTTTTAAATTGAACATTGATTATGCTCAAAGATATAAGTTTAAGATATTCTTCCTGAGTTATATAGTTGATCTTCTGTATCCTTGTAATGTCTTCAGTAACTATAAGCTTTCCAGCATGTATTTAAATGCATAGGAAAACACCTGTAGCTGATAAAATAAGTGTTAAAATGATGTGTGAAAACTACCTTTGCTGTCAGTGGAACTTATTATTTCCTGAATGATTTGTAATTTGGTAAGGAGGGGGTGTCAGGCTTCTTATTTTTTCTTATCACTTATTGGCTTAATGTTCAGTTGCAGTGATTTGATGTAGTTGAGATCTTAATCTTTAATATTTTTCAGCAATCTTTCACTATTCTGTAAGTTCAGTTTCCCTTAATCTTGCTGATCCAGAGTCAGACATATTACCTACTTCTGTCTTAACCTGTTGTATTTCAGTAAAGTTTTCTGTGGTATGAGGTGGTGTTGATGACTGTAATGACACCCTTGTAGGAGAGGGTGGCTGGATGTTTGTAAAGCTTTCTTTTAGACACTTGGATTAAGTATGCATGTTTAAATCGAATGGGGAATGTAATGATTTTATGTGCATAATTAATTATACTGTTATTATAGAACGACCACATTTTGTTAATATATAAGCATAAATTTGGAAAGTTGCTGTCACTGAGTAGTTTTACTCTACTTTCAGCAATGAAGATGAGTCTAATTATAAGCCATAGTATTAACTGAGACATGAATGTTGTATACAGAAACCCACAGTTGCTTCTGCACCTGTTTTATCATTTGTATTGTTCTGGGTAAGGATTGATAGATAATTTTATAGGGATATTTTGTAATACACTCATCTCTTCCCTTTATTTGATGAAAGAATCCTAGTTAAATTCATGCTTATTAGCATAGCTATTTTGTGTCTTTCAAGTGCAGAATTATATTGTGGTACATCCAGAACAGGTATTGCTGTGTAACAGTAACCTTTCATTGAGTGAAAAATACAGGATCTGGTTGGACTACTGGTACTGATTTTTCTAGAATAGGGGAAAAAAAGGATGAATATTTATTGTGTACTCACTGGATTACATATGAACTGGCCATATGAATTAAGTTTGGGGAAGGATGATGAAAGTCAATATATGATGCTGACTTGCTTTTATCCATGTAAGACAAAACACCTTGAAGGTGTTTAATTGGTTTATAACAGGCTGGAGGCTGAAATTAAAGATGAAAGTTCTGCTATGTGGTCAGTAGATGAGATGAAATTATGCATATTATAAAATGGTCATATATGGACAAACTTAAGCTTTGTTATATTAATCTAGCCTGGGCATAGTAAATTACTGGCAGTCAGCATCAGTTGGTCTTTATTAGGGATACCCTTCTTTATTTTAAAGCTTTATAGTTCTTTCATTCTTGAAGTCAAACTTCCAGTGGGGAATTCTGTGTACGAGGTTAAGAATGGATGTTCGTGGCAGTCGTGTAAATGTGGATCCCTGGGCCATGGTTTTGGAGTTGGAAGGTCTAGGGTCTGTTATTAAAAGAACAAAAAGAAAATGCCCAGTAGATCTGGAAGTCCAAGTTTCAGGCAACCTGGTCCATAAGTTTGTATTGTGTTTGCTTTGATTGCTGTGTCTGCTCTTATAGTGCTATCACCACTGTTGTAGAGAGAGTTTTGCACTAATTCATGTAGTCACAGCATGATAAATCAAGAATAACATGGTATGTTGTGCTCCCACTTCAGGCAATCTAAGAGGAAGGCCAACACTAATTTAATCATGGTAGGTATTTATATGAATAGATTTTTCAAATCTGTTTATAGAATTCTTAATAGCAAAGTGTTTATCTGATGAATTCTAGGGGGTTTTGCCTGGTAAGAGTAGCTCTTCTGCATGCATCTATATGGAGGATCTTGAAAAATGTTTAGAGAAATGCAGTGCTTGGTAGGATTTTTAGAATTCTTAAGCTCAGCTATGTGTGACCTTTGTACTTTTTTTGTCCCTGGAGGTGACTACCTATGCAGGAAGAGTTCCAGAAGCTTCTGTTCCAATTTAAAACTTAAGCTTTTCTACTGATAGAATCTGTATTTGCCATGTTGCTTTAATCCAGTGACTGGTATTCATCTTCTTTCCTGTGTATACTATTGACGTAGAAAAACCTTTTGTTTTTACTTGCTTAAACCAGCTGCAATAGCAGTGATGCAGTGGTTTTCCTTGGCTTTGGTTATACTGCAATGATGTATATGCATATCAAAACCTTTATGGAAACTTGCTATTGTTTTCTAGTTTGGGGGTTTTGGAGTACTTTGTTTTTATTACATTGTAAAGGGACAATTAGTCAGCTCTTTGGAAATGCTTGAACTAGGACTAAGCAATAAATTGCATCGTGGAGATACTTTCAAGCAAACTAGTTTGTTGGGGCCCTTTTTCTTCCAGAAACAGCAATTGGAAAGCACAGTTGCTTAATGAGGGCAGAAATGACAATTTATATTAGTATAAAAATTGCAAGCCAGCCATTTAGCTTCAGAATGAACTTCTAAAAGGTCTAGGGGTTGAGTATCTTTTGTGAATATCTGGAGCTCAGGAAAAGCAAGGAGATGGAAAATGGAAGTCTGTCTGAGGGACAGCTTAGTGACTTGTCTTAGATTTTTTTTTCCTTCCTAAGTAGTAATAAATTCTTGTTGTAAGGAACTTCATAAATACTCATTTAATAAATTAGGACAGATGTAAACATGTGTTACTTTCAGCTTACAAAAAGAACAAGAACACTGTACATGAAGAGCTAAACTGTCAGTTCTCAATTTTAAATTTCTCATTTCCTTATATATAGTCTGAAGAGAGACTTACATTTGTGTCCAGTAAACAACCACTAAAAATAAAAAACTTACCCCACTTTTTAAAGATACGCTTAGTTAAACAGCCACTTTTCCTCACTCTGGTAGTATTTATATTTTATTTATAGAGTGATACTGACCACCATTAATAATTGGGCAGTTGTGAGAGGAAGTACAGATTGACATTTTTAAAAATAGATTGTCAGGTTAACAGAAAAGGCTTCATATGTTCATGAATTAAAACACATGCAGAACCTTCCTATGAGTGTTTTTCACAGAAACATCAAACCCTACAAATCTTTAAGTTTTATTACAAAGATGTGTATTTTTAATTGAAGGAGGTGTCAGACAAGACAAGAAATGTTCTTAGTAGCATGAAGAATCATGTCTTGCAAAACAGACTTTGAAAAATTTTTCTTTACATTAACAGTGTATTGATGTGCTTCTTTTACACTTTATACTATGGGAAATGTAACAGTGTTTTGGACTTATTTGATGTGGTAGTGTTTAGAAGTAATATAGAAGAAAGAAAAGTTTGGGTTTATTTTTCTTCCTAGCTACTGTGTCAAAATTTGGTCTTGCTAACATACCTGCTTATGATAAAAGAGTGCTGTAATCAGTTTGTATCTGTAAGTAAGGTTTGCTTGAGTTTGTTGCTAGTTAAGGTGAATGGAAACTGATAGGTTTTAGTTTGTGAAAGTTTTTATTAAAAAAGTTGAGCCGTAAGTCCATGCCCTGGGCAGAAACACTAGCAGTAAATTTGTAGTAATTGCCAATTGCTTGGGAAAATTTTGTTCCAACTATTTGAGGCTGGAAATCAATCTGGTGTAGCATGACGTGATGGGCATTTAATTGAATAATTAATTTTCTATAATTTGATAAAGTGCCTTCTCAGCCTTAGTTGCTACTAAAAAAATGATCTGAGTAAACTAAGACTTATAATACAAGCCCTAACTAGGTCGGGGTTTATTTAGGACATGTGGAAATTAGTACTGTTAGGCTTTCGCGTGTGTCTCAATCAAGTGGTTAAATCTGGACTGGTGGGAGATTTTGGCTAAGTGGGAAATGGATATTCTAAAGAGGGGCAAACGTAGTTAGGAATACTTACGCATATGTGAAAGGCCTGAGGTGATTCTGTTCTAGAGTGGAAAATGCCAAAGAGCAACAGGATAGGGAGGAAGGGAAAGGGAGTAAATGCCTAGGAAATAATGACACTGGGCCACTGCTGGTACGGCATGTGGAAGTTGCGTGAAATACAGGATTCTCCTGGACAATTAGTTTTGGCATTCACATCCTCTGTACAAGTTTGTGTATGCCTCTGAATTATCTGAGCCAACCCATTGATGGGTTGATGTGAAGTGAAAATGTGTGTATATGTCAAAGTTCTATGACATGCTAATATCCTTGTCAAGCAAAAATCAATTATTTGGCATGGTGGAGAGATAGATGATTATTTCTGTAGTGTGTATTGGAGAAATTAAGTCAGAAATGGAAAAATACACATCCAGATCAGCTCAGTGAGGCTGTTCTTTGTACCGTGATGCAGCTTCTAAAATTATTAAGATGTAAAAAAAAAAATCTACAATGTACATTAACTAAATATTTTACCGTTACTTAATATTGCTGAAGAATTAGTCTTTAGTACTTGAATAGAATCATGTGTTAACACTCGTGAAATTAGGGTTGTAATCCAGCAGTATTTCTGTCATCTTATTATCAGTGAGAGTATGATTCCCCTGCATGACGTTTTTGTTAAGAAAATTAAATTCTAACACTGTTCATTATTTGGCATACTCTTCAGGGTCATAATTCATGCCTGTGGAGCAGTATATTGCAGCAGTTTCATGCTGTGGAGTATTTTTCACATGTGCATAGCAAGTTTTAAATAATTTCAATGTTTTAGGTATTAGGATTTTATAGCTCATCAATTTTTTTCTGTGGTACTTGCAATTCTTATTCTTGCTCAATCTGAATCTCTGTGCATTTTTGTAACAGTGATTTATAGTTGATTTCTTGTTCATGAATACGGTTAGTTCATATGTCACTCCCTTCAGGGCTGTAGTGTTGCTCAATAGTCCTCCTAGGCAACTTGCTGTTGATTCTGATGCGTCTTGTGATAGCTGTTAATGACGTTTTCAACAGCTCTATTGAGGATTTGTACAATATTAGACCTCACTTTTAGAAATGCATTTATAGAATACTAAATCAAAAAGTCAGAATACTTTTCATCTACTAACATAAGCTGCAGCTGGCCATCTCTTTTTCAGATGCTTCCTGAAGTTGCTTGCTTAACCACCCTTTCTGTTCATACATTCAAAGTAGTTTGTCATAGCTTGAGTGTTGTTTTCTTCTTCTCCCAGTTAATCTTCTTCCCTCCTCCTTTAGGCGTATACTTTAGTTGCTATTTTCTGGTGTTCTTGTTGAATTCTAGTTAGGGTGAATTCAATCAAATAGTGTGGCCAGCTTCACCACTTGTTAAATCTGTTTGATGTGTCTTTCCTCTCAACTGAAGTTCATCATTCCTTAGTTAAGAAGACGAGTTGGAACAGAATTTACTACCCCAGGTCTCCAGGTACTTAACTGAGATTGTATTGTAACTGCTGCCTAATATTTTCTTAAGGCTTTTTAAGTTTAAAAGCTGCCTTTTAAGGACAAGTGTTGCTCTTATATTATTTTTTTCAGCTCTTTCAAAACTAATTATGTGTGCGTATATAGATCTCTATGTACACACATGCAAATATATACATATATGTATAAAAGAACTAGGGGTAGATGTGATGGCAGAATTTAGACTGACAATTCAGGTCAATTTTAAACTTCAGAATGAAAGCTTTCAGACTGACATTCATTAGCAACATGCCTTGTCCTTTTAATTAGTTCCTACACGTTGTTAATTATTTCTATACATTACTTAATACACAGTAAGTGTTGTAATTTTGTATTCAAAGCAGTCACGTATATCTGACTTACATCCTAAGTTATCTGTGACTGTGCAGTACCATGGAGCCAGTACCATATTTCTAGCCTGATATCTTTGTTCTCGATGGTCCTAGTTGCTGAGGCAAAGGTAACTTAATTGAAGAGCTCTTCAGTGAGGGATGGGGAAGGTTGGATGAAAGGACAGGTATAGAACTGAAGTATGCATCTTTTGCCAAAACAGAGGGGCGCAAATTAGGATCTTTTGTAAGCACCTGATGCTAGACTGCATGTGGTGTGTTGCTGGAGAGCTGTTCCTTTCCCAGGCTGTAGCCTTGTTGCTTCCTTGCCCTGTTGCTGGGTTTTTTCTTTTAAGTCGCCTGCCTACCAAGAGCAAAAACAACCTTCTCAGCTGTGAGGTTGCATGTTTTCACTGGCTAGTGTTTGACCATTAAGGAGTTATTTATGGTTCTGGGGCCATGGCTTTTCATTTGTGTCCATGGTTTCAAGATCTTTGGTATCTCATGCTTAATTTTTATACCGTAACAAGAGACACCTGGTTCCAAGGTCTACTGTGTTAAGTTACTTATGTTTGGATTCAAACCAAGCTAATCTTCAGTCTTAGTTTGGTGCTTTTGCAGGTGCATCAGGTCTCTGTTCTAGATGGAACACTACTGATTTCCTAGAACTGAAATCTCCATTCCCAACACTGTGAATTTAAGTCCAGAATGTTCTGCTCTGTCAGCTCAATATAGTGCTGTCAGGCATGGCTTTTGTCTTAGGGTAGAGTACCTTCTCTGGATATTCACTCATGATTTTCATGTGAAATCCATTTTGTTCTGTTGCCAACTGGTGTATGTGAGAGAGTTGGGTCTCCTGTGCTACACTGTGGTACATTGTCAGAGGTACAACTAAATTAATCAATATACAAATAGTTATTTTAGGAGTGCGAGTGTGATTCCTGCTCCTGTATTTGACAGTCCAGTAAAAACAAACTTTAAAAAAAGTGGCTCAGACAGTGTCTCTGCATTCTCTAAAGTTGATACAAAGTTGCTTGGCTTCCTTCCTGATTGATAACTCTAGCTTCTTGCTGTATATTATGTGAGTCTTAAGAAGTTTAACATGGTGATTTGTAATCAATTCTAGCTTGATGTTTTCCTATAGTCTAATTCTCTTGGTTGTTTTTTTTTTTCTCTGGCTGATGCATGTTTCTGGTGGATAATGCAAATGTCTTGTTCCAACTGTAAACCTGAGAAGTACCATGTGAATTTCCCTGTAGGGGATTCACTTTGACTTAGTTCTTACCAAAGCAATAGCATGCATGCTTCCATTTCCATAACTGATAGCTAGCTCTAAAGGTAAATTTAATGAGTTAGGCCAAGTCTCAAGTTCTTCAGACTATGTTTAAACAGTACAGGCCCATTAGTTATATCCTGATTTCTCTCTGTGCGTATCTAAATCTGTTAATACCAATTTACTAATCCATGGAGCTTTTACATGTATCTGTTGTCACTAGTAGATCACTTAAAGTGACAGCTGCAAGCACATGCTGGTTTACAGCTATTTCAGCCTTGCCCTCTTTCTTCTGGTAACACAGAATAGCCATTCCATGTATTTGACTAAAGTTTAGCTGACATTTCAAGTGCACATTTGTTATACTCTAGGTCTTGCTATTACAAGTAATTTTTTTGAGTAGGCACTTGAGAATAGCAGTGTCAGGGGTATGTTTACTTAAAAACCAGTACAACATGAGTTGATGCTACCTACTAATTCCACTTCATTAACACAGAAATGATTTGATAAAATACTAATCTAAAAAATCGTATACTGTAAGATACTGTCCTGTAAGATAGATTAATTCCTCACAAATAAATATGAAAATGGTTTTATATGATCACTTTTGCATATAAATCTATTCAGCAGGTATGCAGAAAACCAGATTGACCAGGTTTACACCTGAAGTCTGTAATTTCAAATTTTAAATGTGGTTTCAGTGCTAAAGTAACTTGCAATGTATGCTTGATCCAGGCTTAAAAGGACAGTTCTCCCATGAGAGAGTTTCTTTGCAAAGGATCAAACTAAGTTAATTTTAAATTTGCATGCTACGCTCACAAAATAACTTTAAATTCTGCTTACACTGGCCTCTACTTTAGCTAGATTTTGGAAAGATAAGATCATTACTTAAAAATAAATGTTTAAGGCATTTTGAGAAGAAAATACCCTGACTAAAAACCTGAAGTGGAATATTTGGGGAGTAGCAAAGAATGTAAAAACATTTAATTGGGTTTTGTATTTTTAAGCCTATTTGCTTTATAAGGCTTTTTTTTCTACATGTGCAAATATGCTATTATGAGAAAGTTTTCTTTTTAATGTGCTAATGAGCAAGAAGTTAGATATCCCATATTTTGCCCCTCCCTAAAGGTTTATAATTTTTAATAGGCATAGAACTGTCTTATTTACTTGCTTGTTTGTAAGAAGGTTTTCCTATACTGTCATAAAAGAAAAAAATACTGTACAAATAAATGTAAAAAGAGTACAGCCAGCTGATGTAACTAAAAAGTGGGTTCTTATTGCTTAAGAATAACAAGGAAAGGCAAGACATTATAGTCCAGTGTTTTTATTGGATTTTAGAACTAAGAAAGGGAAATCAGAAATTTTGTGTTGTGACTCTTGGTAGACCTTAATTCAGCAAGTTCGTGGATCCACTTGGCTTTTCTTGGGGCAGCAGGAGGCAAATATTACAAATATAGGAAATTAGAACTTGTAATGTCTTTTAGGATTTCAGTACATTATTAATAAAATGTATTATAAGTAATGAAGTATAATGCTTTCTTTAAGTTGCTCCATCCTGAGACTTAGATCCAGGATAGATACTGATTATTAAAAAAATCCTTGCAAAATTAATTGCTTGAATGTTTATAGTTCTAAAGCCAAGTGTCTTCAAAAATAAATCATAGTGACAGAGGGATCTTGAAGAGCTTTTATGATTGCACTGAGTGTACCTCATGGGGCTGGGGGTCTGCTGTGCAGTTTCTGTGAGGAAATTCACAGGTTGTCCTGCACAGAACATGGTCATCTTCAGTGGACACAGTGCAGGGCACAGCTGAGCCCCACAGTCAGTGTGAAACATCTCAAGGTAAACAGAGTTAAATGGCAAAAATGCTGCTCAGCACTGTGTAAGAAAGAGAGGAGAGAGGAAAAGGTGTGAGAAGCAGCTGTCCGGACAGGAAGAGATGGCTCCAGCCACACAGTGAGATCCCCAGCAGCATGTAGAAGAGAGCATTGTGCAGGCATTTTTGGTGTAACCCATGCAGAGAATCACACCAGACCAGACAACCACACTGCTACCTGTTTAGAACCTAACCGTGGTGGCTGGATATGTCTTGACAGATGCTGCAGCCTCCAAAGAGCCCATGCTATAACAGGTTTACCCCAAAGAATTGCAGTGATGGATACAATCCTTGCTAGAGCATTTGAAAGCACGAGGAAGGAGTGGCAGAATTAGTGTTAGACCATAGCCCTCATTACCAATCTCCCTGTGCCTCTCCTGTTTCTCACCATCCAACTCTACTTTGCAATAAATTGTCAGTTTTCTCCAAATCAAATCTGTTTGTTGACCATACTGGCAGTAGGTAAGTGGTTTCTCTGTCTTTATCTTGACCCATGAGCTTTTCAGTGACTGGAGAGAAATATCTTAACTTGAAAAATACTACTATTTAGTATTTAATAAGGCACAAATGACAGTGCCTTTGACTAGTCTTGTCTGGTAAAATCCTAACCATGCATAGTATTATTTGGTAAAACACATATTGTGATTCAGCTGATAGGATTTTTCCATTGATGATTTTAAGTATTATTCATAATGTAGAATGCAGCTTTAAAATCAGTGGTACTTAATTTCACTATCTTTCTGTTCAAAGTTTTTTGAAAAGTTAGCATTTTTAGCCATTTTACATTTTGAAAGCAGGGGACAATTTCTTCACAGTTTGGATCTGTCATGAATTAAATGCTTTCAAAAAATTATTTTAAGGCATGCATTTTTTCAAACTTGTCCTGGATTTTTCATTTGCTTTTTTCTAGTTAAATAATCACAGCCATTGCCTGTTCCAAACTGGTTTTACATGGGAGCTGAAATACAGTTTTCATGTGTACTTTTAGAACGAAATTCTTCTGTCACACAGCACAGATCTTAAAGGAACCTTTTTGTTTTCTGATTTTGATAGCATCTCAATGTAGATACAGGTAGAATGTGTTCATGTAACTTTTTCCTTTATTCCTGTAGTCAAAGTACGTACTTCGGTGTTAGCCTCAATTCCCAGTAATTGCAATGTTTTTCTTGCTTTGATACATGATGCTTACCGAGAATCATGGAATGATTTTTTTTAATTTTCTTTATTTAATGTTATTACCTACTACATTGCATTGCTTTCCCTTTTTCTATTCCATCATGTTAACTAATTTTTAAGGTGCTCATTATTGCATTTCTATAGCTCATTATATATTGTGCCTTCTCTTTTTTTAACATAGGATACTGGTTCCAGTATCTGTACTGTATGCAATACTGGCTGTCCATTGCATCCTAAATTATCACATGTACATCTCTCCCTTTGTCCCGATTTCTGCCTTCTGTTGTGAGTTTTCCTTGCTTATAGGTGAATACAGTGCTCTTTTAAATTTCTGTCTGTTTCAAAAGTTATACCATGTTACAGATGCAGTTTATTTTTTTCTGATTGTTGCTTGTGCCCCTCTCTTCTTTCTTGTCCTATCCATATTATCCTGGAGTTATCTTTTCAATTTCCTGTTGAAAAGTTGAGAGGATAGATGTGGTTTTGGCATTTGAATGAATACATCCAGGTCCAAAACCTATTGAATGATCTGTGAAAACTAATAAGCAAATCTGTAGATTGGTGGTAAGTGCTCTGAGCTGGGTTTTTTGTGGAGGAAGTGGTAGTTTGTTCAGGTACTTTGTAACTGGAGGATTTCAGGAAGTTGAAGAACAGTGCAAAAAGGATGCTTTTTCCTGAATTCCGTGGGAATGGTAAAAAAACTAAACAGCAGATAAATTGTACCTTGCATGGTAGGACAGTGACACTGTTCACATAGGAAAAGTTGTTTATTCAGCTCTCTTGAGCTGGAAATGTTTTTTATGAATAGCTATAGTCTGGCTGGCATCTCATTATCCAGGGTACAACTTCATGTCTACTTTTATAAGAGGTATTTAAGTCAAAACTGGTGAAGTTTGCTATCTTAAAAAGATTTACAGGCATATTAACGTGAAGATGCTTGCAGACAGACATCAGAATTGCAGAGTATTGTTTCAGTATTTCCTCAGCAGATGAAGCAAAGGACTGAATGCACCAAGTTGGATTCCAGGAGGAAAAGAATATATCTGGATGGTTTGTCCCTATACACGTGCTACATGCAAAAAAACCCAAACAACTGTGCAAGCATGAGTTGCAGCATTTGCATCAATGAAATATATGCAAAACACTTTAGTCAACTTAATTTGGTAAGGCTTCTTTTGTTTCTTAAAAGCTGAGTATTGGCATTTTTAATAGCTTTAGGTGTGGGAGAATAGATTGTAAAAGAATAGATATAATGCTGCAGACAATCTTGCCCCTGATAAGGTTCAGCTGTGTAAGACAGGTGAACATCATTAAAAGAAAAGGAGCATGGAATGCTGATTTGTATTGCTCAATCACGAAAGAGTGAAAGGGCACACAGGTGTTATGCATAACATAAATTATGTTATATTTAAACATAAATATATGTTTAAGGGGAAAGGATATAAAGTCATACTAGGGACTAATGAAGTGCTGGTGCTTGAAACCATTCTCAGTGTCAGTCATGTGTCCTCTGTCATTTTAGGTACTCTGATATAAGGCATGTATGTGTAGGCCATTTGAAGTTTGATTACCAAAACTTGAATTTGTTTTCTCAATTTTCAGTTAAGTGACTTCTGGTTGACACCATTCTCAAACTGACTCAGAAAAAAAGAATGTTAAGTTCCCTTGAGTTGAGTTGCACTACGAGAAGCAAAGGGGAACATCAGGTTTCACGTTTTAGTTTAGGCTAGATGACAGCCTCTGTTAATTTATGCTAGTGGCATTCATGTCTGAGATCTAAGGAACTGTCATTTTCATTTTGTGTAGGCCTCTATTGTTTGTATTGTGTCCTAGTTCCCAGCCCAGGAGTTTCTCAATAAGAAAAACCTTCCAAATTTTAAAATAATTTCAGTTTAGTTAAGTTCTAGTTCTGCAGTGAGAATAGTGGCAGAAGCATGCTTTAATAATTGTAGTGTGCAGACATGAATTGTATCTACTATGAACACAAAATGCCATTAGCATTTGGAGTAGTGGGAGAGATCAAGCAAAAGTTTCTTCATTCAAGGTTTGGTTTTAGTTTGTTTTTTTTCTCCTTGCATGGAGTACTCCTGAAGGTTATACTCTACTCTTGAAGGTTATAAAGTCTATAAAAACACTTTATCTTTCCTGTGTGATTTGCCTTAAGCACCCGAACCAGTATTTTTCAAGTAGATACTGCTCTGAAGCTTGTTTTATGAATACCCCAGGCTTGACAACTGTATAGCAGGAAGGATTTTGTGGCAATGCAATCAGCTATGACTCGTGAGACCTGAACTGGCTACTGACTTCCTCGGTAACTGTAGCCAAGTGAGTGTTTCTGCTTAGAAATGTTTGGAATTTAAAAGCTAGTATCTATGGTTTTGGAAATATCTAGGATGCTTGAATACTTGGAATTGCCTTTATTTCTGTAGGATTCTGTGCTGGTGCCTTAGAAAAAAGTTTAGGAGTCATACAGAAAGGGTGTTTGTGGATGCTGGAGGCCTATTTCTTGCTGCATGTTCTTGAATTAAATTTTGATTTAGCTGTGGGGGCTTTTTGTTTGTTTGTTTTAATGTGGGCTCCCAAAGGAGCTCTTGGTGTACACAGAGGTCACCTCTGCCACAGACACTTAAGTCTGTGCAACTCAGCTTTGAAAATGCTGTAAATGTTTTCAGGTGCCCCCATTTGAAATGTCGTGATCTGGATTTTATTCCACAATGTCCTCTTAATTTGTGTATGTTGCTTGAGACTGCTGTGAGTTGGGAAAAAGCAGCTGATCTCCAAGGTGCTTTAAATCCTGAGGATAGATAGTGGACTCCAGCTTGCTTCCTGCTTCCCTGCAAAACTAAAACATTCCTCTTTCTTGCCTTACCTTGATTGTGAAAGGTCATTAGGACATATCCTGGCCTCAGCACATGTCCTTAGCTTGTTACAGATGAAAATCCCTATTTATTCTCCAAGGTCCTGTCATATGACTGGCTAAGAACTGTACCATTTTTTTATAACAGCTTCTGAGTGTAAAGGGGATAGGCAACACTAGGCTAAAAACAGTGAACTTCAGAAAGAAATTACATCTAAATTAAATGAGTTGCAGTCTATAGGAAGAAAGTGAAGAGAAATGGAAAAAATTCCAGGAAGCATAAAGGAATCAAACTAGTCTGATGAGATTGTTAGAAGAATAAAGGACAGACCTGAGAAGTTGTGAATAATGCTTTGTAGTCTTTGCTAGATGCAGCTACAGAAAACAATAAAAGTACTTATAGTCAGAAGTAAACCAAGGAAGTTTATCTGTAGCTCAGGGGGAGGAGAATATAACATATGCTGCCATAAAGTTACATACAGAAGTCTGCCAAATTACTGGTGAAAATAAAATGTGAACTCTGGGCTGGTGGAGAAGGGGGTTAGTCAGAAACAATCTGATTTGTTCTGTGTTAGGAAAAGAGCACATCACATGATTCAGGTGATTTATTTGTCTTTTGTGTTCAGTTAATTCAGGGTTCTTCCAATGATGCATGTTTTCAAAGAAAAAACAAAACATCAGAGGCAAATGATGATAAACAATGATT
Organism: Pseudopodoces humilis; assembly: GCF_049639895.1. NCBI lineage: Eukaryota > Metazoa > Chordata > Aves > Passeriformes > Paridae > Pseudopodoces > Pseudopodoces humilis. The sequence continues at coordinate 53,175,133 of NC_142203.1, read as the reverse complement.
TTAATAGGTCATTTATACATACTGCAGGGTATTAAATAAGTGAACAGCAAATCATGTACCTGCCTTCCTTTTGAAGCATATTTAACCTTGTTATTGGTTATTTCTTTTATTTTAGCACCTTGATCCAACAGGATCACCTGATCATCTGTATGTTTTTGTAACATGGAACTGCATGGTGAGCTGACTATAACCCTAAACCTGATCTATAGAATCACAAAATATGCTGAGTTAGAAGGGATGCACCAAGATCACCTAGTCCAACTACTGGTCCTGTGCAGCAGAGCCTCAAGAGTCCCACCATGTGCCCATGAGCTTTGTCCAAACACTTCTTGAATTCTGTCAGGCTTGGTGTTGCCCACTTCTCTGGGGAGCCTCTTCCAGTGCTCAGCGATGCCCTGGATGAAAAGCTTACTCTCCATATCCAACCTAAACCTCCCCGGACTCAGCTTCATGCCACCTCATTAGGTCCTGTCACTGGTCATGAGAGTGAAGAGATCAGTGTCTGCCTCACTGCTTCTTGTAAAGATGTTAAAGACCACAATGAGGTCTCTCCTCAGTCTCTGTCAGGCTGAATAATCTGAATGGCTTCAGCCTCTCCTCATATGGCTTCCCCTCCAGACCCTTCACCATCTTTGTGGCCCTCCTTTGGATGTTCTCTAATAGCTTTACGTCTTTCTTATATTTTCGTGCTTGAACCTGTACACAGAGCTCAAGTTGAGGCTGTCCCAGTGCAGAACAGAGTAGGACAATCCCCCGCTTTGACAGGGTGGTCAATTATATATAAATATATATAGTGTGACTTAGTCTCTTAACTTCATGTAATGCAGAACTGTGTATGCAGTAAATGGTGGAGAAAAGTGTTTAAAGCTTTCTATAGTCCTCAGAGAAAGCATCTTCTTTCCATGTCTTAGCAACAAGATACAGATTTTCAAATATATTAAAAGCTGCTTTGGAAAGAAGGGGAATACAAAAACCTGTCTTTGAAAAGAAGAGAGGTGATGGTGATAGTCTTAAGTTGCACTAGAAGATGTTTAGGTTAGCGATGAGATTCAGGGGAACGCAAGGATGATGGTGAATTGAAGTAAGTGCACCATGTGGAAGCGTGCTATCAGTTAGTGCTACAGGCTTTTAGGATGAATTTTGGCAAATCTTTCTAATCACATACGATGTAATTGCTTGTAATTCTTCCCAAAAGACTTCCAAGAATCAGAGTTCAAGCTGAGGAATGCTATCATGTCAGGAAAAACCTTGATAGCTAATCTTTCTAGATTTTCTTTTTGGGTGAGTTTTTTAGAATATCTCTGGTTGTTGATGTATGTTCCCCATCACATGACTAAATGAAGACCTGTCAGGACTGACTGGGAACAGCCACATGATACATTGCCTTAGCAGGTTTGCTGTTCTAAAGCTGATGAACTTATTTTACATATATAGTAATAATTATAACAGAAAATGCAGCTTGAAGAAGAGTGACCTGGACTAGCAGATGTGTATTGTCCTATATTGGGTCTGTGTGGTGAGTTTTGGTAGCAGCGGGGTACAGATGTGGCTTATATGTGCAGATGGAGAAGTTGCCTCTGTATGTTACAGACCCAGCTCTGTCTGGATCCAAGATTGATCTGCTGATGGCCAAAACTGAGTTAATCAGAGATGGTGGTGTATTGCCTCTGTTGCAACATACCTAAGAAAGTGTACAAACTGCTGTGCAACATGGATTGGGAGGGAGGGCTGAGAATATTTGAGAGCAACAGCTCTGCCAATGCACAGGTCTTTGAGGAAGGAGGGGGAACACGTGGTCAAGTGCTGGAGCATTGTTTTGGTTTAGGGTAAATTTGGGATAAAACCTCTGAATGGGGGTCCTTTTAGAGAGCAGATTTAAGCGGTTTTTATTTTTATTGGTTTGGGAAAAGATTTTTTTGGAGAAAAGTGGAAAATAGCTATTTAACAAGTGAAGTATCTATAAGCATAAAAATTGAATAATACTAACAACAAAACTTCTTGCTGTTTGAAGAGATGATAAATATAGGAAGTCCTTGCCATGGGTGTAGTTTGGTTTGCTCAGTCTCTTATCAGTCCCTCTGGTGCTGGAAAATCCAAGGCCCAGGCCCTGGTGTGCTACAGATGTGAGCTCTTGCTGTTTTCTTAGGTTTTCAGTTTAGAACGGGTTTGAACAGATCTAAGAAAAAAGGAAAAAAAAACAAGTTCAGGAAACTGCTCTGCCTTAGCTAGCTAAAAACTAAAAGTAAAGAAGAGCTCTGTCCTGCTGTCTGTCCATTCTGCAGACACCACAGTCCAGAAAGCATGCGGGGAAGGGAGTGCTCTTTCTGAAAACAAACTGCACGCTTCTTCTTTCCCCCTGTTTGTTCTTGGAACCAGCTTTAAAGATGCAGAACTTAATATCCAGCATAAAAAGAACAGATTACTGGAGATACAAGCATTATAAAGTCATACCAGAACAAGCATTTATTCCCCTGCAGCCTGTAGGGGAGACCATGGTAAAGCAGATAGTCTCCCTGCACCCACAAGCATCTGTGGGGTGTGGGAAACCCATACTGGAGCAGCCTCCTAACAGGACCTGTCGTCCCATGAGGAGAGGAGCCCGTGTTGTAGCAGGTTTTCTGGCAGGACTTGTGGCCCCCTGGGAGAACCATGCTGGAGCAAGCTGTATCTGAAGGACTGTGCCCTATGGAAGGGACCCACACTGGAGCAGTTAAGGAAGAGCTGCAGCCCTTGTGCAGGACCCACATTGGAGAAGATCACAGAGGTCTGTCCCATGTGAAAGTTATTTTGCTGAACAGGGAAAGAGCATGAAGAAGGAGTAACAGAAAGTGTTTAGACTGACTGCAACTCCCATTGCTTGTTGACCCGCAATGCTTGAAGGGGTATAGTAGAGGAAAAAAGGTAGTGAAGTTGAGCCTGATTAAGGAGGAATGGGGTGTCTAACTTTTTTATTATCCTACTCTGACTTGACTGGTAATAAATTAAACTGTTTTCTGTGAGTCAAGTCTGTTTTGCCTATGGCAGTAACTGGTGAATGATCTCCCTGACATTATCTCAATTCATGAGTCTTTCATCATACTCTCTCCCCTCTCTGGCTGAGGGTAGTGACTAAGACTTTGGTGGGCACCTGGCATCCAGCCAGGGTCAAACAACCTCATGTCCCTTTTTACACCCCTTCGTATGGTTCAGTGAAGGCAAAGGAGTGTATAGACCCAGTTTTGAAAGTTGGTTGAATTTAATTAACTTGAGATGATCAGGTATTAGATAATTAGTATATAGTTGTTTGCTTGATTTTAAATTCTTACAGTTGTTGGAGAGTTTTTGTATGGGAAGTTTAAATTTCTTTAAAATTGAACACTCAGATGCTTGACCAAGTATATGAAGCTTTAAGCTTACACTTTGTTTTTTTAATGTACTTTTGTTAAATTCTTTCTAGCTCATTTTTTCATTTGGTAATTTGAGTTCTGTTATACTTTTCTTCTTTCTTAGTATATTAAACACAGAGTAAGACAAAGGTGTTGTTTTTTGGGTTTTTTAAATGTGTAAATAGCTTCTGGTTTCCAAATTCTTTGAAAAATATTCTCACTAACATTGGAATGGTGCGCATGACAACAAATGAGACTTACTTCTAGGTTTTCTTTTGTAGCATGTTCCATGAGTGATTCACAGTCTTTAAGTTTGCAGGATGCGTGTATTGGCAGAGTGGTCTTTGTGTCATAAAGGATATTCCTAACATGCATAGACTTGTCTTCAGCCCCTGGTACCAATATTTGTGGTCCTTTGGACTGTATCACTAGCCTTTATCCTGGAGCCTGTTAGCCTCTTGTAACTTCTTCAATGTGTATTTTTTCTTCCTATTCAATTTCAAAAAGGTGTTCAGGTACATCTATATTACATGTCCTTAAAAATGGCTTTCAGAGATGAAGGGTGTGGGAAATATTGGGCTCAGTTGTATGTTTGGTAAGGAGTAACTTTGAACTGACAGTATCAGGGTGCAGGGCAAATGAGATAATTGTTTTCTTTCCCTGTACTATCCTTAACAGCTTCATTGTTACATTAGTAAAAGCTTACTAGTATTTAAGGCACTTGAACAGAAAGTTAGATGCAGTTGAGTGGAGTTGTGTGAAAGGATTGCATGTAGCTTCAATTATCTGTGAAATATTCATGGTGAAAATAGTTGAGGCAGAGCATGTCACAGCTTGTTTAAGTTCCTGCTCTGACTTGTCATTTAGATATAGTCTGCTTTTACAGTTCTATCCTGGTATTTTTTTTTCTATGATGTATGTATTTCATCTAAAATTAATACTGGTAATGCTATAATAAAGTAATGTTATGGATTTGTTGTCCTGTTTTGAAATTAAAATGTATATATGTAGGAATATTTAATGGTATGATTGATATTTTGCTAAAGGATTTGTTTCAAAGTATTTGAAAATATGGAATTTATTATGTGTGGAATTTATAGAAAATTATTTAATATATTTATATTTAATATAGATAATATATTTTATATTTAATATATTTATTTTATTTAATAAAAATGTATTACACAGGCTTTTTTATTTCAGAAGATCAGCATCTTTCATTATGAGAGTATATGTTCATTATTTGATACAGCTACACAACGCAGAATTCAGGACCTAGGATGAATTTGAGACAATATAGACCAGACTTTCCAATTAGTGTTTAAGTGTCAAAATAATCTATGAGGTAACATTGATCATGTTGCTAATTTTAGCTACCCTTACACTCTCTTCTGTCACAGCCCCATGACTTTGATGAATGCAGATTTGATATCAGCGTGAATGATAGTGTTTGGTACCTCCGGGCTCAGGACCCAGACCATAGACAACAATGGGTAGATGCAATAGAACAACATAAGGTATGTAATTTTCTGTTTTCTAATTTCCATTCTCATTCCCTCATTAGATCAAGCATAGTGCTTGCAGAGAGTTTAAGCTTCCCTGTGCAGTCATTAAAATACTCACAGTATTTATGACGGGTAGGAGATCAAGATTGAAGCTCTGTTAAATTCATTTCAAAGGAATTGACTTGCTCTTCATAGATAAGATGTTACTGGGGGCTGACAACTGTGATCCTTGAGCTCTCTAGCTTGAAACAGAAACAAAAGCTTTTATTAGTGTCTGAGTGATATTTTCAAGGTTTTGTCCATCCTCTTCCTGATTACTGAATTGCTTCTTATCTATCCTAGATGTTAGCTTGTTAGTCTTAGAGTCAGTTCTCTAGGTTATCATTCTGGTTTTGGGCTACTCTTTTTCATCATTTGACTGCTTTTGCTGATATGATTACTGGCTTTGTCTCTTCATCTTTTAAGGCACTATTCTTCATCCGCATTTTGGTTCAGCTTTCTCCATCTGTTCCATATGTCTTCCAATGAACGTAATTAATTTAATTTAATTTTAAAAATGCCTGATCTTCAAGCCCTTTAGGTCAGGTAGAAAGTACACAAAACATCTATTATGTTATCAGGTACAAGATAGGCACTGTCCCAAGGTGTAGCATTAAACTACAACACCTAGCACAATGCAGCCTCTCAATCTGGGTTACAAAGGTATTACAGGAATACAAACTGAAATAGATATCCAAGTAGGTATGGATTTTTACCTTCAACTTCTTGAAGTGTTCATTGTCTGTAGAGGTACTGTGAGCTCTAAGAGGTTTCACTGTTTATTTCCCGTTCTTTGCAATAAGCAGTACATATTCTTAAATTTAAAGTGCTGTCTTTTAATAATGGTTCTCTAAAAAAAAAAAAAAAAATCATGCGATTTGGAGTATTCACTCCTTTGTAGCTTGGCATTTTGCCTTCATTTTGATGCAATATTAAAATATAAGAAATTAAGTTGCAAAGCCTGGATTCTTCGTAGCCTAAAGAAACAATATGAAGTTAACAGTGGAGTGTTTTTGAGACCACAATACTGCAATTTATTCTTAGTGCAGTACCTGAGAGAAATTTCTCATGAGGATACACTGAAGAAGTTACTGGATTGCACATCCATAGAACTGGCATTTCAAAAACTGGTTTATAAGCTTGGGGGTCTTCAGGTATGGTTTAGTGTAGTCATGGAACTTGATAGACCAAGCCCAAAATTTAGACTAGGGTTCATGAATGATTTAGAGGGGGAAATGCAGAACTTTAACCTGAAGCTGTGTTGATGCTAAATGCAAAAAGCAGAGAACAGAGCCTGTATGAAACTAAGTCACAGGCTTCTCATTGTGGCCTGAGAAAGCATGAGAGAATCCAAACAGTCCTTGGTAAAGGACTACAATCTTTGCAGGTGGTATTTAGGAAAACAGTCAAGGGGTAGTGTTCCACTTAACCAATGATAGTAGATGTGTTGTTTTAATGATCAATGAGAGTTCTACCTCTCGGACCTTCTCAAACATGTCTATAAAAGATCAAGAGTTATTAAATTTGCTCTCCTGTTCAACGCACAAGAGAGTTATGTCGTGTTTCTAGCCATACCTCATCTAGTGCAACAAAGCTGGATAAGCAGAAATGCAGCCTGTGTCACTGCATGCTATCCTGTAGGAATGAGTGATGAAAAAACCTGGATCCTGTCTTAAACTCTGCTCATCACAACCTCAAACGCTTTTCATGCTATTTTTCTATTCCCTGTTGTAAGGCTCACCTTAACTGTTGCTGATTTCCGAGCTGCAACTTTATGGAATTACCAGCGCATAACACAAGTTTATTGAATGGTAATAGTTTAAAGTTTGCCATTGGAAGTGTTAATTTGGAATTGTTTCTCTGTATTACTAAAAAAAAAATTAAAAAATCTTGTGTTTTTCAACTGTAATCTTTTTACCTGCATTAGTACTCAGCCCCTATCATGAGGTATCTGTTTATTTTCCTTTGTCTGTCTGGTATTATTGGTAGGCTTCAATTGTCGTATTCAACCTCCTTTTCAGATCATGAATGAATATTGAGGAGTACAGATTCTAGGATTCCAAAAGTGATCTGCCTTTATAAAGAAGCCTGATTAATTATAGTTTATGCGCTTTAAAAATAGTCTTTTAACATTGATTTAGGTTTGGACAGTTTATACTTCCACGCTTTGCAAGAATTTGGTAATTATTTAAATAAATTAATTGTACCAGACCTCTGCCTTTTCGCTTAAAGAAGAATGAAGGGTTGGTTATTTACACTACCCATTTTTTTCTAGTATTTAGAATTAATATAGGGATAAGGATAATGAGAGCATTTTTCATTATTTTAATAAAGTTACTTTTCAGCTTATTTTTTAAGGAGTGAGGATGTTCTGGAATATTGTAAAAACAGAAAAAAAGTATGCCTACAACTAAGAAGTGGCAATAAGTCTTCCTGTATATGCTGACAAGAAACAGTTCAGTTTGCATCTTGCTATTCTAAGGTAATAGCACTGAACTTGACTGTTCTGAATCTTACAGCTTTTCCAGTATGTGTAGTTTGCAGTTTCATGGCTATTTGACATTTTTCAGTTTCTCTCATACTCCTTTTTACTCTCTAGTGTTAATAGTGTTTAAGGCAAATAGCAGTTGTTTTCATTCTTAAATGGAGTAGAAAATACTATGGCACATCACTCCTAAATAAGTTATCAAAACATTTAATATGTTAAAGTAATGCATTATTTAGAAACATCTATTTTGTATTATGCAACTAAATATCAAGAATATCATGATCAAGACAAAGCAAGGAAAGCAGAAGAAGTTACTGCAGTATTGTAATAATAGTGTAGACTCAAGTTAAAAGTATATAATGGAATATCAGAGTTACTAACATCTTCTTTCCAGTGCAATATTCCGTTGTCTTCATAAAACAGTAGGAGTTTTTTGTGATAAATGTTGTAGGTGTAGAAGTGCATCTATTGCTTCTAATGATTTTAGAAAAATATACAGTAATTTTACGACCAGAAACCTTGGAACAGTGCTGTATTTACATAAATAGGTGTTTGGTAGAATTAAACACAACACAGAAGTGTCCAAATCCGGTCTTCAGTCTGATTATTATTAGTGGTTCTTAAAGAATGTCTCCGAAAGTCTTGTTTCTGCATTTTCATTGAGGGGTTACTGCTATAACCTGTAATTTTTGTATAGGTTTGTATGGAAAATATTAAAGAAACAGTACATTTTTCCAATATAACTTTGATAGGATCTGAAAGAAAATATTTTCATGAAATCTGGAAGTCAATCAATTTTTCATTCAAATTTGTATGAACAACACTTAAATGAGCCTTAAAGTAGCTCTTTAGTCGTCCTTTAATTCACTTCAGCTCATGCAAGTTTTATACCTGAAAACTTGACTGAGAGTAGGGGAATATGGGAAAAATATCTCATTGCACTGAAAAGTTCAGATTTCTGTCTTCTTACTCTGACATTTTCTGCAGAAACTTTATGGTCAGGTTACCAAACCTCATGCAGAAGTTCCTTCTGGGTAAAAATTGTTTTTGTTTGAGAAACAGGTTCTTCAAATGGCACATAATAATTTTAATAAAATCAAGAGATGAAATTATTTCCTGTACTAAACAGTCACTTTTCTTAACATTAGTCCACTGCTGCATAAAGTACTTTTTTTGTTTATTTTTGAAGTTCTTTGTTGCTGACTGAGTGGGTAGGTAGTTCTGGTAGGCTGCTTAAGCTATTTGCTAACAAAAGTGTGTTTGTGAGATTTAATGTAGCGTATCACAAGGTTGTTGATCTTCAGAGTAAGAAAAAGACAGAAACTTTGACTATGTTTCATTGTGCTCCAAACAAAGGGAACACTGATTTAAAATTCATTTGATATTACATGTGAGTATAAGCAGACATAGAAAAACTTCATGCTTAGCAGACCCAATGAGTAGCTAATGGCTGAGAAATATAAAACAGGTTATGTTCAGACATAAAAACCATTAGAATTTGCAGGAGAGATTATAATTGTACTTTTTTTTCTTGTATTGAAGTTCCTGAATCCTTACCACATTAAGTATTTCAAGTATAGCTCCAAATGTTTATTCATTGCCCTGGACTGGAGGAGGGATACATCTAAAACTACTGTAAAACCATCAGTGAGGCAAATGAGGAAGTTGTTCATGTGTAACTAGGAGTGTATTCTTCTATTTAAATGTTTCATTAGATGTATTGATCAGACATTACTCTGGTGTCAAAATATTGATGGCACTTGAGCACTCCAGTGCTGATATATTTGGAAAGTTACTCTCTTCTTAATAATAATTTGAAGGACTGCCTTCTCCAGGTCTCCCCCATGGTTTCAAAATGGAATTTCTAACCTAGTATTAGATAAAGTGGCTTAAATAATGTTAGTTCAGTGCTGTTAGAAAATGAGGAGACTGAATTGCTGTTTGTTGTGAGAAATATCTGTATAAGTAAACTTATTTTGAGCAAATAAATTTGAACTCCTGAGATCAAGATGTTTCCTTGTAATGTTAATGTACTACCTGAGTTGAAAACTTGATGAGAAGTTATTTAGAAATTAATACTTCATGAGAAATTTTGCATCAGTTTATGTTTGTTCCATTTTGTGCCATCGTAGCTTTTATTTTCTGCACACAGACTCTTAATGTCCTCATTATTAACTCTGTGCCTCTTCAGCAATATAGATTGACAGGGTTTTTTTGGTCTTACATTTGCAAATTCTTTTTTTTGTCAAATGAAATAAGTGTTCTGAACTTCTTAAAGTATCTGATTTTGCTGTTTCAAACTGGTGAAGGTAATTTTTCAGAGAAGTACCTAGATACCAAAAAGTTGGCATGTAGGGAATACGTAGGTTTTTCATTTTGAAGTGATGATGTACGAGGTGTTTATATCTAGAGTAGGAGACATGAATCTCAAAGTTTGACTGTAAAAGGCATCAGATAGCTATTTTCCAAACCTAATTGACATATGTCCCTTTTATAGGGATGAAGGGATCTGTTCCCCTTCAATGAAAGTGGCCTCAGTAAAAGTTTTCCTTGAAGGAGTGGATACTGCTTTGTTTTCACTCTTGATTAGACACTGTAGAAGGAGTTAGCTAGATAGAATAGAGTTACACAGAACCATCAAGAGTAAAACGTTCATCTCCTTTTTTAGCAATTTTTCCCCAAAGAGGTGAGGAGACATGGCAACCTTGGAACCAAAGATAGTTTAGCTTTTAAGTAATGCTAATTTTGTGCAATTCTTTGTGTACTACGGCTTGTTTCTTAAAACACTAGTTGTCAAACCAAGTAAGATGCTTTAGATGACATTTTTGCATTAAATGCAGATCTGTTTAAACGGTGGGAAAAACACAAAACACTTGATTTGACAGTGTGCTAAATTCAAATTTATGAAAAAGTTAAGTAATTACTAAAGCAGTTGATTGATTGTGTTTATTTAATGCTGATACATTTTCAAACAATAACCTAGAACTGAGATACTTAGTTGTGAGCTGGTTATTTTCTGGCTGTTAATGTTAAGCTTAAAGTTAATTTAGAAAACTGCAAAGCAAACTTTAAACAGCATAATTTTGATTGCAGTTAATAAAGGCACTTCAGGAAATAGTGAGAAAATTCAAAACTCAAAAACATTATCAGCCTGAAATTTTCAGAAAATTCTTGTTAAACACATAAAATGGAGTTCCTTTTTTCCAAGTAGCCTAAAAAAGACTATCAATCACATTATTTATAAAGTGTTAAGAATTGTTAATTTCACTGTTATGGTAATTTGCCTGTTTTGTTTTCCCTTGTCAATGTACTGTTCTAAAAGAAATACTGAATGTGCTGTTACACATTGAAAATTATTGCTAGTAATAGTAATTGTGATGTTGAACCAGGAAAGGTAGCCAGATTGAGAGGACAGGGGGTAGAGGTGGGCTTTTGCTAGTCCAACATGACTGCAAAACCATTCAAAAGCAGAAGTCCCAGTGGATGAAACCAGAGGACTGCAAGGTTGTGTGCTTGAGAAGCATCTTAATAACAAGGTAACCCACAGAGTACCTTCCTAGAGCTAACAGATCCCTCCTCTAACTGTTGTAGCTGTTCATCTGTTGAGTGGTTAATGTCAGATTGCTTAAATCCTTATATCTGCTGGTAATACAAATCAGCTTCTGGATAAAGAGGGTAAAGGACTTAAGGTAAAATATTGCAGTAAATATTGAAGTATTTATAAATTAAAATTGCTTTCTTTGTGTTATTTCTCATACGAACTTAAGTATAAGATATTATACATGAGTAACTTTTAGTAAACTCAGAGGAAGCTTTAAATTTTGTTACATGGCAGTTGTGGGTTGGAAGATAGAATCCACGAGTCAAGTCCTCTTGCTCATCAGATAAAACAGCCTCATTTTAGTGTTCAGAATTTACTTGTATTGTCCATTCAGAGATTTCGTGCTTAGATAGCTCATTGGTTGAGGTTTTAGCACCGCCCAGCTCCTTGACCAGTGATATGTCTGCCCTCTGGGTTGAACATGACTAGCTGAGGTCCCTGCTTGGGTCTGAATCCAACTCATTCCTGCCTCATCCAGGGACTTGTTTTACTTCTAGGCTGGTTGAGTTTGGGACTCTGATATGGCCAAATTTATTTGGTAGCTATAAGCTAGCTGGCATGGTGATAAAAATTTCACTTCAGACTTGATTGTAAGCACCCAGAGTTTCTCAGTTCCTAGTTTTCATTTTGTAATTGGAATGTGTCACCTTCAGACTTGAGATGCAAGTGCAACTACCTGTTCCTTCAACCTGTAAATGCCTTAAGAAATTTCTCATTAACCATACTTAAAGTCAAGCTTTTGTTTGACTACTGTATGTAAATATTGATGTATGAGATTATTTTTATTTAGCTGTTCTGAGAAAGCATTGAAAAATGCAAATAGAGGTAACTTTCTCATAATAATATTTTACTATCAGTGGATGCTGGAGCAAAAAAATTTGACCTATTAATCAGGTCAGAAACCAATATCAGAGTTTCAATTCGTGAAATAATGAGCTCAGATTATCAACCAGGAGGGGAGAGTACAGAAAGGTAGTGCATGTGTAACTTCTCCACGGACTTTCATCAATTTTAAGTGGAGCTGTAGCATTCTGTGAAGACAGGATAGTTTTCTCCTTTTTTTGCACATCTCTGGTCCTACCCTAGAATGGATTTAATATAACAATAATGGCAATAAAAACATGTAAATAAATCTCTCCAAATCAATTACCAGTCTGAACTGAAATTGGTAAAAAAATTTAAAATTCATAGCATATGCAGAGAAATTATACAGTAACATTTTGACTCAACATACTAATATAGCAAACTTTTAAAATAGATACTAATAGAGTAGTAAATAAATTTCTGCCATCAGTAAATACTTTTGTATATTAAATTTAGTGTTCCTATTTTCTGGCAGACCATTGAAGAACTCCTGGACCAAGTGGTTTAGATGTTTGTGTAGGCTGTATTTAAGTGCGTATTGAAATGCTGCAAATAATCTTCTGAAGTCTATTTTGATTTTGTGACCTTTATAAATATTTTTTTTATCAACTTACTATATTATTGACAACTAGTCACTGTCAATTTCTAGCAATGGTAAATATTCTAATATTGATGAGTGAATGTTTATTATAAATACAGTCCTGTTAATTATTTTAAAATAAAAACATTCCAGTTGTGTAACTTCAGATACATCATATAGGAGGGAGCAGCAGGAAGATTGTCTGTTGCCATTTCTGCTTCTACTTCCTCTCCTGGAATTTGGCTGTTTCAATAATATGTGGTTTTTAAAGTATTTGCTTCCTCAGCAGTTACTGCTGAGGTTTGAAAAGAACTGTGGCTCCCTAATATTTTAATTGTTTGGCATTTCATACTAATACAAGTTCATCTGGCCATACTTCCCCCTGTACACATTCACAAGTAAGGCTGATGTTAAGTGGAAGCAACAGCGCAGATGAAGGAAAGCATGGGATATGTGGGAGTGGATATATATTGTTCAACTTTGGTTTTATGTATCAAGTTCATGATTAGGATTGTAGAAGTGTGATGAGACCCTCTTTTACCTATGTTGATATCCATGTGCTAAGTGTTGGAACAGGTTTCTTAAGTAATCTTGATGTCAACTATTGCTTCCTATGAACCTGATTTGGCTTCCCTTGTTCTTTTGTCTGGTGCTCTGCAGCATGCAATAAACTCTAAATATTTCTGTTTGATGCTGGTATGGATTGTATAGCATACACTCTTACTGTTTTTGTGGTAATGCATTTTGCTCTGGAAGCTGGTAACCCACTCTCACTGTGGCATTGTGAGGCTCTGGCTTGCAGCAGTAGTGCAGCTTTCGTGAAGTGGCTGGAGGACAGCATTCAGATACCTATGTTAACCTGTAAAAAACTACTTTAAAAGCCTGTTTACCTGTTTAAAAGACTGAAGTGCATAGACAAGTCACTGATAAGTGGCAGAGACACTTAAAGGTGTTACAAAAATACCCTGTACTAGTTTGAAACTAAAAAGTCATGAACTGTTGCTCAAGCTTATGCAGGAACGTAGATATTGCATAGACGTTCTTAGTTTTTGTTGCTGTTTCTGTCCGTGTTGTGTGTTGATGTTAAATATGTAACTTGAAGTTCATGTGTATTCACATTTTATATCTCCCAGCAAAGCTGAATTTGAAGTGTTTGTAAAACTGCTCCTTGATAACTAAATAGTAAAATATGTTCAAACACAGGCTTCTTGTGCTTATTTATTTAAAAAAGCTTATTTATTTTGGATTTTGACCAGAACCCTAGGTAGAGTGGGAGATAAATAGAAGGATGTAGCTGTCTCAAGTCTGAACACCCTGTCTAACTTTTCAAATTCATTCATCCTTCAGTCGTGAATACCGTCTTTTTCTTTTTGCTCTTCAGTGGTATCTGATTGGTATAGAGATCAGCAAAGAAATAAACTGAAGTACTGTTCTGAAGGAAGTGTCATAAAGTTAGTTGTAATTCTTCCCCTAATATGAACTAAAGTCATCCTTACTGAGTGCTGTGTTTCCCTATAAATTAGATTAGGAAGTGTAACGGTAAGGGTTTGTGGAACCATTTTAGCCTGTTTCTGCCATCAAAGGGATTTCTTGCCATTCTCATAAAATACGAGTTCTCCTTTATTAAATAGTCTTACAGTGGATCTAGAGAGATTATTCTATTCATTCTTGAAACACTTAACATTTCTTGTATTTTTCTGTTAGAACATTACCTATTCCTCTATTGTTGTTCACGAGGATGTCAGCTTTCTGATACCTTGCATAGCTGTCTTCCCAACTCAATCTTTATCTTTCTGAGAAATATAGCACCAAAACAGAATTCCCTATTCCCACTAGGATCCTATATGTGTAGTATAGATGTAGGATTATTTTGTGGACCTTGTATACTACCACTTTACAGCATAACAGCTTGTGAACCACTAAATCAGATTAATCTCTAGAACTATCTTCAGAGTGTAACCTGTCCTGCACGTGTACAGAAAAGTATTTCTTACAACCAAGTAAACTTTGAAGTCCATTTTTCTCATGTGTACAGAAGTGTTAAGTTTGTGCTCCTCGTCTGACAACTTCTGTCTTTCCAGCTCAGCTGCTTTGGGTGATAGTCATTGTGCTGTGTGGATTTGGTTCAGTTTCTTAAGTGATTGTGCTTCTTCCAAGTACTTTGTAAAGTATGGGGTCTACATGAAGAAACTACTAAATAATGTAACCTATCTCAGTTCACAACTGAGCTTGCCCATTACTCTGTTGGGAGCTGCTTATCTGAATCTGATGCTGTATGTATGCACTTTAAATAATTTTAAATTTTGCATTTTTGTGTCCATGAAAGCTGTGACCACCTATATGTTCCTAATTAAAATGTGTTCTCTCCCATCTAGTAAGAGCATTAACAGGTACTCTTCACAGTCTTAACAGAGGTCTTGAACTTTCCTCTCAAGCCCCTGCCCCCTCAGAAGGTAGTGAACTCATTTGAGATCTTACTTACTCCTATCTTTCCCTTAAATTAGCTAAATATACTAATTGATTCAAGATTCAAATGCACAGAAAGGTTCAAGTAAAGTTTTGATCACTGCATAGCCAGGCTATTCAACCAGTGTTTTGAAATAGCTAAGGGATGCCTGGAAATTACAGTAGAAATTGCAGATTAGCAGTGTTGCCTTTTGGGTGCAATAGCATGTGAAGGAAATCACTTGCAAAAGTGCTAACTCAGTATCAAATAATGCAAAAGGCTTGTGACACTACCGCTCCACTAAGCTGTTGAGTATGTCAGTCAACATTTTTGCAATGCTGTTTAATGAAGAGTGATGTACATGGCTAAAGTAAACTTGGTCTCAAGACTAATGATTGGTTTTGAGGTGACCAGACCTCTCGAAGAGTCAACTTGCACCTGGCTGTGCAGTAAATAGCCAGTCTTACTGCTATAAACAAGTGGGATTCCAGTAGTAAATTCAGAAGTGTTATTAATTTACTTTGTAAAAATTGTGGTAGATAATTTTGATTATAAAAAGAGTATACTTTTATATAATAGAAGTGGAATGTCGAAGTTTGTTGCCAGCAGAATGACATGCAGTTATCTCTAAGACTCTTGAGTTCTCCACGGCAGAGTGGTAGCATTTTTTGCAAGGTCTCCCTGAAAACAGTATTGTTCATGGAGAGAGACCTGTGTCGAGCTTGACTTGGGTGATAAATGCCCCTTTAAATTAAGGTAAGCTCTTGATATCAAAAACAGAAAGTAGAGAGCTGCAATGTAAAAGTAGTGAGTGGTTAAACAGTTGAAAGTTGGCACTTGCAAATACTATATGCTGCTACTCAGAATTATTACTCATCACCTCAAGAAGTATTGTGCATTAACAGCTTAATATAAAAGTCTGAGGTACTCTGTATACCTCAGTCTACCAAAGGTAGACTTTTTCTTCCTAAAAGAACTTCTTAGGAGTTGGCTTTTTTTTAGTGAGCTTTTGTTACAGTGAAACTCAATGAGGTGATATTAATAGATCATGGGTTAATCCCCTTGCTCTAGGGAGGAGCCTTCAACCCATGGGTGAAGTGCAGAAGTACCAATGAGACATAGTAACATTGAGCAGAGGTAACTTTTTGGCTCTTTTGAGAAGCAGATACACCACCTCCATCCAGTGAAGCTCCTGAAAAGAGTAACTCCAGAACTTAATGTGATCCTAAAGAGCTGGCAAAATTCTTTTGAAAATGCATCATGGCTTGGGGCACCTGCTCTTCTAATTTAATGTTGTTGCCATTTATCAGAACCTCTTAAGGTAATTCTTCCAATATAATTCTCACTGTAATTCAGCAAAAAGATCCCATTTTTTCTCTGAAAACAGATCAAGCATGAAAATACGCATTTGCTGTTATTTTAATGTCTATGTATAGACTGGCTGCAGAGGAAAAGAAAGTCGTGGTTTTGAGCATACCTATTTTAAATAGTAGGTGAGAAAGAAGGGGTTTGATATTTAACTGCCACTGTTTAAATATCCCATATTTCTTGATATGAACATAGACATCAGAAAACTGGGGGAATGGAGCGTTAAGTAGAGAAAGGTGTCCATCTTTCTACCCCCTTGGTCATCTGGACTAACTTGTGAGGATTTGTGTATTACTGTAAAATTGCTTGTTTAAGCAGACAAATGCACTTGAGGATGCTCAGCTGATAAGAATTACTTGACCTGATGTACAGTATGATGGTGGTACTGAAACTTGTCAATTTGTAAGAAGCTGCGCTTTCAGGGAAAGATTAGATGGATTATTCAAGTTATTATTCCTGTGCTGTCAGTTACACAGGGCTCTTTCTTTAAAATTGAATAAAATATTAATTAAATTTCAATAAGGGAAACTAAGCTTGGGTATGTCTTGTACATTCCATTACTTCAGCACTAGTATGAACAGGAGCTCTAATACATATGATAGTGCGTGTCATTTGATGTTGCTAAATTTGCTAAGTGCACTTATTTCTGAAAACTGTATTTCCTGAAAGAAGGCTAGGGGAATGGCAGTGAATCAGCAGTTTCAGTTGACTACACAAGCATATTTGCTGCAGCAAACCTAAATGGTGTCACTTCCAAATTGCTGAAACTTCCCTTTTAGGACTGAAAACAGTAGTTCTTTGTCTTGGCACTCTTTTGGCATTCTTGAGCCCATGATCAAACAGCAGCTGTTAAATTGCAGCTTATTCGTAAAGCATTTACAGTTAGTACTGTTTAAAGCTGGACTAAAGCTTTGTCCATTACAGCCCAGCACACTTGATTAATTATAAATTAAGCAGATTGTTTGACTTTGACCAACCCAGTCTTTCTTTGCCTCTGTGTTCCAGTTATGTTTTGTAACAATTGCATTGGCTTTGAAAATAGATATGGTAATTCTCTGAAGAATTCATCTTTGTGGGGTGTAGGCCAGAGTATGTAATTGGACATGCTTGGAGCAGAAGGTGGTACTAGAGATCTTTTCGTTCAAATTCTATGGTAAAAAGCACATTTCTTACATAGCAGTTAACTTTTCCTTGCTTGTGTTACAATATTTTCTGCTTCCCAGCAAAATAATTCCATTGGCTTGAAATACTTCTTTTTTAACAAGATGAAGGGGTTTTTTTGTCTCAGTTTGCTGGTTCTCAGACTTTCAGATGTAAATAAAAGGTCTGGTCAAATTCTGTTTGCTTCAAGTTTGGCTTTATTCTTGTGCAGTACAAAAAGTGCAGCATCTACTTATTTCCATTCTTGTTTCTAGCTGTCTCCAAGTATGCTATGCAAGGTTAAGCAGAAACTATATAATTCATGTGCTTAATGATATTTAGTGAGTTTGAGGAAATCTGTTAGGTAAACCTGCCAATTTTGCAAAGTATGAAGAAAGGGCAAAGGTATCTGCTACTTAGACTATAGCTCTCATAATCTAATCAAACAATATGTAGGACTTAAGGTTTCTGCAGGTATATCTAATTGATCTTCAGAGAGTTACTGGACTGGTTTGTGTTTTAATTCTTGAATAGAGGCCATCGTGCTGGCTAGACACATCTTCAACAGATGGAGAGTGTTCAGCTGACAGTACTAGTTATGCGTTGTCTCCTTCAGGGTATCCACCTGAGCAGACAGAACCTGGATATAAAAACATGCTTCATTATGGGTTTGAAGTTGGTGATACAGGAAGAAAGTCTGAAGTACGTGGATCTGAGGCTGCATTTAGGAGAAAAATTTGTGTTAGGCTTGACTGGAAAGATTCTCTGTCCTTCTTGTTGATTTATACTGTCTTGATATAAGATCCCTGTGTTACGCAGCAAATCTGATGTTTTTCTTTACTGTTCTCAACTGTGAGACAGATTGGAGTCTGGAGTGCTTTTGGATGTAAATACAATAGCTTCACTTTCATCATTTTTATGGCTGCTGATTTTTCAGTGCCTGAACTGGACTATAAGCAGATCTGTCAGAATATGAAAAGCTGGTGATAGAATATTCGTTTTGTCACTGCCGTGCAGGATGGTCAGGAAACTCCACCTTACCTACCATCAGGTGGGAGTTTCCCTCCCCTCACTTTACAAGGGGGTGAAGTCAGCTTTTAGTGTGTTGCAGTTCAAAGCAGTCAACAGCAATAATGGCCTTTCTCCTGAAGTCTTAGGTCACACCCCTGTGTGGTGTGGGTGGGATCTCGGCAGGCAATAGCATCAGTTTCAGTTTGTCAGCTCTTAACACGTGTAGTTTTCTCACAATGAATTATTCGAGGGTACACTTTTGTGAGAGAACCAACAATGGGACTGGACTTCAGCAGTCTGTAGAAAACAGGAGTTTACCAAACAATTGATTACGTATATACTGAATGTGTTTCTGCAGTTGCCTGGGTTTTCCATAGGACAGTGTGCATTTAAGGCACAATTTCTTACAGAAAGGGCTCTACAGCTTGTACAAAACAGACATACTGTCATGAAGTAAGATCATTTTCTTAGTATAGAAGACTTGAATTAAAATAGGCACTAAACTGCTTGTTTTATTATACTATTCTCTAGCTAGTGCTTATCTCAGGGAGGTTTTTGTGTGAGTAACAGCTCTGTACTGGCACTCTTTATCTTGTTTATACATTTTACCCCTCTGGAAAGCAAAGTAAGACCAAAATGGTGTCCCAGAGCTTAGTGCACAACCTAATAAGGACGGACAGTATTACAGTTCTGTGTACAAGTCATGATAACACTTATCTTCAAAGTCCTAAACATTCTAGGGCCTAGATCCCTTGATTTGCTTTCCTCTAATGTACTAGAGGCAGCCTTTTGTGAGCTGTTTTCCAAACAGTTTCCAGATTTTCCTTCAAGGGCAGGGTAGGTCAGCTTATTGTAGAGACCTGTGCTGTGCTTGAAGTTGTTTTTCCTATTACACAGAGGGTGTTGGCTTTCAGCAAATAAGAGCAGTCTGTTTCTTTTTGCATCAATGAACAATGATACTGTGGAGATTGTTTTTGTATTGGCAAGTGAGTTTAATGTCTTTACTGATATGTTTGTTAATATTGTATGTCATATCAGTTAATATTTTAATTTTCAAAGATGAGTTTTCTGAGAGTTTAATTTCACAAAACAGTTTTACAAACTCCTAAATAAGCCTGTAAAGACTTAAATGTTATGAATAAAGAATGATGAGCTGTATGTTTGCAGACTAATGACAGAGCAGCTGAATGTAAAGGAAAGTCTTCTACTTGGACATGGTGCTTGGGACACATGTGCCCAATTTTCTCAGGGTCAACTCTTAAACTTTTTTTAAAGGTAAATTATATTGAGCCTAACTACTTCCTGTCAGATGAAGTTCTAAAAAATCTGAGCCAGAACATTTGTCAGATTGATTTCATACTATGTCTTTGGACAGTCTTAACTGAAAATAGGTGTGTTCTTAGTTGGTTCACTGTTTTGAACTTGCTGATGAGTCTGACTTCAGAATAATTTCTTTAATCTCTATTACAATTTCTAATTCACTATAATCCATTCAGCACTAAAGTCATTGTTGCTACTTGCATGCTTTGTGGAAAACTTTATCCTCACTAAGCAATGTGTCTCAAATGTAATTATAAAGGCTAAAGGTAAAACTGTTCTGGTTTTAATTGTCTACCAAGAAAAGGAGGTTTCTATGCCCAGGGACTGAAGCAGAAACAGGGTAAGGGTTACTATTGGTCTTTGACCAATAGTAACCTCCAGCCGTGTCTGTTTCCTTTTCACTATTTCCCTCTAGTGGTCACACACGATACTGACTTGGGCAGATTAAACAGATGAAGTGGTACTAACACGAACGTAATATGAGTCTATGACAACTTAATTTTCCCAGTCCTGACCTGTTAGACCACAGAGTACTTTGAAACCTTTTGACAGAAGGACATGCTGTCATGATTTGAATTGGTGATTCACCAAGGTTTTGGAAATTATCTGAATTTTTATCCTTTTAGCTATCCCAATGTGTCTTTTACATAAAATATATAAAACTTTTAAGCTAGATAACCTCGTAATCTGAGTTTTCTTATAAATTTTTTTGATGTGAGATCTCCTTTATATGCCTATCTTTGCCCTTCTGTATCTGTTGCTAGGTCTTACATCTAAACATCAGAAGTATTCGGATGATTTATCCCTTTAGCATTTTTGTTTTGGTCATGTTAGACCTTATCTCATTTGTTCTTATCTCATAATCTAGAATGAGAATTATAGAATCATGTGCTGTTATTCTTTGTAAAGCAATTAATGTTTTCATGTAACTTTTTAAAAATCTTTGTAAGTCATCGTATATCAAGTGTTCCATAGAATTGCTAAGATTGAAAAAGACCTTTAATATTTCCACGTTCAATTGTCAATCCAGTACCATCACCATGTTCACCACTAAACCATGTCCTCAAATGCCATATCCAAGTATTTCTTTAGCACTTTCAGGTATGGTGACTCCACCACTTCCCTGAGCTGTATGTTCTAGTACTTTACAGCCCTTTGCTTGAAAAAATTTTCATAATTTTCATAGTCTAAACTAAACCTCTCTTGCTGCAACTTGAGGCCATTTCCACTTGTCCTGACATTTGCTATTTGGAATAAGAGACTGACATGCATCTCACTACAGCTTCCTTTCAGGTAACTGTAGAGAGTGATAAGGTCTTCTCTGAGCCTCCTTTTTTCCAGACTGAGCTACCCCAACTCCCTCAGCCACTCATCTTGTGTTTCAGACCCTTCATCAACTTAATTTGACTTAAGGTCTTGCAAATGTTGCTTCCTATGTAGGATGAGGCAGGCACCTCAGGAGGAGTGCAAGGATGTTGGTAAGTCATGTAGAGAAAAAATTACAAAGGGGAAGCCTTAGCTAGAACTTAGTCTGGTCACTGCTGTGTAGGATGGGATGTTTTTACAAGTACATTAACAACAAAAGGAGGGCCAAGGAAAATCTCCATCCTTTAATGGGGATGTGGATGGGGAACACTGTCACCAAGGATGAGGAAAAGGCTGAGATACTTTCTTTGCCTTAGTCTTTGACAGAGAGATCAAATATCCTCAGGGCAAGCAACCCCCTGAGCTGCTAAACAGGAATGGGGATCAGAATAGATATCCTGTAACTCAGGAGGAAGTGACCTCCCATGTCACTTAGCCACTCACAAGTCTGTCGGGCCAAATCAGATTCATCCAAAAGGAATGAGGGAGCTCATGAAATACTTCTCCATCTGCATCACTTATGATCAATCCTAGTTTAACCAGGGACACCCCAGATAACTGGAGATTTGCAACTGTGGTGCCCACCTACATTAAGGGTCAGAAGGAGGATCTGGGGAATTACGGCCTTGTCAGCCTGACCTTGATGACCTCAGTGCTGGGGAAGGTTATGGAACAGAGTATATTGAGTGTGGTGACTGGCACATACAGGACAACCAGTGCATCAGGCCCAGTCAGTGTGGATTTGTGAAAGGCAGGTCCTGCCTGACCAACCTGATCATCTTTTATGACAGGGTGACCTGCCTAGTGGGTGAGGGAAAGGCTGTGTATGTTTTCTATCAAGACTTCACTAAAGCCTTTGATACCATTTCTCATATCATTATCCTGGAGAAACTGGTAGCCCATGGCTTGGACAGGTGCACTCTTCACTGCGTAAAAAAACAGCTGGATAGTCAGACCAAAGAGCAGTGGTAATGGAGTTACATCCGCTGGTGGCTGGTCACCAGTGCTGTTCCCCAGGGCTCAGCATTGGGTCCAGTTGTGTCATATCCTTACAATCTGGATGAGGGAATCAAGGCCACCTTCACTCAGTTTGCAGGTGACAAGTTGGGTAAGAGTGTTGATCTGCTGGAGGGTAGGAAGGCTCTCCTGGTTGGACATAGAGAAGAATTGACCACTACTGGAAGGGTGGTCAGGTATTGGAAAGGGCTGCCCAGGAAAGTAAGGGAGCCATGGGAGGTGTACAGTAAAAGTCTGTATGTTGCACTTAGTGTTACGGTCTAGTTGGCATGGTGGTATTGGATCAAAGGTTGGATTCAATGATCTGGGAAGTCTTTTTCCAGCCTAATGATCCTGATTATTTTCTGCCTGTCATGCAGGTCAGTTGAGTTTGTCCTTAGACAATTACACCTTCCGAGCTCTGATACTTTATATCCAATATGTCCATCTTTTGTTTGAAAGTAAAATTACCTTTGGGCAGAATTATTGCCTGGATAGTTTGAGCTTAATATATGGAATCTTTATGTTGTCAAATTGATGTATAATTAGAAATGCATGTTAAGCTTGTACTGTTGGCAAGATGCTGTTGAATAAAGACCTTTTAAACTAGACTGGGCTTTGTTTTTAAACAAATATGGTTTTGACTCAATAGACGGACTGTTTTTTATGCATCTTCAACCCTGGACAACTTGAGGAATCTGAAGCTGTATCAGGAACAGGACAAAAATTATGTGTCTTGGAGTCCCTTATTTCATACAACTTCCTTGGTTCAAATGTGTAGTAGTTCAGTGAACCTCCATTGTTTTTGAAGGAAGTATGTGTTGAGAGCTGACAAGGGCTACAGCATGAAGGAAACAAGAGTAGGTAATAGGTTTTGAAAATGAAGAAAATTGTATTAGTTTCAATAGGGTGTGATGCAAATCAAGGAATGTATTAAAAGTAAACCCTTCTTTTTCCCCACTTTTTCCCAGATTACTGTTAGGAGATTGCAATTTAAACAGTATGTGTTCTTATGTATTTCCTTAGGGTGTAAGATAGTTTTCCTTAAATGCTTTGTCAAATATATTATGGAATTTGGCAATTCCAACTCTTCTATGCTCCAGTGCTTGCTATGTATTACATACTTAGGGGTATGCCAGCCATTTGATAGAGATTCCATTCTGATAAATAAATGTTTAAGAATTGAGTGGAGGATGAAAAACAATCTGTTTCCAAATTTAGCAGTGACAAGATAACTGCTAATTGCATTAAGTGAACAAGGGACTTCATGGGTTTTGCAGAAGCATCTGCTTTGGCAGTTTTTCTTTTTATTGATAAGCATAGATAATTAAGCATATTTACCTGCTGATAGATGTGTTCTGTGTTGCTGTAAAGCTTGTAGTAGTCCATTTCTTCTAGTGCAAGTAAGAACTTTGCCTGCACCTCTGCTTTGAATCCTAGTGTTTCTTGTTAGGAGGATGTTTATTGTGATTAAGTGTAAGTGATAAAGTGTAGGCCTATCAAGTCCATATCCAAAATAGGCTCAGACTTACAACAAGTACCTTTTCACAAAGGTGAATAAGCCCCCATTGCTGTTTAACTGTGCTCTTCCAAAATCTCATTATGGTCTTCAGCCCAGGATTCTTCATCATAATACTGATGGTGGATGTGTTTTTCTGGTTCTACAGAGGTGATATTAATGTAATACTTAACTGTCTTTGGTTAAAAAATAAAACTTAACCAACAATTGGAGTAAGAAGCAGTCGCTCCTTCCCTGCCGTTTTGAAGGATACTTAGGATTGCCTTAATGCTTGTTAACTGTGAACACGGTGTGTGCATTAGTGTCCTTGCTCTGTCCCGCTGTTGAGACGGGCTGGGTTATCCCTACGTGCTCAGTCCCTCCAAGGCGCGGGCTTTCCCTCCATTTAGTGGATGCTCCATGGCAGAGCGGGTTCTTAGACTCCTGCAGTGACTTTTCCTATGCCTCCTGTCTCATTTGCCTTAGTTAGCATTTATGCATTAACTCTGGCAGCACTCCCTTTTGAATTTTATACATTGTGATGATAAAATAATGTTTAATATAACTGTTATGGGGTTTTTTTTATAACTGCTAAAAAGACCAAGGCGACTAATGCTTTCACTTGGGATCAGAACTGTTCTTTTTTTTAAAGGCACAGTTGCACAAGTGCTAGCCTTAAACCAAGATCAGACAGTAATACACAACGGAATTAATTCATTATCTAAAATCTTTGGCTTCTCCCACTAGCTTTCAAAGCATGAAAACAAGTAACAACACTTTAGTGCATTGGGAACTGACAGCAAAACATTAGTGCATTTTCTGCTGGTGTCTAATAGAATGAAATTTATTAGTTCTTGTATTACAATACGGACCTTACCTGTCCCTTTCCTGCCTAGATTCACGGAAGGGATAAATGTAGCCTCTCCCACTCTTGCCTTTAGTCCCATGACCCCAGAGTACAAGCTGCTTTAGTACTAAGTACACCAAGTGTTGCAGTTATTGTCAGCTTGTGTTTTGGTACTTTTGCTCAGTGAAGAGTTTTATTTTTATACCTGTTTTTCAACCTGAAATTCCTGCGGATTCCTCCCTTGCACATAATGTGCCTGTTTACTATGGAATTGCAACATGTCTTTCCTTATTTTTGCAGTTGCAAAAAACTTCAGATTAGAATCTCTTTCATTTAAATAGTCATCTGCACTGTGCTTGGGAGGGCTGTGAGTGGGGAATCATCATCCAGCTGCTCTAACCTGGATTGCAGAATTTCAATCTCTGCCTTCCTTCTAACTACCACCTTGGTTTTGCAGCCTTAGATTTCCATTTGTTAGCAGCCTCAGAACAGTTGAAAAATCAGACCTACAGTCATATGATAATTTTATCTTTAATTTCAGTCCTCAGAAATGCATCCTGTACTGCCTTACCTGTAATATGTATTGTATTCTTTCTGTCTGGCATAATTTCCTAGGGTAGCCGTGCCTTGGCTGATCCTACCACTAACCCATCTTTCTGAAGCATTTGCATCAAGTCTAAAAATTGCTTTTGGAACACAGTTGTTTTACAGAGCTTATCTGCTTTTTTTCCACCAAGCCTTTCATAGTACCTTCCAGCTCTTTTGTGTTACTATTTTTTTCTATATTCTGGTTTTTTTTATAAGGTATTGTGGCTTGATTTCTTAGATGTTTGAGTGGGATTTTTTTCACAAATACTGTAGAAAATGAGATTAGAGTCACTGTGGCCTAGTATCTGTTCCATCACCTTCTGTGTGAGCTGAATGCCTTAAAGGGAGGAGCTGCCTGCTCGTTGTGTTATGTAAAATAATAAATAATTTATAATGCTAACTGAATATATCTGCCTTTGTGAACAAACGTACATTGAAGTGCTTCACAAACGCTAAATTGAGACATAACAAAAATAATTCCTTGAAGACATGTGAGAATAATTTGCTTTATTTGATTTAAGTGGGAGAACTTTGCCATGAGTCTGGGCTTTACTCAAGGGTATTATTTTCCACTTAAGGATCAGTGCAAGCAGTAACCGAGATCTGCAATATGATTCTGCAAATACTTAGCTTTTTTTTATTGAAAGCAGTTTTTCTGGCATACTGCCTTGTTGCTGATACTAGCATCTGCTCCAGTTAAAGGATCACATGAAGCTTTGGATCATGTGGCTCTTTTCTCTTGTCTGTTGTAACAAAAGGATTAATGGATTTCATGCATTGCCTTAGAAAGCTGAAGGTGTTGCAATTACTGTCAAATGCCAGTTTTAATGTAGCTTTGAAGCTGTGATGTATGCATGGAATTTCAAAGAGCTGCATCTTTTTACCAAGCATGGCAATTTGGCGTTAGTGCTTGATGGTATGAATTGATACGACTTCTACAAGTAATTTTGTTTTCAAGCAGAAACTGTTGATTTCTATCATATGGACTCTACCGGCTTTTCCAGTTTTCATCTTGGGAAATTAAGATTTGTATAAACAGAAGGAATTTTGTCTACATTCTTCTTCTCAATGTAAATTATTATTTCTGCAGTGATTAGTTAACGATGATCTGCTTTGCAAGACATAAATGCGGCAGTGACCTGCTCTCGTTTAGATGTTGCGGTAGTAGAATGGTGGGGCTTTGCATGATTCATGCTTTCTTTGTTTGTGTTCATCTGCCTGCATGTGTCTGCTGTGAGCAGGATGGCTTGTCTGTGCATCAGTTGGAAATGAGTAGTTATTTTCTCGTTCTTGTGAAAAATAGGTATTCTCAATGTAATTTTATTTTTTCCACTTGGCTATTCGAGCATAATTGTCTGACACAGTTTTGTGAACATGGTCTGTAAATGCACATGCTTTTGATTCATGATGTGCACTGTTCAGTCTGCTCTTAATGCCTGCTGAATTTTCTTCATAACAAATAGTTAATTATGTTGCACCTTTTTTTTTGGTAGTCTTTGCAAGCTGATAGCTGTATCCATATAATCTTGTATGCTGTTACGTGTACGTGGATAAACTATTTAGTGGAATTAATAATTACAAGCATGAATGAAAGAGAAATAAATATTCTGCTGAAAAGGTACCTTAAAAAATCAGGCTTATATGTTGATGTGGAAAGAGGGGTTGTTTTTTTTTTTCACCTTCAGTTTTTATTTTGTGAACTAAATTAGCTGAGCATTGACTGTAGGCATAATATTGCAAGAAAAGAATTTAATTCATATGTAGAATATAAGACATCAGATTTTCTACTTACAAATTTACAACTATTCTTGGAAGTTCTAAAATAGGATTATAAAGGTGTGTCTTTGACTAAATCTCAGGTAAAGAAATCCAGAAATTTCACTTCCTAAGCTTAAAGCAAGGTCTTGCATAGGTGCGTCATTCTCACTTTAAGGACAAAATCAGAAAATGCTTGCTATCCTTAGTTAAAATATTCTAACTTCAATGAAATGGATATTTTGGCTACATTTTAAAATTGATCTGTTCTTTAAGCCATATCCTATTAAAATGAAGTTTTAGCATCTTTCATAGTGTATACAACTTACAGAGAAAATTAAATTCATTTTCACTGTCAAAACTGACTATAATAAAGACATATTGGGTCATCTTAAGATTTGTGGCATGTGCTTAAATAAATATTGATGGTAGTGATTAAACATGAAGTCTTTTATAGTTTCATTTAAAGGAAATCTTGTAATAAATGTTTCAAAGTGTTAGGTGACTCTTCTGGTTTATGCTTACTGAATGTTTTTGTAACAAAGCAGTCGTCTGCTCAAACTCTTACTGGTAACTCAGTCATGCATACTTTGTCCCACTTTGCCCAAATTGTTAACCAGCACTTCAGACAACCCTTTACGTTTCTCTGCTTTTTGATTTACCCACACTCTCCTGTCTTCTCAAAGCCTAAATACCAATTTTTCCATAAAATGTACAACTGGAATTTCATCGTTACTTCTTGTTTGTTCCATACCATATGTTTTGTCTCCCCTCTCCCCTACCCCATTTGAGTTTTGGTGCTACTGCAGAATTTATTCCTGTCAAAAGTCCTTCACAGTTGTCTCTGTCTACTTGATCAAACTCATCTACCAACAGTATTTCATATATTATTCTGAACCATCTATTTATTGCTTGAATTCTCTGTCAGGATTTTTCATCTCCTTTGCCATGGACATCATTGACATTAACATTTTAAGAAATTATTTTCCTTCACTTCCTCAGTATCTGCTTCTGTGTGACTTGTGAGGAAATTGGTCAAACTATTTTTGATCTTTTAAATGTTATTCTAATCAGGAGACGTTTTTCTTTTTTCGTTGTTTAGTTAGTTCCTATTGTTGTATCTTTTTTCTTACTTTCAATGTCTTACCTTGTTTTATGTAGACTTTTGTTCTCATGAAAAATTAATTTCAGTCTAATATAAATATTTTTGCCAAAGAAGCCAGAATCAGGAAAAAAACTTGATAGTAGTAAATGCCTGGTTTTCTTTGATTTCTATTTTGTTGCTTTTAAAAACAAAATGGTACTATTTGTGTGATTAGACAGGTGAACTGAATCTGATTATCATAAGACTGAATTTAATCCCCCAGTTAATTGTAGAATAATGTAAGTTTTTTAATAGGCTATGAAAAGTTACTTCTTAGGAATCACATAAACCAAAATAATGAAACACTGTCCCTTTTTTGAACCATTAAATGTATATTGTTTTTGGGGATACATAATTCCTTGTAGGTAACAAATTATTTTAAAAATCAATCTGATAATAATAAGCAAGTTTATAATAACTTCACAGATACTGCATCAACATCTTAGATGCAGGCACAGCTTTAGTTATTGAAACCTCTACTGCAAAAAACAAATGGGTGGGTTTCAGAAAAATTTATATTAATCTTGTTTTCATTGTTTCGATTTTATCAAAAGCCTCAGCACTCTAGGTTTTTGTGTGATTTGCTTTTTAGACTGAATCTGGCTATGGATCAGAGTCGAGCTTGCGGCGCCATGGCTCCATGGTGTCTCTTGTCTCTGGAGCAAGTGGATACTCTGCAACATCCACCTCTTCATTTAAGGTTGGTGCAAAAAGTTTTCCTAGTATTTGTGCATAAATAACGTGCAACTGGAAAAGAAGTAACATATGGAGACTCATACACGTAATTACAGGAGAAATATAAAATATTTAGTTCAGGTGTTCAGATGTCATTAGTGCGTCGTATGGTGGTGAACAGATGATATGAGAAGTTCTCTCATGCCTCTCATGCAATTGTCCCTTTTAAACTGTGGTGTCACCTTCAATGGCAGGAAAATCAAACTTGTGTGTTCATTAACTTTTTCTAGTTTACTCACCAGAATATCCTGGGCTCCAAATGAAAACACTAATTCTGTAGCTTAATAAGTGTGATACACCACTGGCTGAAAAATTATGGCTTTCCTTGTGTCATGCATATGAATATTTAATACATGAACTGAGTGGGCTGTACTTCTAGGAGAGCAGAAGAGGAACAACACACGAAAGGGGAATAAGGGATTGGAACATTGATCTTAAACTGGAGCTGTCTGCTTTCAGGCAAATATGTACAAAGCTGTTAGCGTGCACGTTCACATTTTTAATAAGCTTTTGTGGAGTGCTCTGAGGTAGCAGATGCAGTCAGGAGAAAACATTGAGAGCAGTGACAAAATGAATATAACAGGAATATTCGGATATGGTTTCTTGTGACATTAAAAGGATTTCATATTTGCTGATATCTAAAATGCTGCTAGTGTACTTCAATTTCTTCTTTATAGCTGCAAAAATATATTTTTTAAAATTAAATTATAATTATGCTGCATCACGCTATTGTTGAATAATGTTATTGTTAATATTGTTAGAAATGTTTCAGGCTTTTTTCATTTGTGTTTTCAGAAGGGCCATAGCTTACGTGAGAAGCTTGCAGAAATGGAAACCTTTAGAGACATCTTGTGTAGACAAGTTGATACTTTGCAGAAATACTTTGATGCTTGTGCTGATGCGGTTTCCAAAGATGAACTCCAGAGAGATAAAGGTAACGCTGTAACTGAAAACTCTTCCCTCCATAGACTGTAGTTTTTTGCTGAGGAAATCTCTTGATACTGTTACAGTATAACTTAATGTCATATAAAGAAAATATGTCTTAAATTTAGTTTAGTAAAGGACCAATTATTTGCATAAATGCATAAGCATGTTAATTATTTTTACTTTAGAATTCAGATTTGCTTTAAATTCTGTTTTATGTTAACCTGTAGCTGTCAAATGTACAAAAGCAATGCTCTTTTTAAGTGTTTTTTAAGAGAATACCAGTTGCTAACCCTCATGAATTCAATTTATTTTTGTCTCTTACCTGTTACTTTGAAAATTAAATGGGATATTAGTTTTGATAGAAACAATACACTGTTCTAAGAAGTTAAAATTGCTGGCTCAAGTAATGCTTCTGAGATGTATTGGCTGGAAATAACTGAATGCACACTTGAGACCATGCTTAGACTGTGATGTGGATGTCTGCATATCTGTGAATTGCGTATATCAGAGCACATCTTGTCACTGTATCTGCGCACTCTACTGAGACATTTATATTCATCCCTGTATTTGTTCTGGCAGTGTGAAACTGTCCATAGCAATAAAACACCAGAGAAGTGCAATTTCACTTTTTTTTTTTTTAACTTTCCAGTGTAGAGGATTAGATAGGTACTGAATCATGGCTCCTACTTAGCCACTTGTAACACCAAAATATGTTGCTCTCAGCAGACGATTGAATGCTAAGCTTCAGTGCTGAGCCATGTTAGATTATGCTGTTAACTGACATTTACACTGGTAGTAGTCTTGGGTCAAAAAAACAAAACAAAACAAAAACCAAAAAACCCCCTAAAGGGACTGTTGTTATAGGAAAAATATGTTGTTATATGGCTAACCATGAAGACAGTCTTAATTCTTTCTTGCACACCAAAGAACTAGACAAGCTTTCTCACTCCCATAATGCACTCTCTCTCAATCTAGTGGTAGAAGATGACGAAGATGATTTCCCTACAGTACGTCCTGATGGAGATTTTGTGCATAACAGTAACAGCAATAAGGAAAAATGTAAGTGTGTCCCAATTTTTTCAGTGATGAAAATTAGAGTGAGTGGTATGGTGATAAGCCTGGTACAAGACATGTGTTTTATGTGCTTTTCTAAGCAGAAAATGGCAACAGTAGTTATTTAAGTGCATGTGAATAGAAGTTCTTAGTCGTGCTGTAATTCTTTAGCAGCTTTCCATGATCCTCTGAGTTACTCTTGATTCACACAAATAGTAATGCAAGCTTGTCAAGCTGGAATTTCCTATTCTGTGTCTAAAGTCGTTGTTGCTAAAAAATTCCATTGAATCAGCTGCAATTCAAATATTAGGAACTGAGATTTTGTAGCAGGTTATTGTGTTACCTGCTTTAGGAGTTTGATGTAGTTCAGTACTTTTCCACTTGGGGATGTCCCCCTATAGTTTTCCAAGTACTATGGCTATGGAATGGTTAAGATAGCACTGTTACTGATCCTAACTTTTCGTAGTTTTATTGCTTTTTTGCTGTCCTTTTCCTTGTTATAATGAGCAGAATTCAGATTTTTATTCTTACCATAAATGAACTGGTTATTGTACTCAATGTACCCGTGCACCAAATGTGAAGAACTCATGCAAGTGTTGCTGTTCAAGAAATCTGATAATCTGGCCTGGAGGAAGTTGTATATGCATTTAAATTGTATTTGCATTCTTCTTAGACCTTATGTTTTCTGTCTGAAATATTCTAGTGTTTACACTGTCTACTTGTTGGTAATTCAGTTAGTCCTAAGGTATTCCTTAGACTTGATTCACGAAGCTTGGAAGTTGCATCTCCAGTTTCAAGTGTGATGGAATCTCCCAAAGTACTCACCAGGAATGTTTTTAAAAATGTAAATAGTTTCATGAAGAACCTTGAAAATACAGGGCAAAATAAGCCTTTTCTGTGTCTTATGTGTTCTTTGGAATTGGCAGTTGTTCCTATGTATTACATATTTCCTTCTTGTATTTAAGTGATTTTTCTAGAGCATATCCAAAACCGTTGTGATGGAAGGGGAAAGGGAATGGAACCAGCTTTTCAGGTTGCTTCCAGAATTCATCACATAAGTAGATTTTTCTACTGAGCATTAATTGTAATTCTGATTTCAGAGATTAGGTAGCATAAAACAGAAGATTTTAAGCAAGTGTAAGCAGGTGTGTGGTTCCACTAATCCTGTTGTCTGTATGAAACAGTACTTTTTCAAAATTATTATTTATTTAAATTTTTTTAGAGCTGCAAGTTAGATTTCAGAAAACTGAAAAAGCCTTCTTTGAAAAACGTTAAGAGTTTAATTTTACTGCATGATTCATTTTGGAAGAGATGTCTTTGTCAAATTCAGTTTTTGTACAATCATGTAGGAGTTTCAGCTTAATTTACCTGTAGAAAATTTTTTTGTATCTACGTTGTTCTGGCACATCTGCAATATATATGCATATTCTATGGGGAGTGTCATTAGGAAAGTCTGTATTTTTAATCCAGCTGATCATCAAGCTTTTGGAATTTACACGGTAAAAAATTTACTTGATTAATTAAATTATTAATTACAATTAAAAAATGTAACTTGATGTTACAGATACCTGTATAAACTCACACACTATAGCTCACTACAGGAAATAATTCTGCAACCCCTAGCCTTTTGCAAAACTTCTAATTCCAGTTGTTATGAGTCCTGTATCCCATTAAATTTACTTTCCATCAATTTTTTCTATGAAAATATTTATCTCCGTTTCAGTTTCTCTGTGCCTCAGTTTGATTTCTAACAGCTAAATTCATTAAATATTTAGTAGCTGAATGCTGCAAAGCTTGATTAGAAATGAAAAATTAGTCTCTATCTTAAAGTGGAATCAGAAGTGATGCAATGGGGCAAGTAGATGTCTCAGGTTGAGACACCCATGCTGATGTATTGGGCAGAAAGAAAGGTCAGACTAACTGGCAATGGAAGATTTATCTTCAACTTCACCCTTTTTAAAGCTTAGCCCCAGAGCAGCTGTTAAAATTTGGTTTCTCAGATTTCAGGTTTTCTTTTTGAAATTTTGATCCCATCCTGGAAGGACTCTAACAATCTTTTTAACTGCAGCTGACAAGTGTTTGCCTGTTTATTCTGAGACTGTTCTCCACTCAGTGCTTCAGGAAGTGAGGCATAGGTTCAACCTCTTAATTTAGCTTACTATGATATGGAGGAGTGTTTAAGCCTTCTGTTCAAACTACTAGTGCACCAATCATGACTAGCTCAAATCATTGATTTAAGACTGACCTAAGGGACCATATTCACACTGATTTTTGCAATTTGTTCTCTGGGTGGGAGGAGAAAGTGAATGTAAGTGTGGACATTTGTGTACTGTTCTGAAGGTGATTTGGATCAGGAGGCTTTTTCTTGTCTGTGTTCTGTAGGATCTTAAAGTGAAGAGGGTTAAACAACTGTGAAGTTGTTTAAATATATTGGTTACTTTCCAGTTAAAATATCTGGTAACTGGAATTGTGATCATGTATATGAAACAGCAAGGTATGGTATCTGGCTGATGCATATTTGCCCACTGGGTTCTTATATTCAGGAATGTAGAATCTTGAACTCTTAAGTGTTCCCATTCATCCCCTCTGGAAAGAGAACATATTTGGACTTAAATTTTTTAAGAATAGGAAAAACATGTGTAACCTGCTTAAGGAACCACCTTGAATATGGAAGATGATTTTTTACTGGAACCATAAAGATGGAAATGGTACAAAGGCTGAAGGAGAGAACTTTCCAATTCCAAAATGCAGTTTATGTTGGATTTTTATGCTTTGGATGGAGGAAAAATATTTGCCAAAATGTTGCTGAAAAATTGAGGTTATTCTTAGAGGAAAACTAATCATATTGGTCCTATTGCAAACCACAGAAGATAACAGCAGTAGGCATCAAGAAGTGGATCATGGACACAGATTTTTTTTTTTTCACTTAGAATTACTTTAGTGACAAAATATGTTAAGGGAGCATAAAATGGAAAAGATGGAAGAACCTCTTTCTACTTACTGTCTTTAGAAGACTTTCCTGTTTCTCTGGAAAACAGATTTGGTCAAACAGTGGAAAGGTGTTACCAGCAGAATCTTGGGAACAAGAATTAAAAACACCTGTCCTAACAGACACAGAGGTCTAGGAAAGAAAAACTAAAGAGCTATTGGAAGGTAAAGAATGGTATGATGGATTTCTTTTATGAAACACAAGAGAAAACAAATCAGAAATAGAGCATAGATGGGATAACGAAAATGAACTGCTTGGAATATTGTTGAAATTAAAGTTAGGGTGGGAGACAAATTATCCTGCTTTTTTCAGTTGATGTCATGCAGTTTGATAACCAAAGAGCAGTTGCAACAGTAATAACCTTTTCCTGTTAGTTTTTACCTTCAAATATAGATCTCCAGATGCCTGCTTTAATTTTGAAATAATCAATATTTAGCTGAC
This sequence comes from Pseudopodoces humilis, assembly GCF_049639895.1. Lineage (NCBI taxonomy): Eukaryota > Metazoa > Chordata > Aves > Passeriformes > Paridae > Pseudopodoces > Pseudopodoces humilis. The sequence goes on along the minus strand of NC_142203.1, from coordinate 53,141,068 downwards.
ATGGAAAAAAAAAATAAAAGGAATCGGAAAGATGTTTGGTCTCTCCAAATAGAAAATCTCTTCACAAGTACTTGTTAAGTGCTGAAGTTCAGTTGTTTCTGAGGTGAGGATTGAGGTAATCTCCCAACATGTTTAAGAAAGATACTTTCTGTGTTTAGGAATGAATCAAAAGTACTTATATCCATCATAAGGAACCTGTTGAGTGACCATATCTTCACGTAAATAGGTTTTACATCTTTCTGCAATATGTTCACCTTTGCCTATAATTGTAATGACTAAAAAACTTAGGGCACTGACTTTAAGTCTGCAGCTCTGCACTTATCATGCCTACTCTGAGACTAGTCATTAAAGAATGGCTTAGAACAGTATGGAAGTGTTAATGAAATATGGCTGAGGCCTAGAAAGGGACAAAAGTTCTCTCTTTTCCAGAAAATTAAGCCATGTTACTGTTTTTCCCTTAAACTCTACCACAGAGATTTCTGAAATTATTTCTATAATGTTGCAATTTCTTCATAAATAGTGGCAATTTTTTCAGCATGTCTACATATTTCCTAACTGAGAGAAAAAAAATCACATCTGCAAACAGTATAGCAATGCTTTTAAGTCTGCATGTGAACATCACCTACAGCAACAGGAGGAATTATTAGTGTGACACAGTCTTTTTCAGCTGTGAAGTAATAACAGCTCTATGTTGTTAATATGTTAAGTATGGACAAAGTTCCTGTGTAATTTTAATTGTTTTCACTGGAGTCACTGCATGACCTCCTTGCCAGCTTATGCCACTTTCAGTCTCAGTCTGTTCTGTGTTCCCTCTGCAACTGCTGGGGAGGGAGAGCTGCTTTGCTCATTATCATTTCTGAAACAGTATTTTCTTTCTCTTGCTTTAATTTTTTTCTCCTCCAGCTCCCATCACCTTTACCTTTTAGGAAATGTTCCTGATTAACATGAAAAAAAAAGTTATATTCTACCATACTATGTGTGCTTCTTGATGTGTTTGAAGTTGTGTGTAGTCTGTAATCACTTGTTTGAAAAAGTTTGATTCCTTCTAAAAGGGGGGCATATAAAACCTCTAGAGACCTAAACCACTGCTGAAGACCATGTGATGATTGCTTTCTGTTCCCAAAGTGCAGACACTGTGTTCTGTCATTACAGAATGGAACTGCTTGAAAGTTCTGCTTTGCTCTTGCAGACAAATAAACTTACTCAAATATTAATTTGTACTTTTTAAACTTTAACAGTGGTATGTTGACAAACTGATGGACTGGAGAAAAAAATTGTATCAAGCTAGGTGATTAGTCTTGAGCTTGCTCTTTGGCGATAGCAGTTTAACTTGCTGGGTTCAGTCAGCTTCAATTTGAGTGTTACTTCTGCTTTGTAATATTTTCTGACATTCATGTGCAGCACTTGATATGTTATTACGCCAGCCTACATACCAGTTTGACATATAATAGGTACATTTTTTTGTCACACATTTTAAACGACTTGTTTAAATAGCCTTAGCAACAGATGGCCTGGTTGACAGCATGAAGCAGTTCTTGGAACTGTAAAACTCACAGTACTTGGAAAATTCAGTACATTTGATGCTTTTATCTTATACCTTTTTACTTGGAGGTTTTAAAAATCTGTAATTACGTGCTTAAAGCAACCTTGAATTATACATTTTGGGTTTGATGACATTTTGAAATTGTTCCTTTCTTGGTGCTGAGTCTGATATGTTTTAAGGTTGCTCTGTGTTAATTAGGCCCCATTTCAAGCTGTCAAACTGCTATTGTTACAAACTATTACCACTCCCTCCACCCACATGATTTGCAGAGTGCAGAGTAATACAGCATTACAAGCAGGCTTGAAATACAGTAGAGCAAGCTGAAGCTGCAAGGATCTGTTTCTCCTTTTGGATTTTTTTTTTTATCCTGTGGATAGCTGTGGACATTATTACCACTTCCGATTTTTATTTTTAAATTAACTTTCTAGCCAGTCTGTTGTCTTCAGATATAACACATAGATGTGAAGTGCTTGTTTGATCAAGGGCAGCTATCAGTGATCTCATATATGTGTTTTCAGTGTTTCCACATGAGACACCGAAAGGAATTAATGGCATAGACTTTAAAGGAGAAGCTATAACTTTCAAGGCAACTACTGCTGGAATACTTGCTACACTCTCTCATTGTATTGAACTCATGGTAAAACGTGAAGAAAGCTGGCAAAAAAGGCTAGATAAGGTAAGATCATTTTCCTTTTACTTTTGTTGAAAAATAAAGTTTCTTTAGCTTGAAATTGACATTTCAAATAAGCTGTTACTAACTTTTGTGCTCAAACAACTGCTTTTATTTTTATGTACAGCATTTATTAATTTCAGGGGCTTTAATTATTAACCCTATAAGATGTTAAGGAGCTTTGTTCTGACTGGTGGTATAGTGGCTCTTTTCATCATAGTGGTTTTTCCACAACACTTATTCAGATGGTAGTTGTATATTCTTTGTGTATATTAAGGACCTGAAATTATCTCACAGTAATAAGTGTATTGCTTATATCCTTCTGACACAGACCTAATTATTCATGCATGCAAAATGATGTGCAAGTCTCTGAATTGTTTTATTTAGATAAGAGGTGGTGACAACACTGGGGAGAACAGCCAGTTCTAACTTTATGACTTCTCAAGATAAAATTATTTCACTTTACTTTAGGAGATGTCTGACATTAAGTTATGCTTTATACTAATAGGTTAAATCTCCTGTTTGGTGTTGGAATATCTGTTATTCTGATAGCAGTGATAGTTCATTCTGAACCTACTCAACCACTGTAACAGCTCTAAAGGAGCAGTGTCTTCTTGTCTGAGATCTGTTGTTGGAGGCATGGCAGGTTGGAGTTCAGGCTTTAATTTCTAGAATCTTGCCATTGCTGGCTGGTGTGCAGTGCAGCTGTCTTTTTGTTCTCATTCCACCTCTTTCCACACGGTATATATAATGTATCAAATCTTACTCTGTTTTGTGATACAGTATTCAAATAATGATCATGCTCACGCAAAAAGCATCTGTGTTTGAATCCTTGACCCTGTCTTCTGTATTGTTTGTGCATATGTTGAAGCCTGGCCCTATCTCTATTGTGACTTCTATCAACAATTCTTTACTGGTTCATCTGAGCAGTTGGAGGAATTACAGTAAGTCCAAGACTTGAAGCTTTTTGTGGGATCATAGGGAGTTCAGGTTGGATAGATAGACCTCAGGAGGTCTCTCTTGCTCTTACCCTCATCTTAAAGTAAGGACAGTTTGAGTCAGACCAGGTTGCTCAGGGCATTATCAAGGTTGTAGATAGCACAGCTCTTCTGAGCAGGTCTACGGCTCACTTGTTGCTAGACTGAAAAGGTTTTGCTTTATATCCGGTTGGAGTAACTTTTATTCCGGTATCTGATGCTTATTTTTGAGCCTTTTGTAAACTATGAAGAGTCTGGCGGAGTTTCTTTATTAGTTTCTTGAACATATTGGAAGGCTGCTGTTAGGTTCCACAGCAAAAGCCTTCCCTGTGCTGAACAAAAACTCTTCATTTGTGCTGATGAGACTCTCCTTAGAGCATGTTTTCCCTGCTTGTAGTTCAGTATATTTTAATAAAGAATAATATGTTAAAATAAAATTTCAATTTATTTAGATTTGAGGTTTCTCACTTTTTTGTTGTCTTCTGGACTAACTTTAAAGTACTTGCATTAGATGCAAGTGGTTAGCAAAATCAAACCTAAATTTCACTTGGGGTCTCATGGGACTAATATCTCATGCAGCATCAGTAAGTACATTTTAAAGGGGCTCACAAACTTCTTTCAACTTCTTTTCCCAGGAATTAAATAGGCAAAAGCTCGCAAAACCTCAGAGTTTTCAACTTGCTTTGCTTTGGCATACTTGCAAATTTCAAAAAGGCCCATCTGCCAATGACATTTTCTGGGGTTTAGAGGACAGTCATGGTATTAAGTACCTTAATTAGTTGATAACGTCATTACTTTTTATTCCTCTCTTTGCTCACTTTTTGGAGGAGGAGAATTTTTATTGAATTAAATAACTAGAGTTGTGGTGGGATAGCCTTGGCAAAGGGTGAAATGCTCACCACCTATTCAGCAGGATTAGAGAGAAAAGTAGAATGAAAAAAGCTCATAGGTCAAGAGGGAAGGATTGCTCCCTGGCATTTGTCACAGCAGAACATCTTGACATGTGGAAAATCAATCTGTTGCTGATTTAAAATAATGGGAGGTTAATGGGAGACAGAAGGACAAATGCTGGGATAGCTTTCTTGCCCCTTTTCCCCAGCTCAACTTCATTCCTTCCCCTTAGGCTCCTCTACCTAGAATCATAAAATCATTAAGGTTGGAAAAGACCTCAAACCTCATCAAGTCCAATGGTTAACATAACACTTCCAGGTCTGCCACTAAACCTGAGTCCCTGAGTGCCACGTCTACACCTTTTTTAACATTGCCAGAGGCAGTGGTACTACTGCTTGCCAGTGCAGGGCAGCCTGTTCCAATGCTTGTCTGCCCTGAAAGTGAAGAACTTTCTCCTAATATCCAATCCAGCCCTCATCTGCTGCAACTTGAGGCCATTTCCTCTTCTCCTTGTGCTTGTTACCTGTGAGAAAAGACCAAGCCCACCTGGCTGCAGCCTCCTTTCAGGCAGTTGTGGAGAGGAATGACTTCCTCTCTGAGCCTTCTTTTTTCCACACTCAGCACCCTCATCTCCCTCAGACACTCCTCACAGGACTTGTGCTCCAGACCCTTCATTAGCTCTAATGCCCTTCCCTGGACATCATCTCCACATCCTTCCTGAGTTGAGGGTCCCAGAACTAAACACAGGATTTGGTGTGTGACCTCACCCATTCTGAATACAGGCGGACAAACCCCTGCCCTGCTCCTGCTGGCCACACTATTACTGATCCAGGCCAGGATGCCATTGGCCTTCTTGGCCACCTGGGCACAGCCTGGCTCATGTTCAGCTGCTGTCACCAGCACCCCCAGGTCCTTTCCAGCCACTCTGCCCCAGCCTGTGGAGCTGCCTGGGGTTGTTGTGACCCGAGGGCAGGACCCAGCTCTGGACCTGGTTGAACCTCACACCATGGGCCTCAGCCCATGATCCAGCCTGTCCAGATCCCTCTGCAGAGCCTTCCTGCCCTCCAGCAGATCAATGCTCCCAACCAGCTTGGTGTCACCTGCAAACTGACTGAGGCTGCGCTCAAGCTCCGTGTCTAGATCATCCGTAAATGTATTTGGATTGCCCCAAATACTGAGCCCTGCCAGCAGCACTTGTGACCAGTCACCAGCTGGATATAACTCCATTCACCATCAGGGCCCAACCATCCAGACAGATGGTTGGGTTCTTAACCAGCAAAGAGTATGCTCATCCAAACCATAGGCTGCCAGTTTCTCCAGGGTAATGCTGTGAGAAACGGTATAAAAGGCTTTAATGAGGTCTAGACAGGTGACATCCACAGCCTTTCCCTCATCCACTAAGGAGGTCACCCTGTCATGGAAATTCAAGTTGGTCAAGCAGGACCTGCCTTTCACAAAACCCTGCTGACTGGGCTGTGTGCCCTGATTGTCCAGTATGTGCTGCATGCTACCTGAGGTAGTATGTTCCATAACCTTACTGCCTGCTAGCAGCAGGCAGTGCAGGTGAGGAATGGAATGTTTGCAATTAATCCAAAACACTTCATCTTTGTAATTCCTTCCTCCTCCCTTTTCCTAGTTTTAGTGCAAGTAGCCTCCATCAGTGACAGCCCTCTGCGAAAAATCTGTTGCAGTGTGGATCATTCATGAGACATGGTTCCTTCAGGAAATACCCCTGCAGTGTGGACCTAATATGTTCTCTGCCCTGGAGCTGCACCTCCTCATCTTTTTGGTCTTGGCATCTCCTCTGTGATTTCTCACTTTTTCTTCCAATTCTTCTCCCCACAGAGTGTTTTTTATTCTTTCTTTTTTCCCCTCAGAGAAGTGTCACATACATGGTGGATGGGCTCAGTCTGTTGCAGTGAGTCTGTTTCGGAGCTGGCAAGAGCCACCTGTGTCTGCTGCTAGGCAGCCCTAGTCTCCTCCCACAAATGCTACCCTTGTGAGGAGCACCTTGATGCCTGCACTCTTGAAGACACCAATGGACTGTATTCAGACCTCTACTACCATTATTCCATAGTGGTGGAGCTGCTTTTGTTCTAGTTTTTGTCTTTTCGTTTTAGTGCTTAAACATCACTTTTTAAGAGTAGCTTATGGGCCTGATCAAAAGACTTTGCTTTCCTTCTGATACATAGATGTGGGATGAAAACGATACAGATCTTTGTATTTTAGGTTTTCTTGAATCTGTGTGTAAACTTCTCTGAAAAGGAAATAAGTATTTTGAGATGATAGAAGTATAGGTTCTATGGTTAGTTTTCTTTAATTACCAAAACAGTCAAGTGTGAATGAGATTGCTATGAAGCATGTAGTATTATCTAAAGCAATTGTAGTTACAGCTTTTCTTTCCACCTTTTGCATTTAGCTCTTAAGATCTTGAGCTTGACTTTCTGTTTCTAGTGCAGTATATAATACATTGAATGTATTTTAAAATAGACTTTTCTTAAAATGTATACACATTGTATACACCAAGGATTTTGTCATTACTGTTTGATCCACTGTTTTACTTGCAACAAAGTCTTTGTGATAATGCTTTTCACGTTGTCTTGACTGCCACAGCATTTTTCTGTTCTTGTTTCTGCCTTCTTTAATACTATTGCCACAAAAAGCTAGCAAATTTGGAGAGCCGTATTTTGACACATGCGAATTGTAACTAATTTCCAGATTGAAGTACAGAAAGTGTAGGGATTTGAGGTGAGTAGGAGGGGTTGTGTTTTAAGTGAGGTCTGTTTTGTTTTTCATTCCAAGCCTGGAAAATTTCTGTGCTTTTTCAGTGACTTATACTCAAGTCATGCTTTATATATCCTCGGGACTCTCCAGTTCCTTTAAGAAAAGATAAACAAGCAAAATTTTGTGAAATCTGTTAACAGGTACTGGCTCTTTGGTAGTTTCAGAAGGGAAAAGCCTACAGTCACAGTTAAAAACAATATTGTCCTCATCAAAGCGCTTTTTTTTTCTTTTTCTTTTTTTTTTTTTGTGTGTGTGTAAAACTATATTGCCTTGTTCTACATCAAAAATATTGCCTAACTGGGAATGTTATCACCAAATTCTCAGTTAGTAACTCAGCCTTTCAGTGTTGCTTTAGGGTTTTCCACTGAATCTTAAAATTTCGGTTTGGGTTGCTGAATAATCATACCCTTTTCTGCAAGAAGTAGTGTGTGATGTCCACCTGAACTGGCTTTCGCCTGAAGTGATTTTGAAAGGGGACAGAGAAACATCTTGTGAAAAAGGCTGATTTTTGCAAGAATTTCTATCTTCTTCATGAAAAGTATCTGGCAGTATGCAGAATTTGCAGAGGCAATATTAGACTAAGTCTAATTTTCGCATTACTACTATTTTAGCCAAAATACACAATGATAGTCACCATCAGGTGTGTATATACACTGGCTCCTAGTACAGTCACAACCTCTTAGGGGAGAAGGATGTCCAGTTGCGCTCTCTGTGTGGAGTCCACAAAATTATTCAAGTTGCCCTAATTATAGATACAAACTTACAGGGTTTGAATTGTTAGTGTATCACTACTTCAGCAAGTTAGTTTTTTACCAGTTTTAGTTTTTACCCTTTGTTTTCCCTGCCAAAGCATCTGTATTAAGGAGGTTTATATGAAACATCAGATACAAAGTATGAACCCCAAGGAAGAATGAACAACTATGCTTAAACTAGAAACCAATTTTTGCTTGATGATCTGTTTTCTTCCACATGACTTAGAAGGTATCCTCAAGGTAGCTAGTTCCCCAGGCTTTCTATTATATATGTATGTATATTGGCACATATAAGGCATACATGCAAATAAACTCAGAAACCCATCATCTTTGCAGTTGCTGCTTAGAAAAAATAAAACCTAGGTCATTCAATTTATTGTCATGTTCACAATTCATTTTCACTGCATCAAATGATCATGTAATTTTACAGGAGACGGAGAAAAGGAGAAGAATTGAAGAAGCGTACAAAAATGCTGTGACAGAACTGAAGAAAAAGTCCCACTTTGGAGGGCCAGACTATGAGGTACAAATTCTACCTTTGAAATTTTTTAAAACACTATGACCTTTTCTGGTGGGTTGACCCTGGCTGGATACCAGGTGCCCACTAAGCCACTCTACTACTCCTCTCAGGTGGATGGGGAGAGAGGATATCAAAGTCTTCTGAGTAGAGATAAGGACAGGGAAAGGTCACTGACCAATTGCTGACAGAGGCAAAATTGAATCATCTTGGGGAAATACAGCTTAATTACTAATCAAATCTCAAAACCATCCTTCCCCTACTCCTTTCTTCTTCCTGGTTTTAATTTCACTTCCAAATTTTCTGCCTTCTACACCTCAGCTGTGCAGAGAGAAAAGGACATCTCACATTGTCTCTGCCACTCTTTCCTCCTCACAGGGAGTACTTCTTACACTCTTACCCTTCTCCAGGGTGGGATTCCTCCCACAGGAAACAGTTCTCCATTAACTCCTCCAACATGAGTCCTTCCCATGGACTGCAGGTCTTCATGAACTGCTCCACATGAGTCCTTCCCATGGAATGCAGTCCTTCAGGAACAGGCTGTTCCAGCATGGGATCACAGTCCTTCCAGTAAACTTGCTCCAGCATGAGCTAGTCTCCATGGGGCCACAGGTCCTGCCAGAAGTCTGCTCCTGTGTGGGCTTCCAACCAGATCTTGACATTCTTTGGGCATCCACCTGCTCCAGCGTGGGCTCCTCAGCAGTTTGCAGGTGGATCTCTGCATCTCCATGGACCCTCCAAGGGCTGCAGGGGCACAGCTGCAGGCTGTACAGAGGCTGCAGGGAAATCTCAGCTCCAGCATATGGAGCACCTCCTGCCCCTCCTTCTTCATTGACCTGCTACCTACTGAGCTCTTTTTCTCACTATGCTCTTCTCCAGCTGCAGTTGCATGGGGTTTTTTTTCCCCCCTTGTTAAATATAATATCCCAGAGATGCTGCCATAGTTGCTGATGGGGGCATGGCCTTGGGCAACGGCAACAGCAGGTCCATCCTAGAGCCAGCTGGCACTGTCCCAGTTGGACATGGGGGAAGCTTCTGTCAGCTTCTCACAGAAGCCACCCCTGTTGCCACTAAAGCTACCAAAATCTTGCTACACTAACTCAGTACACTTTTAAGACTGGGTTGTTTCTTAGGGAGGAAAGTGAAGTTTCACAAGCCAGTGAAAGTGTGATTTACAAGTGTGTTCATGCCACACTTACTTTTTTTCACCCTGGAAACTGAAACTGTATAAAGAATCTCAGTCTTTGATTTCTTGAGTGGAAGTATATCTTTACCTTTGATGCTTTGCTTTTGTCTGAAGTATGTTTCTTACAGATATTTTTGTTGATTTTTTGTGATTTTCTCATACATTTGATACCACTTATATGTAATTGTACTTTCCCTTTTTATTTGTTCAGCTGTAGAGATAAGTAAAGCAAAAATATGAAAACTCTGACAGTCCTGGAAGATGAAGTTTAACTTGAACTGATTTTTAATTTGTCACTGCCACTTGAAATACCTTGTTTTCAAGTTCAGATTTTAAGTTCCTTTCTTCCATTAAATTGCATTTCATCAGCATTCTCCTCAGTGAGGTATCCTCCTCAGTTCTATCCTAAGATGCATAAACCAACTTTGAAGAGTAATTGTAGAATGGTTTAGGTTGGAAGGGATATTAAAGATCATCTAGTTCCAATCTCCATGCCATGGGCAGGGACTCCTCCCATTAGACCAGGTTGCTTAGTGCCCTATCCAGCCTGGCACTGAACACTTCCAGAGAAGAGGCATCCACACTAATGTAAGCTAATGCACCTGCAATAAAGTAAGCTAGACCATTTCATGTACATTAACACATTTTCTACTTTCAAGTCATAGCCTGAGAAATAATACTGTACAGATATTTAAGATACTTGACATTAGATGAATTGTTGTCACTGAGACATGCAATGTTAAAGAATAAAATAAAGTTGGACTTGTCTACTAGGTTATGAATCCAGCTGTTTCTTCCAGGTGTCTCTGATGATACACAGTTTTGGGTTTTTAAGTTGCAAGACTAGGTTGTTTTACAATACAGTAAAAGCAGTAAATCTAATTTTATTAAATTACCATTTTAATTAGTAAACTAGCATTTTCAGTCCTTGACTTAACTCTACCAGCTGTTTAGTGTTAAACTGTTATTTCTGAGAATTTTCAACAGAGATCCCCAAAATTTTGTCTTCCTTTGTATTTTTGAACACATACCTGAGTATCATTGCCTTAAAGCACTTTTACACTGAAATACTTGTAATACTTGTATACTTGTGTAATAACTACACAGTTATGTTAATAGATGTACTTTACTGACCCTGTAAACATTTTCAGGAGAAGATATTTATTAATTCAACCCTACATTTGGTGTTAAAGCATACTGACACTATTACTCAGTTTCCTGGGAATTTTTCTTCTTTATGCCACTATCATTAAATTGTTTTTAGAGGGAGACACTTCCTTTAACAAGAAGAGATTTTCAGAGAACTTGTAATCCAAGAATATTGATGAAAATGTTGAGATCTGTAGAAGAAATTTGCTTCCATCAGTTATATATAAAATATAAATATATATTTCTAATATTAAATTGAAGTGAAACTTTTATGTCTCAGAATTTTTAACTAGTTTTTTCTTCTTGTGCTCTAGGAGGGTCCTAATAGTCTGATTAATGAAGAAGAATTCTTTGATGCTGTTGAAGCTGCTCTCGATAGACAGGATAAAATGGAGGAACAGGTACTAAAACTTGAAAAATGTCTTAATGATGAGTACTTCCTGAGAGACTTCTTTGACTTACAGTCTGTTCTGAGGTGTATCTCCTGAAGCTCTAGTTATTTTATTCTAACACTGATGATCAGGGAATTTCCCTTCCTATTTTTACAACAAAATACTGCTTAATGCTGATTTTGGGAAAGTAACTTCTAGACATAGCTTGTCTAGAAAAGAACAGTGTAAATGCTAAGTTTATTGAATGTCTCTAGTTTCTAATTCCTAAATAAATGTCTTGTATGAAAATTATCTATTTGTGACTGCTGCCCTTTTAAAATAAAAATATCAAATACTACAGCTGTCTCTCAAAATGTAATAATTGGTCTGAAGTTCCTTTTTACTTTAGTGATATATGGAATAGGAAAGACATAGTTCTGCTTGGCTACTTCGCTAACTCATTTCTTGAATACACTTCAGTGACAAGTATCAAAGGGATAAGATGCATTTTAGAAAATACACAAAGTATGAGAAAGTATAGTAGCTTATAAAATGAGATGGAATAACAAAGTCATACATCCTTTGTCTTAAAAGAGTTTATGCTTAGGAATATAGTGAATAACAATGACACGAGATTTAAAAGACTTTCTAGTGGACCTGTAGTATCCAAAAGAATTTACCTTATGTTGGGATCTCCTAGCAAAGAGTAAAGGGTTTGAGTGACTGTGATAGTACTACGTGGATTTTTAGTGCTGCCAGTGTGTTTTCCTTAACTCTGAAATACACCTTGAAGTTTGGATGAATTCAGTCTTCAGGCCCACTCACTGAGAATTCCAGTAGGATGACAGCTTCATGCCTGTCATGGACAGCATTAGTTGTTGTAGGCACTATGTAGATTGAGCATGACTCACTTTGTTTCACAGTCCACCCCGTAGCAGCTGACTAATAATAATTAAACCTATGTTGTTGCAGTCCCAAAGCGAAAAGGTTAGATTACACTGGCCAACATCCTTACCTTCTGGAGATGCATATTCTGCTGTGGGGACTCATCGATTTGTGCAAACAGTAAGATATTTATCGTGATCTTCTAAGAATAACGGGCTGGTCTGTGCTGTTTCTATGTAACATTTTATATGGGTAGATGAGATTTTTTTGGTGTTTCTAGTAACTTCCAGTGGCCTACTTATTTTCAAAAAAAGTAGCTGGAACTGAAGAAGGACTGCTTTTTGTCTTGGCTCAAAAGTACTGATTTGAGAATCTGTTTAGAATCCTCTCTATTTGTATCAGGTTTGTCAGGCAGAAAAAAAAAAGGAAAAATTCCAATTGGTTAACTCCAGCGTTTTCAATATACCTTCACCCACATTCATTGAACTGGTTTTATTAAAAAAAAATTTAAAAATTAAAAAAAAAAATCATTTGGTTGTATCAGAATCCATTGACTTGTTTTTTAATGTTACTGGAAACATTGTGCTCCTGTCAGGGCTACACTGGGAGCATAATATATAATAGGTGCATGAAATCAGCATTTGCTGCTGTGCTTGCTGCTTATGGTGCTTTTGTTTTCCTTTTCTTCATTATCTTGTGCTTGCAAGTTGGTACTGAATGCTCTGTTGTGCCTTTGTTCTGATTACTTGGTTTTTTCTTTGTCTGTCTCTGGTAGCCCTATAGTCGCTCTTCCTCCATGTCTTCCATTGATCTAGTCAGTGCCTCTGATGATGTTCACAGATTCAGCGCCCAGGTACTGTATTGATGTGTCAAGTGGGGGTTGCATATCTTTGCTCTATTTCATCCTCTTCTCTAGAACCTGGTTTGTTGTTTTGTTTTGTTTTTTTTTTTTGTTACGTCAATCACTGCTTGCTTTAAACTAGTACATTGAGACAAACAAAGGAGTTCTCTATTCCTATACTAAATGGTTGTCTTTCTTTACGTACAGCTTGCATGCATACCACTTGTGCAGAGGCCCAAATCTTGTGAAACTATTTGGTTTGCTTCAGTAGCTTTAATAAAAATGCCTATAGTTTGAAAATTTTGTATATCTAGTTATAATGTAAGTAGAATATGTTTTACATAGGCTGGAGAGGTTCTTTGCTTCAGATTGAATAGTTTTTCTTGCGTTTAAATCAAAGGTTTGATTTTTGTCTGAAGTGTTTATTTGTAATGTTATTAATACATTGAATCTTACAGTTCACTGTTACTGTTTTTTACCTCTATGACTAGTTTGATTACCAAAAGGCCATTAAGCATGTTGAGAACAAGACTGTGGGTATGACAAATCATATTGAAGAGTTTATGTATATTCACGTGTCCTTCAGAAACTAAGTCTGACATCCTGAATATGTCAGTGTTGCAATACTAACATATTCCAGTAATGTACAGAATTACTTTAGGTGCTTACTAGGGAGATGATAGTTTAGAGTAGAATTAGGTAAGGTTTTGCTTTTTAGTCTCTAAAAAGACTAAAAGACTAGTTCAGATATGTTATTCATGCTGTTTCTTTCCTTCTGTGGTCCATATGTGATGGTGAATCTGGAGCTTCCTTCTGGGATCTGCTCTTCTGGAGGCTTTCTAAAGTATTAGCAAAAGCTACAACCAATCTTTCTTTTTTTTTTTTTCCAAACAGGATTTTTTGTTGTTGTTTGTTTTGTTGTTTTTTGTTCGTTTGTTTTTTAGCAGAGCCTGGAATTTTATTACCTGCAGACATTACTACCAGCTTCATGAGCAGGACCAACACTTAAGGACTAGCCTAGCGGACTAATATTCGAAGACCTTTTGCAGTCAGTTTATTTCTAAAGTCTGAACTTACTGAAGGGGAAACACTATGCAAGTCCTATTGTACAGCAGCGATAGGCTCATCTACCAGTACTCCAGTAGCTGAGTTAGTTTTCTAAGTTGTTTTTTCTTTGGAGGAGTAGTAAAGTGAGGGGATAATAAATAATAGAAAGCAAGTTTGATTGCCAAGATGGGAGCTAGTACTCTGTCAGATTGTGTGTACAGAGATCATACAGCATAGGGGAAACTCATATTTGCCAAGGTATTTTCACCTTTTCTATGCCTGTATTAGTATCTCATATTTCATATGATTCATATGATTCATATGCATTCATATGATAAAACTGAGTTTTAGAGCACCACTGTGACTGCAGAATTGGTCACTTAAAAACAAACCTGAGGTGGACCAGGTCCTTATCACAATAGTGCTGATGGTTAAATATCAGGATCAGGAGTGAAGTTGCTCTTTTTGCCTGCTGCATGGATTATACTACATGAAAGTTAATATGAAGTGCCTCCTAATCCAGTTTCAAGTTAGTGGACTCACTTTAGAAAGTATGAATATCCATCCCCACATGCAGTTCCACCCTCCAAGTATTTTCCCTAAAACAAATTTTTGCCTTATTAACAAGTCACTCCACCTGCTCTGGAGTTCCAGTTCTACTGAACAAGACAACAGAGAGCATGATGCAAACCTTTTCATTCTGTCTGCTGTGGATTTCATTAAAAAATGTTCTAAAAATTGGCCTCTGTCCCCAGGCTGACAATTTGTCTTTAGGAAGGCAAGTTCATATCTTGATTCTTAATAAATGTAACTATTTCCCAAGACTTTATGTGAATTAAGCCAATTTTATCAGTAAAAAGTCAAGTAGCAACTTGCAACCCTGTTTTTTAAGACTGAGACGTAGAAACATGTATTCTGATGGGAGCTGTTTCTTCAGTGTGCCCTTAGAAAGGCATTGTTGTCTCTGCCAGTTGAGTGGGAGTTCAGATCACTCTCTTTTAAAGATCTATCAGCTTTGTAATAGGTTCTGAGTTGTTCTTAGGCCCTTTGAAAGGAAGAACTTGCCACTCAAAGTTCAGGTAAAGGCTGTATGGCATACAGGTTGCAAGTATTTTTGCGGACCATTCTTGTTAGCTAGGAACCCAGAAGTAATAGAGAGCCTCTCAGGTGAGAGAGAATCTTTTTATCTTGCCTATGCCTCTGAAATAGGTGCAGGTTGACAGATGGTGACCAGTGCATATACTGAATACAGTTTGTACAAGACAGTGTGCCCAAGCAGGTTGGGTAGGTACTGCATTTCCTGGTGAAGCAGAAGTCTGTTTAGACTGTGCTCCTGTGGATGCCTCCTTCTCTTCTTTACTTGATATTTCCATTATCCCTTTGCATTTACTACATAAATCAAAAAGTATCAAAAGACAAAAGTAAATGTATAAAGCATAGCTTTGTCCTTAATAAATTTAGAGGTGGGATAGAAAATACATAAAGGCCTGAAGGTAATGGCAAATGTTGAAAGCATGGCAAGGATTCCATTCTTACAGAAGTGTGACCTAGAGCTAATAAATTGAATATTTAAATAGCACACATTCTTACCTGGTTTGTAATGTATTGCTATTGTTTCACTGGGAAAAAAGGAAGAAACTTTTGGAGGAAACCTGCTTAGTGACTGGCAGCAAAAGTTGTCTTGTCTAGAAGCTGAAACATAAATCTTGGTGGTGCTTTTTGTTCACTGAAACTCAAAACCAAAGCACCAAAAACCTGGATTGATAACTTTTCCTTGTCTAGAGAATTCCATGCTTAGTTAAACTAAGACAAACTAGGATTTTTGTCCAATGGATTTTGTTTTTTCATGCTGTAATTCTAGAGTTTTATTTGATTCAGTTACCTTTTTCTTTCTGGTCTTAAGTGTACTGCCTGTTGAGTACATAGTACAAACAAAATTCCTGCCTTGAATTAAAAGTAAATAATATTGTTCAATTCTGTATCAATTAAAAAAAGATTAATTGTTACTAATTTTGCTTTCTACTTGTTTTCATACTTGCTCAAATATGTTTTACATATTGCACTGCACACTAGGCTTCATACTTTTGTAAGTTGTACAAAAGCACCCTAGAGTTCAGACAGTTAATTTGTGATTGTGCACTTCTTCAACTCATCTTTGTACTGGTCAATTAACTAATTTTGTTTGTAGTGCTTTTCCTTTTAAAAAAAAAGGATATTTCCAGTAGTTCAGGAAAATGCTTTGAATCATGTGGACTTGCTGCTGTGATAAGTCTTCGTAGTCATCTCTTTTTTGAGTGGAAAAAAGTTGTTACAGTGTTTTGAATATTTAAAGCATTACACAGCAATGGATACCCGATGATTTTGCTTCTGTTTTTATTTGGGGCATTTGGAAAAGTGTGGGGAACAGAATAATATATTAGATCTAAAATAAGCGTCATCTTCCTGTCCAAGTATCCATTTTCATGCATATTGTATGGAATAAAAAATGAGATACTCACATAGCTTGATAAAAATATAGCAAATATTTGGCTGTAAAAAAAAGGCACAGCTGCTAGCAAAATAAGTTTTAAATGAACATTTTATAATTATAGAATCTCTGTACCATCATAATCCTTTGAGTGTGTAGGCATTTCTGTTTTTTTTTCTAGATGTCAACTGTGTAAAGATGCCACTGAAAAAGAGCAGGCGTGCTTTGCTTATGGCTGTTTTCTTCACTGCTCTTCCAATGACTTTTGATATGCATTTGCTTTTCAGAGCTTTTCAGTCTTCCTCCCTAACCCCCTGCCTTTGTTGAGCTTTTTAAATGCTCTTCAGTGAATATCTTACAGTGCATTGCAATTCCATTTAGAGGTACTTGTTCCTATCTGCTGAAATAAGGAACTGTTTTAGGTAGGAGTGATGAGGTTTGACAGTTTAAAGGCACAAAGGCAGGATAGGAAGTACCCACAAAGTGCAAAGTTGGAATTGGAATCAAGATTTTGGCTTTTGTTTCCAAAGGCCACAGCATCATTTCCTTGTTCCTAACCTAACAGAGAGCTCTCTCATTCAAATTCAGCTCCTGCGCAGGAATTGAAGTATTAACTTGTGACTTCCAGTGCAGTACAGTATCGCCCCAAAAAGATGGAAGGAATGAGTTAAAAATGCTTGGGTTTTTTTTCATTTACAGGTGGAAGAGATGGTACAAAACCACATGACATATTCCTTGCAAGATGTAGGAGGAGATGCCAATTGGCAGCTAGTGGTAGAAGAAGGAGAAATGAAGGTAAACGTTTCAGATTTGATTAATTTGTATAAGATGATACACTGTGAATACAGATTCTTCCAGTGTACGTTTGGCAGTGTTACCTTCACTGCTGGACTCTGTGATTTTAAGGGTCTTTTCCAACCTACATCATTCTATGAGTTCTGGAAATAATATCAATCAGCAATTTATGCTATTGAAACTTCTCTCTGGGAGTACCATTGTTTAGGTTGGGACTGGGGTCCATGTGAACTGTGGCTTCTAATATATTTATTCATACAAAATTCTGTGTAACTCTTGCAATGGATTAATCGTTGCAGACTTCTTTCTCATTCCCTCCTACTTAAAGCTTGGTATCAAAGTAATGTGTAAATTCTAACGTGTACAAAAATAACAGGAGTAACAAGCTACAGTGTTGGCTTCTCCACTGTGCTTATGAATCCATGTGGATAGTGATGAATAAGATAGCGTAGTCATTTTTGGAGTAGAAACCTTAATGTACTGGTATTTTAATGTGAATTGCCATTTAAGAATGTCTTCAATTGGTGTTACCAGAGAACATTTTTGTGGCAAATTATTCATGTGTTAATCTTCTAGGTTTGTTGGTTTGGGTTTTTTTAAACTGATAAAATTTAAACAATTAAAACATGAACAGTTTTGACAGTTTCTGTTCTACAGTCTTTCTTTGTGTTCGGCTCTAGGTATACAGACGAGAAGTGGAAGAGAACGGAATAGTTCTAGATCCTTTGAAAGCAACCCATGCTGTTAAAGGGGTAACAGGGCATGAAGTTTGCCACTACTTCTGGAATGTTGATGTTCGTAATGACTGGGAAAGTAAGTCGTTGGTTCTTCAGCTTACCAGGTTCATCAGCAAGAATAGTATTTACAGCATTGTCCTATTGTCTGTGACTGTTCACTGATGGATTTTTTTTCCTTCCCTCTTCCCCCCTGTTCCCCTCCTTCTTTTAGCAACAATTGAAAATTTCCATGTTGTGGAAAATTTAGCTGATAACGCAATCATCATTTACCAGACACATAAGGTAATAACAATTCATTTGCATACCTTACTGAGGCATCTGAAGCATGCATGTTCCAATATTATTCTGAATACTTTACTGGCTTAACAACTTAAAATACTGTTCTGAACAATATTCCAGAACACGTTGTGTATTAAACTCCAACTTCCCTAAATTTTTTTAACTTTTCTTGAGAGCATAATTGGTTGTGCATTTGTCTTGATAGAGCTTGTAGTAGCAAGTGGGGCTTGCTTTTAATCTCAGAATTACATCACTGCCAGCAAGGCCAGAGTCAACCAAAGCAAACAAAAGCAATAAATCACCACTGACTACAAGAAAGAAACCTACACCACTGTATCTGGTGTTTTTTTTGCAAAATTGCATGTTACCGTTCACCACAATTAGTTGACATACCTCCTGATAATGCAAGTGCTTTTAATCATTCTTGTACCTTAATTGTTTTTTTCCCCCAAAAGTGGTTCTGCTGTCAGTTTATAAAAATGTTCATTTGAATTATAACCCAACAACTGAAATGTAGAGATCTAAAAAATCTACTGGAATGAATTGGAATGAAATGTGCATACTCATCCTTAGTCTTGTCTGTTTCTAATTATTAGTATATTCAGACATTAAACAAATACTTTTCTTTGACAATTTTACCAGTAGTTCAGTTACATTAAAACCTCTTTAACAGAGGACTAATCATTTGGATTAAGACAGTTGTGTCATCTGTATTGGTGATGGCAAAAGCCAGAACTTTTTTCTCTTTTTGAGTGTCAGGAAAATAAGTTCTGTCTATTTTCTTATTTTGTCACACATTTCACTTCTGAAACTTTCTCTTGGATAATATCAGTTTGCTATATCTGTCTTACTAAAGTAGTAGCTTTTTGAAGTAATAATAGTTTTAAATACATCCCTTCTCTCTCTTTTTCTCTGGAGACATAAGTATCTGTAGATGCATCCTTATACACCTAACCATTAGTTTAGTTTGTAGTTTACAAGAATTAACTAAAATGCAAACCTGAGGTTAAGGGTTCAGGAGGGTAACTCTTCCTATTTTTTTAACTGAAAAGTTCATTGCATTTGGGCACTCTTCATTTCAAAGGCCTTGAAGTTTTGGCTTATTATTTTTCATATGAAGTGTAGCCAACCTGAAATTTCGGTTGCCTATTTACAACAGCTATGTTCTCCTCCAGTTTGCAGAATGAAATTACTAACTTGAAGATGCTTTGCCTTAATAATGTAACTGACCTGCTCTGTCTTGCGTGGTTTTTAATTTTAACTAAGGCTGGTAGTTAAACCTGGAAAAACTTACCTTAAGGTGTTTCTCTGCAGAGAGTGTGGCCAGCCTCTCAAAGGGATGTGCTGTATTTGTCTGCCATTAGAAAGATACCAGCATTCAGTGAAAATGATCCGGAAACATGGATTGTGTGCAATTTCTCTGTAGAGCATGACAGTGCTCCTGTAAGTATTATTTTGAATCTATGAAGTTCTGCTTTTAAAGTGTTTTTTTTCTGTTCTGTGGTAATGCATTTGCAGTGCTAGTGTGAGGAAGATGGAGGATTTTTACAAAAATACAGTTGATTTAAACCAGGTGATAAAATTAGGCGTTCTTAGCCAAAAGTTTTTTTGCCCTATCTCTTGGTTGGCAGATCTAGGGTGTTCCAGCAGAATGGAAGCAAAAATTTCTGGAGATGTGAAAACATTTTAAAGAACTAAGGTTATTTTGTATGGAATAAATCAATATCTCTATAGTATTGTCATATATAAGAGTAGATTTGTATAACTGTAGATAGGGTTAAGTCTCCATTTTACAGTTTTGCCTTGGTTCTACCAGGTAATAGCAATGATTGTTTTCCTTGGATTGTTATTCCATAGCCTGCTTTCAAGGGAAAAGTTAACTGATATTTGTAAATGCTGATACATTATTCTTGAGGTGTTTCTTTACTGATTTGTCACAACTGTTGAAGTAATTTACTTATAATGTGTTAAGCAAACACAAACTTTAGATTCAGACATTTTAGATTCTATCCCCATCTACTACGTACCTTTCATTTTACTCACTTTCATGTTACATCCATGTAAATGCTAGAACATAGACTCTCAGAAACACTGTTTTTAGAGTGTATTAGACTTTGTGATGAAAAAATGTTCATGCTCAAGTATGCTGAAATAAGTTTAATTTAAAGCTTACAATGTTTCATATTTTTGGCAGCTGAACAATCGCTGTGTCCGTGCCAAAATAAATATTGCTATGATTTGTCAGACATTAGTAAGCCCACCAGAGGGCAACAAGGAAATAAGCAGGGACAACATTCTGTGCAAGATTACATATGTAGCTAATGGTAAGTATAAAATTTTTCAATATGATGACAGATGATTCAATTATCATGACAGATGATAATTTTGGGGAGTTGAATACTGGCACAGAAAAAAAAAAGTCTTGATGCCTTTTCTGTGAAATCTATATATAGCATCACCTTTGTGTTCATCACATTCAAAAGGTCTCAGATTAAGGTGCTACATGAACTGGTGAATGGGATCATTCATTGTGTGCTATTCTGGGAGGAATGAATGGAAGAACTGTGCAGCTTAGTCCTAAGTACATAACCTTGGGATGGAGGAAGGTGGGCAGAAATGTCTACAACTGGAATGAATTGGCATAGCTTTTAGTTTCAGTAATGGTATGTTGGGTTTTTTCATGTACTACTGTAATTTTTTTCTCCCAGTTCATCTCATTAAGCTGAAAAGCTGCTGGGAGTAAAGATACAGTTCTTATCCCCTGATGCCACGGTGTAAATATGTTTTGTATAGAAGGAGTAAATATGTTTTGTATGAAGATGCTTGCAAGCTGTATAATCTAGTCTACATTTCTTAATTTATTTTTTTTCGGCTAATAGAATCCTTGGTATTAACTGAAAATTTGTCAAAGCCAAATTGCATTGTTGCTGTACCCAGTATTTAGCAATATATTGTAGTATTGGAGATGCATTCTTAATCTGTTTTCTCCAAGAGCTATGAAACACTTCAAGGAGCTCACTCTGCCTTTTACTTCTTTTTTAAAGTTTTTTAATTACTTAAAAAGTATATTTTCACTGCTAAATTCTGAACTATGACTATATGCAAAGTGATAGCTTTTTCAGCATTATACTTCCTCTGTGAATGAAAATGTAATTAAAAATCACTTCAAATTTTGTCTAAATGCTTTATAATCATTTGCAGGGTGTTGCCTGCAAATGCAGTCATTACTGACAAGTAAAGACTGACTCGGCTTTCTTTGAAATAGGCAGTCACTCAAGTCTTTCTCTTTTGTTTCTTGGAAGCCCATAGAGAATATCCTCTTCTATTTGGGCATTTTCCCCAAGACTTACCATAGATCATATTTAATGTTTTCTAAATGATGGCATCATAGATCAAGACAGAGCTTTAGTATTACAAATAGAAAATGCTACAACACAAGCCTAGGGGCATAATAAGAATCTCCTGGTGGTTATTCTTTCTTGTTACTTCAGGAAGAGTTACAGAAGTAATGAACTAAAATTTACTTTTTCAGTATTTAGTGGAGTTGCTTTATTTCAATGTCCTTCTTCCTGCTTACTTCTAGTGAACCCAGGAGGATGGGCACCAGCATCAGTGTTACGGGCAGTGGCTAAACGAGAATATCCAAAGTTCTTAAAGCGTTTTACATCGTACGTGCAAGAGAAAACAGCAGGAAAGCCTATTTTGTTCTAGTACTAGCAGGTATGCATACTTTTACAATTCTTAGCTCACCATTTTAAATGCCAGATGGAAGTATAAAATCTAGAAATGTCTTACATGATTAGCAGGGCTTCAGTGCTTGCTTTAGTGTGCAATACACTTTCTTAAAACAGTCATGTAATTTGTGTGTACAGGCTGCACAAGTTAGCGAACATTACTTTTCATAGACTTTTATTGGTTTTATTGGTTGCAAGTTTTTGCATACATGTCCAATTTACATAGAAGTAAAACAGGATGAGGTACTGGTTTTTTCCAAGTATCACAGGCATTTTGCACTTGTTCTGAAAAAATACATACCAGAGTTACTCTAGAGCCTCATGAGGTTTTTATAACTTAAATTCTACTTTTAAAAAAGCGTATTTCATTGACTATTAGTACATTTCAGTTTTCTTTTCTATTGACAGAATAGTTTTGACTTAGGATTTTTAATAATGGAACTTTACTGACAGACCAACATGAATCACTAGAACATTTAAAAGACAGCAACTGAAGTTTTTAGCCTTTCTGATGAACCTAGGAAAGAGAAGGGATTTCCAGATGCTTTCTGAAGTCAGTGGATATATTTTTAGTGGTATAGGTTATTGGCTAATCTAAAGTTGTTTGAACTTTATATATGATGATGATAGGACATTAGAAGAAGATGTCTTGATCACTTCAAGGCTATCTGAACCCCTTAGTGTTAAATAAGGCTTAACTAATTTTTGTTAGTTTAGACTCCGGCTATATATTTCATTTTCTGTAAGTGTCATGTCAAACCACAGGATTCTGTTTACTTGTGCTAGTGTTACAGCATCATTCAGTCACATCTGAAAATGAGTGTCTCTCACATTTTCTATGTATGACATAGGTTACTTCTATTTTTGGCTTCTATATACTGTGTCAGACTCCAAAAGTCTTCGTTGTTTCATTCTTCTGTGACAGGTATCCCTGTAATGATTCACAATTTTAAACGTGAACTGTTAGAGAACTAGTGTAGGTAAAGCATTAAAAACACAAGCCAATAGTTAACAAATGATCATAGCAGTCCTGATGATAGTTAAGGTGTTAAAATGAGTTCATTTTACTAGTAGTATACAAACTTTTCAGTGCTGTATTCTTTTCTTTTCTTACCTGCAGCAATCAGAACAAGACTGGGTGAGCATTCCACATTGGAGAAGTGACCATGCATAGAGCACTCCATGCTGGAACGAAGGATCTACAGTCTTTTTATGGCCCAGGTTCTAGGCTTTGTATACTGAAATGAAGAAGTGTTGCAACAACATGGAGCTGAATATTTAACAATAGCTCTCTCATGCTAACTTTCTTGCTGAAGCAGTGTGTAATTATAAACACATGTATTGATAACATGTATATGGCTCTACTTTTATTTGCTTGCTTTAGAAGAAGACCGCGTACAACTTTGAATCACCAACATGGGCTATTGTGTTAATTTTAAACAAGTTGTAGAATTTCATTGCCAACCTTCCTATGATACTTGTGCAGTTTTTGTGCATGTGTAAAAAGCACAAGAAACAAATGCACATATAGCATACTGTATGTGCTTTATATGCACAAAAATCTGTGTAGTATTTTGGGGGTGTTGAGAGGAGTGGCTTCAGTAAAACCAAGGTAATTTGCTGGTAGGTTTTGTTTTGCTTTGTATAATCACAGTTCATTGCTGCTGGTTTCTATAATGAATGAATCATCTTGTTGCATAAAATGCCAGTTAATATCTGAGGGCTGTCAATATCCTTATGACTTTGCCTTTTCTATTGTCTTACTCTTATGACGATCTTTAGTTCTGAAGGAGTAAGAGTGTGAAAAGCTTTATTTTTTTCCAGATATCTTTATATTTCTATTGTATTTTTTAGTTATGTAATATGTGCTGCAGATTTTTTGTTATTAAACATAATCCAGAAATATCTAGAAAGATTCTGTTTGAGAGGGCAAGAGACTGCCTAAAACCTAGGAGATATCTGTCCATGCTATCTGTGGACTGCTTTCTTGGATATCTGGGGCTTTCCCAAAGCTGTGAGAAGGTACATTGTAATATTTATTGAAGTAATTTGGATTACATAAAACAACATTCCCAGTCTGGATTGAGGATGAGTACATTATTTTCAGATCCTGCATGTATTTTCCTCATCTCAATAAAGCTGTGCTATGAGATTCATGTAGAAAATTATTTGCCTCTTGATAAAAAAAACCCATCAGAGCTATAGAAATGCATAATTCTTCCTGGAAAGTTCCCTTTAGCTGCTGTCAAAATTTAAATGTCAGATGTTTGCCTGCCTTTGATTCTGGAGATACTTGTTAGGAGAGGACTGTGTCGGGCTAGTACTGACTGTGAGGTCTTTTACCCATGTCCTGTAGTTGGAGACTCTTCAGAGACTACTCAGTGTTACACTAAACTGTATCTTGAGGAAAAAAGTTGCAGATATATTCAAAAGAAAGCTGAAAGTCAAATTTATTTGATATAGTGTGCTAGGTGCCTGAAAAGAGATATAATACAGTAACTTAGTGAAGATTTGGTAAACGATTCAATGTGATCTGCACAATGTTGAAAAACTTCTGTTCATCTTCTCTGTAGAGATGAAACCGTACCTAACACATAATTACACATGCATGCAGCTTTCATGCTCCATAACTCTTCCCTTTTTATTTGCCTTTCTCTAATGGTGTGCATGGAATATGCCTTATTACAGAGTTATTCTGTTCATTTGAATATGTAGAAAAGTGCCTAATGGTAATGTTAGTAAGGCAAATAAGATGAAAATTTGTACATCTTTACTGTATCACCAGTGAGCATTTTATATACCAACGTTAAAAAACAAAATCTTATACCTCAAATGTACTTCATCTTTTTACAATCAACTAAGCAGTGGTATATTCCACCATAGCCACTGATGGGAACTTAAAAAAAAAGTCCAAAATATAAAGAGTTTAACTCCTTATTTGCCATTTCTGGTAATTGTTGGAACACGGGCAAGTTTATTAATTTAATAGGATAGCTTTATTTTACAAAGGTATGGAAAGTTTACAAAGCAGTATATAAACTTATATCATTAGTTGCGTTTGCACTAAATGTGATGTAATTTTGCGATTTATTCTGTAAATAAAATGACACTACAGATACTATTTGTAAAGAGTATGTTTTACTTTTAGATAAAGGCACTGTTACTTCACTGTAGCTAGCCCTGCCCAATCAGAGTTGTAAGAGGCTTTTTAAAGACTATGGACGGAGTTACATGACTGAGAAGTCATTATTAATGGACCTCTGAAAAAATAATTTCAAAAGGCAGTAGGCCTCTCAGATTGTGTGAGTAGCCATTAGATCCTTTCTTCTGGAAGGGATGTTGCTTTTATGGTTTTATACAATTTACCCTGTCTCTTGAGCCCATCCTTCTTGTCAGTCACTGCCAGGTCTATGCGCTCTGAGTTCATTTCTTCCTGTTCACAGATCAAGAGTGTTAATGCAGCTGTGGTGGTCTTTGCAGAAGCAGCTTCTGACTCTAGAATGGTTATTTTATAAGCTGAACCAGTTCAAAAGGCTGAAAATGAAGCAATCATCAGATATTGTGCTCTGGATATCTGCATCTGTTTGGAGAATTTGGATGTTGCAAAACTAAATCTGAAGAACATGACTTGATAGAACTTGTACTGGGAATGAAGATGAGATGGTCGTTGTTATTCTGTCTGAGAACCTGAAAATCTTTGACAAGTTTATCTGTGAAAAATGTAATGCACTTTGAAAAAACTTTACCTTTTACTTAATTGGGCTAAGCTGGCTTATCTGAAGTTATGCAGATTCTCTTTAATCAGATTGTCCACCTGTATTTTTGTCAAGTTGTAAAGATAATGCTGTATTTGAATTGCCACTGTTCATTTACAGATTTAAAACATGAATCATATTTTTGAGTACCTTGAGTGTGTAGAGTTGTAACTGTTCTATAATAGCTTTATGATCCTAATGATAAGTTTTAAAAATTTAAAGAAGTTGGCTCTTACATGTTACAATCACAAATTTAAAACCAGTATTTAAAAGTATTAAAAATTATGAAGAAAAATCTTGCCTTCTTGTTATTTTTAACTTTCCAATGTTTGGAGAAACTTAAAATATTTTTACCTTTTAACCAATTTTACCTTTTAAATCATTAATAAAGTTATATACAATATTCTAGTGCATGGAAAACATTTAACAGGAAAGCAGTTGTTTTACTGAGGTTACTGAGATGAAAGCCTGAATGCCACATTAGTTTATACATTGAAAAGATCATTTTGTGCAAGCAATTAGAGGGGTGTTAAAAGGTGCTCCTGGTACAGTGTAGTTATAATATTGGGCACTCCCAGAGTATGTCAGCTCTTCATTTGTAGGGAATAACAAGATTGTGGGAACTTCCATGGGAAGAACAGCAATCCAGGACTAAGATGTGCCAAAGGGTAAATTTACAGCTTTTCCAAAATAAGTGTAATATTTTGTAACTGAGATTAGCTTCCATGAGCCAGTTTTCTTAATAGGGGAAATAGGTGGTGCCTAATGGATCAATCACAGTCCTACCTTTATTTGTTATACAGTGATTTCTACTTCTTTACATAACAATCAGTAAAACTGTAGAAACCTTACAGGTACACAGGACTGGAAGAACAGTTTGAAGTAAACGAAGGCATTACTTGAACAGCAACAAAACTTAAACTCAGCTGTGTCAGGCCTCTTGTAATATATTGCAAAAAACAGAGAGTCCTGAGGTAACCTCTGACCTTAGAGAATGCAGCTATTTTCCCTGGCATAAAGAAAACCCCCAAATTTAAAAAAAAAGTCACATTTCACATTCATGGTCCCATAACTTATATGTATAATTTTAAAATTGCATAATTTCCAGTAAGGAGATGTTGAGCATTTCTGTGTAACTACAATATAATTTGACCCTGGATGACAAGTGATAATTGGGGCTATGCCATACAATTTACTGGTGTGTATTACTAACACTAACCATCTTCAGTCTCCACCATTAATAAGCTAAGTTTTATAGGAGGAGAAAAATACATTTTGTTTGAAGAAAGGAACACCTTTGAGCATTAGCAACCTCAAAGTGTCCCCAGCTGTAGCCATTGATTCAGTAAGCTCTTCTCTTGCACACCTGCCTCTTCAGTGCATGGACTACAGCCAGCATAAGGAAGCCTGGTACTGTGGATTGCTGCAGTTTTCAGGGTTTAAACTAATTCTCCTTAAAAATAATATTTTTTAAATTATTTATTAATTTGGATTGATCAATAGTTGGACCTGTTGTCACCCACAAGACTTCCCAAACTTTTGTGTGCCAAGAGACAAGCCACAGATTGTACAAGTCTGTAGCAAGTGATTCTTAACTAGTGCTAAGAGTGGCAAAATATGACAGCAGCCCTGAGGATTCCAATTTCCTGGGGCAGGACTGCAACTCAACCATGGAGCAGCCTGGCAGATGCAGCTCTTAGGAAGTTATGCCCTGTATATGAAGGAATTCCAGCTCGGAGGCCCAGGATAGTGTGCTGTCTTGGTGAGGGTGAGTCATGCCCAAGTATGAACAGAATTGTAGGTGTGTTTGTACCCTCCAGAAATCAGCTGTAGTCTAGGTAATGAGCTGGTGATGCCTCACTGCTCGGTCTTCAGCCCGAGGGTGCTCAAGTACTTGAGGCTTCCCCACACCCCACACTAGAGCCTGTGGCAGTGGGATGTTAGCGCTGAACCAGTTGAACATGGAGCTGTTTATTTAAAACATTTTGAAGCTTTTTCTGAGAATGGCCTCTGCCTTTAGTTGTTTCATAAATCACTTGGGACTGCTGAAGGGTGGCAACGTCTCTGACAGAAGCTGGTATACTTTAGCAGTGGTTAAAATTGTTGTCCTCTGTAAAGAACCTGAGAAATTTAAATGAACTCCTTTATCTTTTTTTTGACTGAACTGTAATTGAAAACTCTCAAATTTAATTCAAATGACACTGGATTATTACTGCAATACTAGGGTAACTAACCATCCTACTATCAAGAGAAGTGCTAAGTAAAATCACCAGTAATGCAAATAGCAGCTGCTAATTTTTTTTGTAATAATTTTTTTAATAAAAAGCACTTAACACTTCAATATAGCTGTCAGCTGTGAAAAGTCCAGTAATAAAAACTACCCTGTAATTTACTTTCTAATTAACTAAAACTGTCCTAATTAATTCCACTGAAAATAACGGAACATGTTGAAAGATATGAAAACCACTTGCCAATGTTAATATTACTAGATTTTCTTCCACTTCTAACTTTGGTTACATCAGAAGAAACAGTTTCCTTAACAAGTAGCTGTTCCTGTCACATACGCTTTGGTGAAGAGGTGTACTGTTAGTTGCTCTTTTATAGAGCAGTTTCTGTGTTTATGATTGTGTGAGACAGTACCTCCTGCATTAAAGGGTATTAACTTCATATATTACTGAAAAGACAAATTTTGGATGACTAGGTGCTCAAATGGTGCTCTGAAGAAACTTACGGTAGCAGTGGGATCTGGGTACACAGAGGAATGAATTCCAGTAAGTCTGACATTTTTAAACTGTTAGGAAATAGGCTTTTTAGGCTATCTCCCTTGCAAGAGAAGGAAAACTATCAGTATTAACATTTACGGATTTTTTGAACAGTGCTAATTTAAAGTGTCCACTTCTGTTCATATTCACAAGTGAAAGAAAACCACACTCATTAATTGCAACTGACAAAACCGATATTTAGTACTTTATTTCCTTCTGTTTTGATTTGCCCACAAAAAGCTTTTTAGAAAAACATCCTTTTCTGAAACACAAAACCAGTGCCTTAATCGCCTAGATTTTTAGTCACATTAGTCTTTTGGGGTCAATTTTCTCCAGGTGTACTAGAGGCTTCAGCTGCTCAGCAAAGTTCCTCATGTCATCAGAAACAACGTCCTGTCCTCCTGGCGCGACCACGTTGAGCTCCACCAAGTAGGACAGGGAGAGCGGCTCAATGCTCTCCGTGTTTCCCGGCATCAGTATGCGGAAGATCTTGTACACCATGATCTTCATGATGCCCTTGCGGAACACGTGCCCTTTGGCCACGAACTCGTGGTCCATGCGGAAGCCCATCTCCACGAGGAAGTCCGTCAGGTTGTCGGACGTGGCGATGTCCACGCAGTTGCGCACCAGCGCTTGGCGGTTCTTGTCGCCTATTTCGGGCTGTCCCAGATAGCGCAGGTGCCAGGGCATCCCGCTCTTGTCCATGGAGCGCCGAGCGCGCAGCACGAAGGGGCTGGCCTGCTGCCCCTTCAGCAGGAACACCATCTCGTGGTCCAGGAAGGTCTCGGGCTCCATGTTGTCGCACAACCCGCGCAGGCGGTGCAGGAGGCTCTCCAGGCTCTGGTCCAGCACGCTCCCTGCGGAGACAGCGCCGCGATCATCGCCTCCCCTCAGGCCGAGCTGGGCTCCCCCTCCGCAGCGCGCCCGCCCCAGCGCGCTCCGGCCCGCCCGTGCGCGGCGCCAGCAGCCCCTCCCCCCCGCCGCTGCCCGCGGCTGCCTGCGCTGCGCGACCCCGCGGCCGCCCACCTTGGAGCAGGTACTCCATCATGTTGATGGTGCCGCCCGTGACGGGCATCATGGTCACCGGCGGCGCCTCCATCGTGAGCTCCCGCACCGGCCCCGCGGCCTCAGCGGCGACGGGCAAAGCGGCGGCAGCGCCCCCTGGCGGCTCGGCGGGCCGGTGGGGGCAGGGTCTGGGGCGGGGTCTGACGGACGCCCCGCCCCCCTCCCCTCACGCGGCCTGGGCGGGTTTCTGAGGCGAGACAGGGGCCCCGGACGGAGCGGAGCGCGGCCTCTTCCACCTCCGCTTGGCCTGGCGCAGAACTTCCCTATGCTGAGAGTGGCAGGGCAGTGGAGCAGGCTGCCCGGGGAGGGTGTGGAGTGCCCCTCTCTGGAGCCATTCAGAGCCCAACTAGATGTGTTCCCGTGTCACCTGCTCTGGGTGACCCTGCCGCAGCGGGGGCCTTGGACTGGATGAGCTGCAAAAGTCCCTTCCAACCCTAATGCTTCTGTGATGCAGTATTTCGCCTTTTTTCTAGTTTGCTCAAAGCAGGGAATCAGGAGGTAACCCACGAAAGGCTGGTTCTGTGATCATCAAACCTCTACACTGTTTATACCTTTTAACAAACAAAGGCATCAGCATTTGTTTGCTGTGTGTTGTACTTTTCTTCTAATTAGTACTCAAACCCCTATTTTCTGGTTTATCTCTTGCTTTTCCAAGTTCTAGTAGTTAGTCTGCAGTCATGGTTCTTCCCTCCCTTTGGGTCAGGGTTTGGTGGTCAATGAGACTGATCACGGCCATCCACTGCTGGAATTACCTTCCCTGAATTACTGCCCCCTCCTGCTGCCTTCACTCCTGGCAGCTCATCCAGAGGGTCCATTCATCTTGGGATTGTCTTCTCTTTCCTCAAAACAAAAGGTGAGCTAAGCATGCAACATTCACAGTGCAATTACTTAATCATAGCTGTTCAGCTACAGCTACTGATCAACAACTGAAAAAAAGACAACATTGCAAAGTTTGGTTCAAGTCTTGAGGACCTCAAATCTTGAGAGGCCAAAATTGCAAGGGACTCGCTGCCAGCCTCACCCCTGCACAGGGGGCACAGTGGAGGAGAGTGGGAGGCCAGCGGGCAGGATCAGCCATCAGGGGTCATCCTGGCTACACCCACAGCCCTCCCCAGGTAGAGGTGGCACATGCAATTAATTCTGTGTAAAATCTCCACCAGAAATGTTCCATCTCTGTCTCTCTCTCTCTCACATCAACAGCAGAGGGGCCAATGCTCTGGGGTGTTGCAAGCCAGGCTTCAGCTTCTGCAGCAGTTTGGGTTAAAAATTGTTACCAGAGGTGCAGTACCTATGATTCATTGGTTTGGGAAGGCAGAAATCTCATCTGGGTGTGGTAGGGTGTGCAGTAGGGTGTGCAGTAAAGCCTCTGTTTTCAAAAAGTGATGGAAATGCCCAGTATGCACCCACTGAATTTGCTCCTGTCAATACCCAAAACAGAGTTTTAAATGTGACCTTTCTCTTAGCAGTTTTTTGTGTAACAAGCCTTTGTGCCGCACAGAACGTGAACAGTATGTCTGTCTTTATCAGTATCTACACAGCGATGGTAGCCCCTGCCACCCCTCAAAAAATTATATAAACACAGGTACAAGCCAAAGACCTGCAAATGAGAAGTGGCATAATCGTACCCTCCCAGGACAGTAAAGGTTTGTATCACCCCCGGTGTACCAGAGGTAGTTTGGAGTACTGACAAGCAGGGGTGGCCTGGGAGGTGCAATGCAACCCATGAGGGGAATATATGTATTTACATAGGAGAGAACCACACCCAAGGAGCTGCCACAGTGGACACATATTGTACATACTCCCCATATTGCAGATAAGAGGTCTGTGTTGAAATAAAGTAAGAAAACAGTCAACAAAAGGTTTGGGTAATGGTTTTAAAAGCATTCCTAAGCTTGAAGGAGCAAAAAGTAGGTTTTCTCTTATATATAACATACATATATATAAAGCTTGTATCAGCTTTAGTTAATGTGGTCATCATACAATTAGCATGGAAAAAAATAATATTGAGAAAGATACCTAAGAAAAGTAAAAATTAGTAAAAATGTTTTAGCATGTCAGAAGTGGTAATTTCTGTGGTTTGCTTCTCTCTGTGGTGATAAAAATTTTCTCTTCTGTCTAGCTGAGGTACATAATAGACCTAAGAGAATGTCAATTTTCTGTCTTGAAGTAAAAATTCTTTCAAATTCCACAGCTGCAGCTACCTTGAGTAATTTTGCTCTGCAGTCTGAGAAGCTATGCAATAGTGCAATCCAGAATATAAATGCTGTCCCACAGTGGTCATCCATTTGTATCCCTTCTAGAAAAAAGAGGTGAGCAGATGTGGGCCTCAGAATCTCCAAGTATCCTCACCAGCAGTATGAAAGACAGCCTAGCCCTGCAGCTGCTGAGCTGCTTGTTATTGTGGGCTTGGAAGATTTGTGGTGCACCTATATACCTTAAAAATATCCTAAAGAACATTTTTTTGCAGCTGTTGAAGATAAGATGCAGCAGACACTGACAACAGGTGGCAAGACAGATGGAGGAGGTGGAGAGAAACAAAGAAAGAAATGAAGGGTAAACATGTTATTCTCAGCCACCCACCTGCATTATGTGCAGGTCTCTTGAAAATCCATCTCACTCACCTGTCTATGTCAGGGAAATGGGATACCCATGTGGGGCCAGGCCTTTATCTCAGCTCTCTGTCACAGGTCAAGTGCTCAGAGCAGAGCTCTGCAGGGAAATCTCAGGTGAAATGAGTGATCCAGCCATGATCACATTGAAATAACACCAGCAGAAGGGAGGTTCAGCTAGATGTAAACAGGATGAAAGGTTACTAAAACTCAGAATTTTTTCTCATTCATGTCACAGACTTGAGGTCTAAATCCCATTTTGTTGTATTTTTCAGATTAAGCATACAGCACTCTCCATTCACTCATGGTAAATTAACAGCAAAAAGTTTCACCCCACAAATCTGTGTGTTAGTTTCTTGAAATTAGTGCAATGAATTACATATTTAGGCTGGAAAACATCTCAAAGTCATCAAGTACAACTTATGACTGAATGCAACCTTGTTAGCTGGACTACGGCAGTGAGTACTGCATCCATTTTTTCCTCAAACACCTTCCTGGGAGGCCCATTCCAGTGCTTGAAAACCCTTTCAGTGAAGAAATTCTTTCCAATGTCCAGCCTGAATCTCCCCAGGCGTAGCTTGAGGCCATTTCCTTTTGTCCTGTCACTTGTCACCTGTGAGAAGAGATGGATCTGTACCTTTCTACAAACTCCTTTCAGGCTGTTGTAGAGTGATAAGGTCTCTCCCAAGCCTGTGGACTAACTTTAAAGTACTTGCATAAGATGCAAGTGGTTAGCAAAATCAAACCTAAATTTCACTTGGGGTCTCATGGGACTAATATCTCATGCAGCATCAGTAAGTACATTTTAAAGGGGCTCACAAACTTCTTTCAACTTCTTTTCCCAGGAATTAAATAGGCAAAAGCTCGCAAAACCTCAGAGTTTTCAACTTGCTTTGCTTTGGCATACTTGCAAATTTCAAAAAGGCCCATCTGCCAATGACATTTTCTGGGGTTTAGAGGACAGTCATGGTATTAAGTACCTTAATTAGTTGATAACGTCATTACTTTTTATTCCTCTCTTTGCTCACTTTTTGGAGGAGGAGAATTTTTATTGAATTAAATAACTAGAGTTGTGGTGGGATAGCCTTGGCAAAGGGTGAAATGCTCACCACCTATTCAGCAGGATTAGAGAGAAAAGTAGAATGAAAAAGCTCATAGGTCAAGAGGGAAGGATTGCTCCCTGGCATTTGTCACAGCAGAACATCTTGACATGTGGAAAATCAATCTGTTGCTGATTTAAAATAATGGGAGGTTAATGGGAGACAGAAGGACAAATGCTGGGATAGCTTTCTTGCCCCTTTTCCCCAGCTCAACTTCATTCCTTCCCCTTAGGCTCCTCTACCTAGAATCATAAAATCATTAAGGTTGGAAAAGACCTCAAACCTCATCAAGTCCAATGGTTAACATAACACTTCCAGGTCTGCCACTAAACCTGAGTCCCTGAGTGCCACGTCTACACCTTTTTTAACATTGCCAGAGGCAGTGGTACTACTGCTTGCCAGTGCAGGGCAGCCTGTTCCAATGCTTGTCTGCCCTGAAAGTGAAGAACTTTCTCCTAATATCCAATCCAGCCCTCATCTGCTGCAACTTGAGGCCATTTCCTCTTCTCCTTGTGCTTGTTACCTGTGAGAAAAGACCAAGCCCA
The DNA here is from genome assembly GCF_049639895.1 of Pseudopodoces humilis. Lineage (NCBI taxonomy): Eukaryota > Metazoa > Chordata > Aves > Passeriformes > Paridae > Pseudopodoces > Pseudopodoces humilis. Next base: position 53,107,607 of record NC_142203.1, on the reverse strand, counting down.
CCTGGCTGCAGCCTCCTTTCAGGCAGTTGTGGAGAGGAATGACTTCCTCTCTGATCCTTCTTTTTTCCACACTCGGCACCCTCATCTCCCTCAGCCTCATAGGACTTGTGCTCCAGACCCTTCATTAGCTCCACTTCCCTTCTCTGGAGTCACTCCAGTACCGCAATGTCTTTCTCATAGTAAGGAAAAATTACTCCACTCAATTATGTAATAGGCAATTTACATCATGATTTCATTACATAATCTGCATTTTGAAAAGTTATTGAGAGAATTTCAAGGTTGGAATTACACATTAAGTGATTTCGTGTGTTAACAGATAATTCAGGGGCTGAGTTGTATATCAATAGTTTTATGATAATAGATATTATAATGGACTTGTGATGATCCCAGGACCATCATAAATAAAGGACTACCTTAAATTACATTGCAGAGAGAGAAAACCACAATAAACATCAAATAATTGATGACTTAGTATGACACTCAGTGTAATGCACATTATGATTTATTCTTCCCCACCTCACAAAGCAGGAACAGTTTTCAAGTGAAATATTTCAGTGATCTCACCTGCCTGGTGGCTTGAGACTAAGCCCCATTCCTAAGCTTGTATTGCCAAAGCAAAAACTAAGGTTGCATGTAGTTTCCCATACTATGTGCCCATGTTCCCTGGATTTTAAATGCCAAATGTAGAGTGCATTGTTAGGTATTAAAAGAAACTGCTATGAGGAATTAACTTAGAATTCTCAGCTCTTCAGACTTTCTTATGCAGAAACAATTTTCATAAGGAAAACCAAGATTATCCTGCAAAAAGTACAATTCTGTTTATCCAGAAACTGCCAATAGTGATGTCACTCTGTGCACCTTATAGAGCTGCCCATTCTTTTTTCACTAATGAAAGATATTTTAGAGCCAGTATTCCCAAAAGTTTTTAACTAGTAATTTTAATTAGTAATTTTAACCTCTAGTGTTTTTACACTGGACCAGCTCACACAGAGCTATGCCACCTCTCACATAGAAAAGGTGGGGAGTGAGATGGACTTCTTTATGAACCATTACAGTTGTATGTGGTTTGCTTCAAGTACCTTTTTAAAAGTTTTTACCCTTATCTGCATTGTTATACCTGTGCATAAACCTGTGCATTGGGTGGGTGGGGCCTGTGGGTGAAACACTGATGGGGCAATCAGTGCTGGGCAAAAGAAGATAGCAACATTGCCAAGTCATTTTGGGGATGAGAGAACACTTTTAGGGCAACTTTATGCAGTGACTGCCTCCATGAAAGACCATGTGTCTGAGATTGCAGATTGAGGATGATGCGACCTACAGCATACACATACTGTAGTGTCGCCTTCTGTTTGCTCTTGGAGCCCAGTGGTTCATTAAGGGGAGGTAGGAAGCAATTTGGCAAATTGTGTTGTGGTACCAGGTGCAGAGCTAGAAGCCAGACCTGTGAGCCTTGTCTTGTGCTGAACATGATAGACTTGCCTAATGGTGGTCCTTCACTCAATGGTCCTGGGCAAAGTTGGTAATTTAAATCATTTTTATGGCATGGTTAATTTCATCCTGGTGTTCCAGCTTGTGGAAATGGACTGACCCTGTAGAATTCTTCTCCAGAAGAATAAAGTGGGTAAGGGAGAAATTATTTCTTGTGAGGGTGCTGAGATGCTGGAACAGGAAAGTTGTGGCTGGACCATGGCTGGAAGTGTTCAAGGCCAAGTTGGATGGGGCTTTGAGCAACCTGACCTTATGTTTCTGGTAGTGGATAAAGAAAGAGGTAATTTTTCCATTCTGCTACTGCTGCCTGGTATGAGCTGGAGATTAAGCACTGCAAGGAGGAGAAAGGATACATGGCTGGCTGCTGTTGACACCCAGGTTGTGTCTGGTGCACTGTGCCCATGGGAGAGGCATCCAGGAGGATACAGGGAGAGGAAGAGAACTGCATCCCGTGTTTCACTGTGTGCCATCAGGCCACACAACAGGAAGGAAGAACCCTGAAATGTCAGGTCCATCAGGCTGATGCCTTTTTAGCTGGTGGACTTGGCAATGTTAGGTTTAGGGTTGGACTCGATGATTCTAAAATTCTGTTCCAACCGAAACAATTCTGTGGTTCTTTGGTCTAGTGAAGGTGCGCCTACCCACAGCTGGGGGAGTAGAAATTAAAGCTCTTTAAAGTCCGTTCTCACCCAAACCCTTCTGTGAGTCTAAGAGCTGGTGTTTACTTGGCTGTTGTGGATCTCACTTGTGGATACTTGTGCCAAGATCTAGATTTTCTATTTTTGTATAGGCTGTGGCTGGAATTAAATTAGTTGTCTCCATAGCAGCCTTTATGAGGCTGTGTTCTGGATTTGTGACTAAGAACATCAGTTAAACAGCAGTGTTTTGGCTGTTGCTGAGCAGGGTTTGCCAGTATTCAAGGTTTTCCAGTTGTCCTTTCCCTCCTGTTTTCACTGCCAGTGAGCAGGCTGGAAGTGGGTGAGAGGCTCTGAAGGAATGCAGGGAGTCACATCTGATCCCAACTGACCACAGCAGTATTCCATACCAGACAGCATTATGCCCAGCACCAAAAGCTCTGGGAAATAGACGAGAAAGTGGGGACATCCATGGTTATGGTATTTGTCTTCCCAAGTACTGTTAGTGTGCCAAAGCTCTGTTTGCTGCTAGGGAATTGTATATAAATTCTTTATTTTGCTTTCATGTGTAGCTTCACATGGAACAGCTTCACTGTTAAGCAGTCTCTATCTCAATCTGGTCTTCTCATTTTTGCCTTTACAATTTCTCTTTCCTGTCCTGCTTGGGTTGGAATGAACAACAGCAAGGTCAACCCACCGTGTTCTCCTAGAAGGCCTTAGTCCTAGTGGGAATGGAATGGGAGCAACCTATGAAAGCTGTGACTAAAGCTCTTAGAGTCCTCTAAGAGCAGACTGAGGTTAAATCAGTGGTGAAGATAGGATGCTAATTAATTTTGTATTGTGTAACATACTGCAAAAGCCCTGGAGCACTGAGATGAGGTTACCTTTGGAAGCAGGCCTCCCCCTTGCACAGCCTGGTAAGCAAAGTGAGCCTGAGGCCAGCAGTCATCCCCAGGATAAGGTATGGAATTGTCAATGCTAGGAGTGTCGCTAGATGCACACCAATGTCACTGCTCTGTGTGCAGGACAAGGTGGACCTGACAGAAATATCAGCTTGCCCTGAGGCAAGAGAGAATCCCAAACCAACATCTTGTTTCAGCAGGTATCATTGTGAAATGTAAACCTTCCCTAACCAAAGCCAAATGGAGAAAGAGGATACAACCTTGAAAATGTAAGCCATGTCCTAAAGGAGACAGAGAGGATCATGTATCTTAAAAACACTCCAAGTGGCAGCCAGAGATCTCACTGCACCCCAAAAGGCAGCTGGAAGGAGCTGGACAGGCCATCTACTACAGCTTTTCTCAGGGCTGTGTTCACCTTATAAACAAGATTCATATGAAGGATGAAAATTGTCCAGTGTCTGTGCACTGACATACCTAGTGTACTTGTACACTCCTATGAAAAAGCAAGTGGTCTCCCACTCTCTCTCTTTTTTCCAGCAATCAGTGTGCCTGCCCAGGGAATGCCTGTGCTGGAGCCTGGCAAAGCTACAGTCCCTCCAGGTCAGCACCTGCTATACCAGGCTTCTGGTAACACAGCTGTGCTTAGGGTGAATGTGGTGGTGGGTGTGCATCCCTGTGCTGGAGCTGCTCCCTCCTCGGGAAGGTTCAGTAATGCTCAGTTCACTGACAGGGCCTTGCAGCAGCTGGGAAAATGAAAGTGGGCAACAGCTGGGTGGTTAGAGGCAGCTGGGGCTGCAGTGGTTGCAAGTCTCACCGAGCCAAAACTTCCACACCAGGCAGCAGGAGACTGGTGTATCACAGTGTAAAATAGATTCAGGACACAGAGGAGAAAGGACGTAAAGAGAGAAGCAAGGTGGTACCAGTGTCAAATACACTTTTTTTAATGGTTTTTTTTCCTCTAGGATTTTAAAATATTTGGAAAGCCATAATCAGTGGTAAATATACAGCACTGAAGTTAACAGCAACTCTAGAAACTCAGTTCTAGACAGGTGGTTTGATTTTGCCAAACAAGCCCCAGCAGAAGGTATCTCTAATGCTGGAGTTAGTTCTCCCCCTTGGGCAAACTGCCTAATTTAGCTTTGAGAATAAATGAGTGCCAACAGGCTTCTGCAAACAAGGGGAGAAGTTCTGGTGTCACAGCCCTGGCTGTTTAGCACTGCTTGCTGGTGTCTCTTCATTAACTCTATTAATTTAGACTGTCTACAAATATAAGTCACTGAGTCATAAAGTAAGCTTAAAATATCACAATTAAGCAAATGTGTTTTCCATGGTTTTACTGAAACTGAAAAAGTAGTTCTGTACCAAAAATTTACACAGTTGAGTAATAATACAAAAAGTTAATTCTGCCAGACAGAATGTCAGTTAAATCCACCAGAATGAACACTGAACCACCATTTATTGCCAGACCAGTGTTAAATAAAATCATTGAATGAACATAGAAACAAAGTAATTCCAAGCTTCCTTAAATAAAACTAGTAGCAATTAGCAACAATTCTGCAGGAAGATAAACATTCATGATATTTGCTTTTTACATGCCATCATAATGTGTCTAGCATGTAGTATGTCTTCATGCTTGCAAATTACATTTATGAGCTCATTACAATGGATATTAATGTGTAAATGTACTACAAAGCAACCCACCATGATATATATCAAATCTGCACATTAGAAGAGCACCTCTACTAGTCACCCCTTTAGGAATGATGCTGCAGGAAATCCAGCCCAATCCACTGATTCCTCCCACAAAATGTCAAACAAGAAAAGCCCACACCAACCAAACAAAAAAAATCATCAAGCATATTAATTTTCCTCCTATGATTAACTAGGCAGGGCTATGCATTTAGCAGTATTCCTAGAGGTGAATCAAACCAGAATAAACCTGGGTTTTCTATATTATAGTAAGAACACGTGAGACTGCTTCACTGGTCCAAATACAGTATTTTATTACAAAAACTGCTTCTTACATTAACAGGTCATTTCATTGCATCCCCTTAATTAGTACTTTTCATTGACAAAAAAAAAGGTAAGATTTCTTCTTAAAATAAATACTCCCCTCCTCAAAAAGAAAGTTCAAAAGGAAATTGAAAGAAAAAAATCCCCTCCTTTTTTTTAAGAACAGTGTGGTTTTCTGGCTTTGTTTTATCTCAGCTTAAATGGTGGATATACACCTATTCTTAAAGAATAAGTGTCACACACCTTATAAAAAATCCCCAACATAAGGTACACAATGTGTATGTGTATTCCTAAAGAGACTTCTTGTTAAATAAGTGTAAACATCTGTTCTTGACTCGTTTGTTTGAATGCACTCCTATCAAATAGTATTTGAGAAACTACATTTACTTAAATACCTGTCTGACACACAAGTGTTTTGAACTTACCATTTCATCTATAAAGTAACAAAACAGTTGAAGACCGTTCTTCCCTACTTCAGTACAGATCATATTTAACAGTTCAGAACTTTACAGACCACAATTTTTACATAAAGGAATAACCTAAATTGTGGAGTTAATCACTGAACACTGCTTAGCTGAAGTAGCAGCAAATTAAGTACTATATATAGACAGATTTATATTAAATTAATTCAATTAAATTGTTTGATAGCCTAAGACCTTTTACATGTCAGCAAATTAAAACTGGGAGTTCACAGAAAGTGATTAGGCTTGCCATCACTTTAAAAAACATGCTTGTCTAACCAGAAAATAAAGATGGCAAGGACCAGTGCATTCAATCCAAGTTTACACCAACTTCTTTTGTTTTGTTACTTTAAATGTACAAAGTACATTACATTACTTTTCAGTTTAGTAGTTAACCAGGACCTTGTTAGATGAAATAATCTCAACCTGTAAAAACATAAGACTGACTTTTTAGAAAGTGATGTGTAAGAGTAAGAATTCCAAAGCCATGTTCAAGACGTCTGACAGGATTTCTTTCACAGTCTCTAACTGAAGAAGGTCAAGCCTAACTAGTCTCAAGTCTTGATCTCTTAGTTTCTCTTACACAGACATCATTGAGTTGAAGGCGATCTTTATTCTAAACTTCATAGATTTTGGTTTTTTTTTTTCTTTGTGCACCTGGTCAATTACTAGAACAATTCTTCATTTCAAAGCCATTATAGTATTCAAGCTGCCTTTTTAGTGCAGGTTCCTTGAAGATCCTGTAGATTTATCTTTGACCTAATGAAACAGAAGATAACTACATTAGACAGTTATGTAAAATGTTACACTGTTCTTACGTGTTGCATTTAGTCACATAATCCTTATTGACTCTCTTGTCATAATTGACTCCTCTTGTAAGAGGATTGATCAAAACAGCAAAGAAATACAGGAATTTTTCCATTTTTTACCTGTTGTGGATCATGTGGCTTTTGACAAGATGCCCTGCTGCAAGGGCAGCCATTAGTGATAGCTCCCCTGCCATCACTGTAGCACAAACAATTTTAGCAAGCTGACGGGCATTTTCACCAGGGTTATCTTGGCTTGCACCTTGAACCCCTAACATCTGGAAGCAAATACAAGGCAGTATTATGCTATGAAATCTAAGTCAATTTATGATGTATTTAGTATTAAAGTATTTACAAATTATATCCAATCAATGAGTCTCTTTAACATTGTACATATCTTAAGCTTTAGAAACTGGATATATGAAAACAATTCATTAGACATTTCTAACATTTTCATGTAAAATACATCAAGTTTCAAGCAGCCACATTCCCACAATATCACTTGCATATGAAAGCAACCTTTAAGAAGGTAAGTTGTTTTCAACTTGCAGAACTATACCTGCAAACAGGCCTGCTGTGGGAGCAAGTTGGTGCCTCCGCCAACAGTCCCTATTTCTATGGAAGGCATTGTGCAGCTGATGTACAGGTCTTCGTTGTTGGAACCAGTTCTCTCCATCAAAGTGATGCAGTTGGAGCTTCCCACATTCTGCGCAGCATCCTTCAGATCAAGGAGAAAAAACAATCCAGACACTCAAATCAGTGTTTGATTAAGAATTATTGAACTAAAGAAGATATGAACTGGTGTAAAACAAACCTACCTGACCACAGGCAATGTAGATCGCTGTCACAATGTTTGCTGCATGCGCATTGTAGCCACCTATGCTACCAGCCATTGCAGAACCCACCAAATTTTTGTTTATGTTGACTTCAACTAGATCTTCTGTAGTTGTTTTCAATACCTGGACAAGGTGATAGATACACTTTTACTACCCTTTTCCTCAGGCAGGAATAGAAATAACTATTTATGGTTATTCATGGTTCTCACCCCTTGTTTACTTCTATATGGAATTTGACTCAGTCATTTTCCTATATACCTTTTATTTTTGTTCCAAAGAAGACTTTCAAATGTAGGATGCCCAAGTAACAATGTAAAAGTCAGTACAAAGGGTTTGGACTTGCACAGGCCTTTGAGAAAAGCTCACAGCTGGGTACTCCATTTCAAAGACTCTTACATTCAGAATGGAACAAGCAAAATCATCTT